>NW_024412645.1:4060071-4110400 GCF_014898765.1 Herpailurus yagouaroundi | reverse complement strand
TCCATCCATCCATCCATCCATCCATCCATCCATCCATCCATCCATCCTTCCATCCATCCATCCATCCATCCATCCATCCATCCATCCATTCATCCACTCACCCACCCAACCAGCCACCCAGCCAGCCAGCCATCTGTCTACCCATCCATCCACCCACCCACCCACCCACCCACCCAACCAACCATCCTTCCATCCATCCATCCATCCATCCATCCACTCACCCACCCAACCAGCCAGCCAGCCAGCCATCCATCTGTCTACCCATCCATCCACCCACCCACCCAACCATCCCTTCATCCATCCATCCACCCATCCATCCATCCATCCATCCATCCATTCATCCATCCACTCACCCACCCAACCATCTTTCTATTCATCCATCGAACCATCCATCTATCCATCCATTTACTCATCCATCCATCTATCCTTCTACACACCCACCCATCTATCTATCCATCAATCCACCTACCCACCCACCCATCCCTCCTTTCATTCAACCAATGTTCATTGAGTACCTCCTCTGTATGTTCTACTACTACCGGAAAATCCAGGGCTGAAAATAGACCAGACATTACCCTCATAGAGTTCACAATCTTGCAGATATCAATCAAATAATCAACTGAATCATTGTTTCTCACTTCTTTTTAATTTTTTTTTATTTATTTTGAGAAAGAGAGAGAGAGAGAGAGAGCACAAGTAGAGGAGGGTCAGAGAGAACTAGAGACAGAATCCCAAGCAGGCTCTGCAACATCAGGGCAGAGCCCGATGTGGGGCTTGAACTCACGAACCGTGAGATCATGACCTGAACAGAGATCGAGCGTCAGACGCTTCTCTGACTGCACCACTCAGGTGCCCCTCACCGTTTCTCACTTCGAACCGATTCCCCCCGGTGGGCCCAGAGAAACCCTTGGAAAACCCAAATCCCTGACCCCCATTAGGCTGGAAACAATGACCCCCTCTAGACTACGGAGAAAATACCCTCTCGATCATCACTGCCAGAGACGGAAGGTGTTATAGCCTTTGAGAAGTGATTGTACTACAGCCCTGAAAATGTAAAATCTACCTTAGGGCCCTGTGAATCCCCCTCCCGGGAGTCTCTCCCACAGAAATAAATGTGCGGCACTTAAGGCCATGTGCTCTGAGAACGTTTGCCGCGGCATCCTGTGTGATGGCAAAAAATCAGAGAGGCAAAAGCCCACACGAATGCTCTCAGTCAGGAAACAGTGAGTGCGGGAGGGTGTGTCCACACCACAGAATATTACAGAGCCCTTGACAGGAGGGGAAAAGGCTATACCAGTCAGCTCAAGAGTTTGCAGGAGATGTTTTGAGTGGGCAAAGCAAAGCGGAGGAAAGCGCGTGCGACACGCTCCCTTTGCTGTGACCGGAGCCTCGATCACAAACCTTCACCCACGTTTTTGTATGTGTCTGGTTATGATGATGTGAGCACCGGGACAGTTATGACAATCGTAAAGGAATTAGGACCAGGTCGTTAACTCGGGTCACCTGGTCGGGCAGGTGGTCTGAGGTGGAAGGGGGGTGGGGGTGGAGGAAGCCGAGGAAAGAGAAGAGGGGAGATAAAACCGTCAGCGCTGAAGAAACACGCGGGTGACGTGACAGTTACACAGGTCCCTGAAATGACATACACGGGGAGGGTGTCAGGGGATTTTAAAAGCTGGACAGAAAGGAAACTCGTCTGATCACGCCTCTCCCCACCCCCCACCCCAGCCCGCCCGCCCCCTGTCCTGCCACACGTCCTGTCTCTGGTCTCCCAGGCTCCCACGGAGACATCCCACGGAAACAGCACCTACTGTTTACCAGGCCAGCTGTCGGGCTTTTTGAGCTGATTCGTCAGCCTCATACGGCCCTGGGTTTACTCGTCTCTGTTCTGATCCATACTGTTCTTACCAAGTGCAATCACCTCCGTCCAAAGCGGCCTTTCCTTCTCGACGCTCAACTGCGTCTGACTGATTCCCGTTCTCAGAGAAGGAAACTGAGGTTCCGAGTGGCCCACATAGCTAGTGAGACAGGATTTGAGTGCAAGGCTCTGACCCTTCGGCCTGGACTCCTTCCCTTCCACAGAAGACCGCTCCTCGGAGAAGGAGGACAAGACGTGAGTCTGGTCCAGACAAAGCCATCTGAGGGTTAGATTCTCCCATCTCGGCTGGGGTCTTTGCTCAGACACATGTTCTGGAAACGCAGGGCCAGGAGTGGAAGCAACCACCGTAGGCGTAGACGTGGTCAGGACCCCTCACGCCTCCCAGCGGGGAGAAGCCCTCGGCCCAGCCCCCCGCCTGGGGCCGTCACCACCGCTCACCTAATATTCACCTGCCTCATTGAACAGCCTCTTGCCGGTTCCCGACCTCCCTGCCTCCCGTTGTTGGAAAAGCATCAGCCGGGCCTGTGGCCGGAAAGCAGGGGCGGGGCCCTGCCAGGCTTTAATCAGATGCTCCTGTCGTCGCGCTCTGCCCCCGCTGTTTGCGCCAGAAGTTTCCCCGAGAGCCTGAGGACAGAGGTTGCCTGAACAAGGCCTAATCGTTCGGAGCCTCTGCCGAATAGGCAGACGGGGAGCTATGGGCCATCGTAGGGCGTGGCTGTCCACTAAGATCTCTGACTGGGTGAGTGCCAGCCCAGAGAGGGGGAGCGCCTCGCCTGAAGCCACACAGCAATCTAACCAAAGCGGCCAATACTCCCCAATAACACAGGAGAAGGCCACCTCGCATACAAAAATCCGCCTCCTCCGGCGACGCGCACGGGGGGGGGGGGCTTCGCATACAAAAATCCTCCTCCCCCTCCTCCCTCCTCCTCCCCTTCCTCCCCCCTCCTCCCCCTCCTCCTCGTCATCTGGCAGCCATGGCCCATCCTGGAGGTCTTGCCAAGCCCCTGCCCGATGCTAAGGGCTCCACATGAGCGCCCTCAGAATCTAACACCCTTGGGCCATCTTACCACTTCTGCCCCCTTCCCATACCTCCCCAACTTCGTCTTTGTCTTTTTTTTTTTTTACTCATTTTTTCCCACCTGAGTCTAAAGCAATAACGTCCACGAAACCACCGCCGGGATGCACGCGTTAGGTGTGTGCCCAAAAGATACGAAAACAAACACACAAACAGGACACAGAAACGGTGCCCCCCTCCCCTCCCACTGAATGCAAAGTGCCCTTCGACGAGCGCCGTGAGCTTGCCCTTAACCTTCACGACGACCCTTCATGGTGGGGAGACCACATGCCCATTTCAGCGGTGAGGCAAATGCAGGTCCACAAGGGCTCTCAGAGTAGCCTGGGCCACCAGCCCGAGAGAGGCAGAGACACGGTTCAGACCAGGGCTTGTGTGACAGGCTGAGGCTGGGCTCAAAGCCCTTCCCTCTGCTGCTTTAAGAAGCCAAACGTGCCAGGACCCTGTCAACCCCGCTCGGCAATGGCAAATTACTAGAGGTGAAAGGCGTCACCCAGTCACCGGGGTTCCCCACCTACCGACGCAGACACTGAGGCCCCGGGGGGCAAATCACCCAGCCACGGGCAGACCCCGAGCCGCCTCGACCCCTACCGCTGGCAGTCCCGAGGGGCCTTCCCGGCGCTTCTCCAACCTGCGTCCCGTCCTACACCTGTGTACCTTTTACTTCCCGTGATATTTGTTTTGCTTCCTGAGATATTTGTCATTTTCTGAGATATGACAGGGGGAATGTCCGCTCAGTGAAGAAGCCAGGGAAAATGGATGAATCTTTCTACTGCACCGAGGCATAGAATCTTCTCAGGTGGGCCAAGGTCCAGGCCAGCCGGAGACAGGCGGAGGGAGCAGCGGCTGCAGAAAAAGAAGTTCCCTCACCCCCCGCCCACCACCCCCCGCCCAAGAAACCCTGGAACAGCCACAGCACCTTCTTTGGAGTCCTGACCTCTGCACAAGGCCTTTCTCCTCCCGGAATGTTCTTCACCCCAAACTCGCCCACAGCCATTCAGCCTAAATGCTTCCCTGAGCAGCCTCTGCAGGTGAGACCTCTGTTTTTTCTCGTTCTCTGTTTTTACCAGGGAACCATCCAGCAGAACTCGTAACCATGATTGCACCGGCGGGTTGACCCGATGAATGTCTCCCCCTGACTCCGCAGCTCCGTGAGGGTCAAAGGCCCGTCTTCCCGGCTCCCTGCTGCTTACCAGCTCCAGGCTCAGAGTGGGTCCTGAAGAAATAGTTGTTAAATGAACGCATGTATGAATGAGTGCCTTGCCTTGAAGACTAGACCCCTTATAAGTCTTAACATCCTCTTAGCACCCAGGGGAGGGAGGGAGGGAGGAAGGAAGGAAGGAAGGGAGGGAGGGAATGAGGGAGGGAGGGAGGGAGGGAGGGGCACTGGGTGGCTCAGTCAGTTAAGCGTCCGACTTCGGCTCAGGTCACGATCTCATGGTTCTTGAACTCGACCCCCGCTTTGAGCTCTGGGCTGACAGCTCGGAGCCTGGAGCCTGCTTCCGATTCTGTGTCTCCCTCTCTCTCTTCCTCTCTCTCTCTCTCTCTCAAAAATAAATAAACGTTAAAAAAATTAAAAAAAAAAAAACAGGGGAGCCTAAAGCCCAGAGAGGGGAAAAGATTTGCCCAAGGTCACACAGCAAGACAGCAGCCAAGTATCAGAGTCTCTAGCACAGCCCTACTGGCCGGCCCTGCTCCCCCATTTTAGGCACCAGCGGCCGAGAAGGCTGGCACCGGCCGCGAGGGACCCTGGCAGGTGGCTGGCCAGAAGCCAGACTAATGCGGGCCTCCCGACTCTCCCTCCCGTGAGCCGCGCGGTCCCAGGCAGAAAGCAGTTGGGGAGATCGGCCCTCCTTGTCACAGACAATTGAATTCCAACCAATTTATCTGTCAGGACGGCACTCACAGACCCGAATCCTAGAGCTTATGACTCTGTAGTCAAAATACACCCCTGACGCCTTCCCCTTATGAATTATGGGCCCGCGTCTCAGGCGAGAGGCTCCAGCTGACCTACTTCCCTCTCGAGGCAGATCGGGAGGAGGGCTGCAGGCAGCGGCCTAGGGGGTTTTAACTCGCTGTCGGTGGATTCCCGTCCATCAGCTACGGGAATGGAGGGCTGGGCACCGGGGCGGCGCCTGGCTGGTCCTGGGCGACTGTGCCGGCCGCGGTTCAGGGCCCAGCGGCCACGGCCCACAGATGGCCACGGCCCAGCGGCCACTGGCTTCTAGACATGAGTCGGGGGTGCAGATGAGGCCTGTCAGGGAGTCAAAGCCACCCAGGGCCTCTAAGGCCACCCGCCCAGGGAAAGGGGATGCAGCTTGCCCGGGGCAACCCATGTGTGCCTGAGAAGGTAAGGCCGGCACTGGTTTCTGCGTCTGCCTGTCTGTCGCTTCATTCATTCATTCATTCATTCAGGCTGTCATTCATTCATTCACTCACTCACTCAGTCAGCATCGACTCATCCCCGTGGCATGTGGGAAAGACTCAAATTCTGGAGTCCGGTAGGAATTGGGCTCGGCTCGTCCCCGTCAGGCACGTTGGGCCCCCCCGTTCATCTCTCCGTGCCTCGCCTTGCTTACCTGTAAAATGGGATAAGAGCTCGATGGTGAGGCTATTGTGTGTAGCACAGGGCCCAGCACAAAGCAGCTGGTATCAGCCCTTGTAGTTACCATCAGGCCTCTAATTCAGAGATGTGAAAAGACAGCGATCCTGGGAGCAGATGCATGAGCTAATTTCTTATTAACGAGTGTGACCGGGTGAGTAATTACTACATGCCAGGCACTGGAGCTTGACCCAGGGACAGGCGAAGAAACAGGTACCTGTAGGAGGGTACAGAGGGGGATGTACTCATGGAGGGCTTTCTGGAGGAGGAATCCTAAGCTGGGTTTTGCAGAACGAGTAGGAGTTTTCCGCAGAGAAGTAAGGGAAAGGCATGGCACACAATGGGAAGATCAGGGTTAATAGCCCGGAGGCTCCAAAGGCCTCCTAGACTCAGGGAAGGAGAAGGAGTTCCAGACAGCTGAACGTGGGGTGCATACGTGGACGAGGGAATCAATGAGGCCTGAACAGCAAAGCTGGGAAGCAATGACACTTAACCAGACTCATGATTCCTGACGGTCCCACCACTGGTTCGGAGAGTCACCGAAGCCCTACTATGTGCCAGGCTCTTTACTGATGTTGCCTCCCTTAATCATCCAGCCGTCGGAGCTGGCTTCCATATCACCCTTCGGACAGATGGGAAAACTGAGGCCCCGAGAGTTAAATACCTAGCTATTCAAAGCCACACAGCCCGGGAAGGGAAAGAACCAGGATTCGAACATAGGTCCCTGGGTCTCCTCACTCCGCGCCTCTCCACGCATGCAGGCCTGGGCCAGGGGCAGTGTGGGTGATGCGAAATTGTCCGAATGTGGGCGTGCGCGTTGTGTGCGCAAATATATGCACGAGCACCCGTGAGTGTGTGTGTGTGCGGGCCTGCCTGCAGTGTGGGCACGCGTGGATGAGCATACGAGTATGTCTGGGTAGATGTGTGCATGCGCGTGTGCATGGACACGTGCCTGCTGCGCGTGCTGGTGTGCGTTTGCGCAAACACGTGCACGCGCCTAGCCTGGGTAACGCACGGCCAGGCGTAAGTGCGCGTGTGGGTGCCCGTGCGTGTCACGTGGGCCTGACCACGGCCCATGCGTACGCGTGCACCCCTGTGTGCACGCGCCGCGGCTGCATATAAGCCCTGAGCACGCGTGCGTGTGACTGCATTCCTTTGCCTGTGTGTATGCAAGTGCACGCATGCGTACAGGCATGAACGCCTGGTACGGGGGATCCAGGCACGTGTGCGTGCGTCCCCGGAGGGGTGGGGGTCTCCCCACGTGCGCATCTCCTGCCATGCCCCCCCCCCCCCCCCCCCAGCAACCTCCGGCGCAAGCCCCAGAGGCTAGAAGACGGGCCTCACTGCTCCTCTCAATGTCTCTCAAGCCAATGGTCCGACTCCGTCAATACCAGGAGGACGGATATTTTCAGGTAGTGATTTTCGTATAAAAAAAAATGACAGCCTCATAAATCAGGCCAAAGCTGCGGTCATCACAGCCTCGGGATTAAACACACCCGGCGGCTTGTTTCCGCATAAATCGCACGAATTGGACTTGGGCCAGGCTAGGTGAGGTGCTAGGTCAGTGCGGTCTGCGGGGGTCACTCTCTCCGCCGTCCGTGTGGGGCCCGGAACTTGCTGGGCAGGTCCCTAGAGGCAGATGCTGGAGGGTCAGAGGAACGGAGGGAGAGCCCCGGGCTCCTGCCCCAGCCGTGCGACTCCCCGCTGTGCATCTTCGGGCAGGTCAGTTGACCTTTCTGAGCCACGGTCTCTCTCTTCTGTAAAATGGGAATATCGGTCACACTTCGTGGAGGTGTTTTGGGATTAGATGAGACGAAGCAGCAAGGACCTGGCTCCACGCAGTCCGTTCCCTGCTCCTGTGGTTTGCTCTCTTTTGCTGCCACGAGCTCAGATCTGGAGGCAAAGCCCCACCTCGGAGAGGGGACCCCGCGGGGCCCGCTCACCTCGTCTGGACGGGCGCTTCCTCCCCGGAACCCACAGATCCCTCAGGGAAGGAGAGGGAGGGGGGCCGCCGTTTGAACGGCCCTGTCAGCTCTGGGCTGACGCTGCAGACAGCGCGGCCCGAGACGTCGTCTCGGCCGTGGCCCTCCTTCCGCGTGCTCCTGAACCCGTCCATCCGGAGGATCTTGCACCACCATAGGGTGACATGCAAGCGGGGCCAGAATCCCAGGCCCTCCTCTGCGGCAACGCAAACCTCAGTTTCCTCATCTGTAAAATGGAGGCATACCTGCTTCCTAGAGGTGCCATCACGATTCAACAAGATAATCCATGAAAAGTGCTCGTTAAGAATCCCTGGCTAGGGGCACCTGGGTGGCTTGGTCGGTTAAGCATCTGACTCTTGATTTCGGCTCAGGTCGTCGTCTCACGGTTGGTGGGTTCGAGCCCCGCGTCGGGCTCTGTGCTGACAGCTCGGAGCCTGGAGCCTGCTTGGGATTCTGTGTCTCCTACTCTCTCTCTCTGCCCCTTCCTCTGCTCTCTGTCTGTCTCTCTCTTTCTCTTAAAAATAAATAAAAACATTAAAAAAAAATTTAAAGCTGCACTTTGGTCAAGGTGAACTTGTGAAATGCACCTGGACACCCGTAGCCCCATTGCCCCTCCCTGGTTGATAATACAGATCTGAAACGCCAGCCGGTGAAGCGGCCAGGGGGCCGGCCCTTCTCCTTGAGGAGCCCAGGTTGTCAAGCACCATGCCCTCTGCCCCCTTCCTGACCGGGGCCCCCGGGAGCCTCAGCTTTCTGCACCCCATCTCTCACCCACAGTGGGTCACCTGCTCACCTTTCTCCCAACACAGAGTCCCCATGTCTTTCCTTCCCTATTGCTCTGTGCCTGGAGCCTCGTGAACATTTTGCAAATAATTCTGCTTCCTCTCTTCAAACTGTCCCAGTCAGGGCTGCCAGGACCTGACTCAGTTTCCCTCTCCTCCCCTTGCCCTTCTCTCCCGCCTCTGGCTCCTCCCTCCCTTCCCCTCCTCTTCCCTCTTCCCAGATTCCTCAAACTCCCCAAATCCAAGGCTTGTCCTGTCTCCGGTAGCCCTGGGTTCCCGTCCCGGCTATAAGCTTCGGGCAAATTACGTCATCTCTCTGAGCTTGCTGCTAATAAAAGTCTTGGTCTCATCGGACTATTGAGGGAATTTCGTGAGAAAGTATACATAAGGCACTTGGCACCGTGCCGGCACCTGGCAGGCACTCAGTATACGCTCCTGCCTGTTACGGCTGCCCGTCCTCCTGCTGTTAGTACTGTTACTATCATCCTTGGGCAAGAGAAAGCAGGGCAGGGCGATCGGGAAGAGGGAAACGTCTCTGAAATATAATGTAACATGGCTCCTGTGGCGGATTGCAGGGAGGAGACCGCCAAGGGCGAAGAGAATAGGCCCCCGAAAACTTGTACGAAGTTTCCTAATACTCTGAGATGCCATCAAAGTTCCCAGTGTGGTCCGAGAAGATTGGCTTCCCCGGGGAACCAGCACAACATCCCTGTAAATCACACCGGGTTAAATGGAGCCAGCGGAGTTGGAAATGCCTTCCCCACCCTCCCAATTTCCACCAAAGCAGCCTCCCAGGCCCCCTTCCTCAAAAGAATGCTCAGATTCCAGGGCTGGGAATGGTGAGGCCCAGCCGGCTCTGGTATGCAGCCCGTGGGGACCTGGGATCCCTCCGGAGCTTCCAGAAGGACCAGAAGTCTCGGGTAAAGCCGCCCAGCGAGACTGACTTCCCCTCCATAGTGTGTCCTGTTCCCAGCAAGCAGCTCTCAGTGGGTCCTGCTTCTCTCCCGCTCAAGAACTCACCATGGCTGCCGTAGCCTCACGGCCGCAGTCCAACTCCTCGTGCTGACACGTGAGGCCCTTTACAGGGTCTTACACCTGCTTTCCCACCTCATTTACTCGAGTCTCCATGCTCTTTCTACCCACAGATGCCACAGGTGGAGCCACACCAGGCTGTCCAGCCTGCCCCAGTGCCTCCCAGTCTTCAACTTCCTTCCAGACTGTCTGCACAGGCTGCTCCCTCTGCCTAGAATTCCATTTGCTTCCTCCTTCCCTCTGGAGAACTTCTACTGATCCTTCAAGACCCGCCTCACATGGTGCCTTCGCAGTGAAATTGGCATTGGCTCAGTGAAATTGACCTAGTTCATACAACCGTGGGCACACAAGCCTGTGACGTCACCCACGGAGACACAAGAGGTCACGGATAGAATGGCCCTTATGAATCATCTAGTGTCAGTCCTACTTTTCAGTAACAGGATTCTTTGTTCAAACCTAACTTTAAAGTGGAATTACAAAGTATAAAATGGATAAACGTAGGTCAGCCCCAGTGGAGGTGGGATAAGGGTCCACATTAGTTAGGAGTCTGTAGGTCACGAGTTATAGAAACTCAACTCATAATTGCTGAAGAAGAAAAAAAAAAAGTGTTTAAGCTCATAGGCTCCTATAACTGAAAAGTCCTAGCCATCAGGTATGGCTGGATCCAGGAGTTGGAAAGACGGCATCGGGAATCTGTTTTGTATTTTGGTTTTATTTCCTTTTGCATTGGCTTCATTCTCAGACAAGCTCTTCCCAAATCATGACCAAGATGACCCTCAAAGCCCTAGTCTCTCATTCCCCTGGCTCGGCCACCACAAAGGAAAAAGAGACTCATTCTAGCTAGTTCTAGGAAAAATACCAGGAAAAATGTTCAGTGGTTCTGATTGGCCACACATGAGTCATGTGATTGCTCTAAACCAATCACCGTGGCCAGGGCGATTTGCTGGTTTTACTGGCTAATCCCGGGTCAGAGCCACCCTCTAAAGCGAGGAGGTGGGTTAATCCCTCCAAAGCTACATAGACTAATAAGAGTGGGGGAAGAGAGATTCCCCAAGGGAAAATCAGGGTTCTAACACCCCAAAAAAGGAGTCTGGATGGTCTCCCCAAAACTGATGCCCACTCTGCTGAAATCTTATGTCCCATCTGCCTTTTTCTTAAGCTCCCAAGACCTTTTCTGAAACCCGGGGGCTCTGCAGGACATGCTTTGAAAACCGTACATCTAGTCCCATTCTGCAGAAGGAAAAATAAAGCCAGAGAGGGAAAGTGGCTCCCCAAAAGTCACACAACACACTCCATCCCCGCACTCCCAATCCTGAAAGAGCCCAAAGCCTCCTTGATGAATCTCTTCCCCGCTGGGTCCACAGCATCTCCATTACCCAGCTTGGCTGAAAGGATTTGTCAGTTGTCGGCTTGCTTGTCGAACTAAATTAATGCTTTACATTTCTCCTCCAGTTTGCAAACTTTTTAAAAATTAATCCCATCATTTCAACAAGTGTAACAACTAAATTATCATCTTTACATGATTAAGGAGCCTGCCGCGTCTTCTCTTGGCAAACACTGCATGCACATAATTTTACTAAATGTAATAAACCAACCATAGAACTATTAATTTTGCCATGGTATTCATAACAATTAGAAACGCATGAACCTTAAAATGATAAAAACCGAATGGAATACTGAAATTGCAGGAAATCCCCAACCCTCCCTCTACAGGCTGGAGACAATGTCATGAGATGCAGATTAGGGTCGAGAGATAGAAATTGGGTGTCGTTTGCCTCATAGCGGCATCGTGATACACCCAGAATGTAACAGACCAGGGTAGGAGCACTTGGTTAGCTCGACGAAGCATCCCTCAAAATCTAGACGTCTATGGGAAACAAGGTACTAGGAAAAAGTCCCCACCTGTTTGGAGCTTTAATAGCCTGTAAGAGAGTCTAGTCCTGAAATAGCAAATACATGGGGAAGATTCCATCACCGCATTTCCCACACCCATGGCAGACATTATTAATTGATCACAGAACTCTTTCCTGCCAAGGGCAGACATCTTGGCAAGCTCAACACCTCCCTCCGAGGCAGACATTACCAATCAATCACAACATGCTCTTACTTACCGTTGCAAATTTAGCCCAATCTTGCAAGTTAACCGGGAGAGAAACTGCAGAGAGGAAAAGGCTGCAGAGAGGGAAATGACTTGCTCAAAGTCAAGTAGAGATTCAGGGCAGAGTCTAAAGAGAAGTCGTAATGCTGTGGCTTTATCACTACAGGCCAAGAGGTTGAGCCCCCACTGACAGACTATTCCTGTCTTAACCTGCTAAAGAGAATGCTTTCTCTACAGATTCCTGGCAGATCAAATACCCCATCATCCTCTCTCCTTTTCCTTCTCCAACCACCTTATCAATTTTATACTAGCCCTTTTCTTTCCTGCATTATTGGTGGGACAGCCCATTGGTACAACTCTCCTAGAGAACAATTTGGCAGTCTGTATCGAAAACCTTCAGCATCAAATATCCCCTTGCTCAGAATTCCTAGGATTTATCCCAAGAATTTAAATGGACAAAGGCCCGGAGGTAATAGCCTAATAATTTGAAAATAGCCTAACAATTTCAATGATTTTAGAGATATTAAAAAAAGAGATTTATTAAGACAGAAGATTATAACAGTATTTTTTTAGTAACAAATACAACTTTTCAAACAGTATATGTAGTTTGGTGTCATTTCCACAAAAATAAAGACGGACAGACATATACGTACGCAGGGTTGCCCTACACGGTGGCCCAGGTTGTGTACCGGACAACTATGATCACTCAAGAATGAGGTATGAAACGTGCCACTGGCAGTGGGCAATGCAACATCCCTGCATGTAGCTTTCAAAGTATGAAAGGTTATCTGCCAAGATAGGAAGAGTGGCTACTGGTGAGAGTGATTTTATTTTTAATCCTCATCTTGATGTTCTAGTATTTTCATAATGAACATGGCTCACTTGTGTAAAACATATAAAATAATAATTCTTCCAAAGCACTTCCTGCTTGAAATCCACTCGTTACATATCCTGGCTTATTTCATTATATATCCTGGCTTCGGCTTGTATCTGTGTGTGTGTGTGTGTGTGTGTGTGTGTGTGTGTGTTGCTTATTTTACAATATTAAATGATCATTAATGAAGGACCTATGAGGCTCAGGCATTGTGCTGGGGACGCAATCTCCATCTTGATGAGTTTCAGATCTAATGAGAGGGACGTACATCAAGCAAATGACTTGCAAACCATTGTGAGCCAGAGCTGTGAGGGAGGGCTAGATAGAGCATCCCGCCGTGGTGTGCCATGGGGGGAGGCTCTGGGAAGGCATCCAGAATGTTCCATAAGGTGCACTAGAAGGCAGCCTTGTCTTCCCCCAAGACTAAGCATCCGGTGGCAGATACTGTGCCTTGACATTCTTAGATCGCAGAACGGGAAGCCCAGACGCACCCCAATAGAGGCGGGGGCCAACCGGCTTCCAACGTGCACCTGTAGGTAGGGTGCTGAGCCTGACACTCTCCATAACACTCAGTCTAATACCTCAGAACTTTGAAGTCAGCAGATCTGGGTTTGATCCTAGACAACAACTGAACCTCAGTTTCCTCGTCTGTGAGTTGGGAAGAAGCACAAGTTTCTAACTCCTGAGGATTAAAGCCATGCACGATGCCAGGCTCGGAAGAAATGTTCTATCAGTGGTGGCATTTATTATTTATTGTTGCTCGTATTAGCTCGGGGGCTCGGCTGATGAAGGCAACAGCCCCACCCAGCCCCTCTGGACAGGACCTGAACGGGATCGGAAAGGAAGTGTTTTCCCGACCGGGCGAGCTCCCGTCATCTCCGCCACGGAAGGCAGGGCTGGCCCAGAGGGCTGGGACAGCTGGTGGCAGAAGTGACCTAGATATCGCAACGTGCACCGCCCTCCCCTCCCCTCTGTCTACCATCCAGGCCCCGAGTGCTCGGCCCCAGACATTTTTCCCCATAGACGGCAGCTCGTTTCCTCCGAGGAAATTGCAGTCTGTGCATTTGTGACCCCTTCGTTGGCCCCAAATGCTTCTCTGTCGGCCAAGAATCTCCCATTTTCCTCCTTGGGGCGCGTGGAAATCTCGTTCCCGAATGAGAGGAGGTCGACCCGGAGTCAGGAGTCCTGGCTTTCTGGGCAAGTCTCCCTGGCCTCAGTTTCGCCACCTATAAATGGAGGGCTGGGTTTGAGGTTCCTACAGGGTCTCCTAACCCTGAGTCTGGCTGACTTTATTTTTTTTTAATGTTTTATTTATTTTTGAGAGAGAGAATGAGAGAGAGAGAGAGAGAGAGAGAGAGCAAGGTGGGGGTAGAGAGAGAGGGAGACAGAGGATCCAAAGCAGGCTCTGCACTGACAGCAGCAAACCCAATGTGGGGCTCGAACTCACAGACCCTGAGATCACGCCCTGAGCCGGAAGTTCAACCCACCGAGTCACCTAGGCCCCTGCAGTCTGATTCTCTGATACTGCGCAGGTCTTGGCTTCAGACAAGCCTCCTTGTTGGGTATCTCCCTCCCCTCAGCCTGGGGCGATTTCCTTGCAGAGCCTCTGTGCCTTTGTACGGGCCCTTATACCTTCCAAAGGATGCTGTTCCCAGTCCAGTTTCCCTTCCCCGTCCTTGAAACAAAACCCAAACCACCTTTGCCCGAGGCCCTTCCCCGAACGACCACCGCAGGCTCCCAGCTCCCAGGGGAAGCAAAAGCCGTGAAGTCCAGGCCTACCTCCAAAGAGCTCACGGCCTGGGAGCACATTGTTTCCATATACCGCGGTTTTCCAGGGCTTTCCAAAGGGTAGCACGTGCAGATTGAGGTAGGAGAGAGGACACCCGTGCTATTGCTGGCTTTCTGGTCGAGAGCATGGGGCTCGGGCAGGTGAGTGGCAGGGACCAGTGTGGGCCGGCAGGTGGGCGGGGTCCAGATCCGGTAAGTCCTTGAGAAGCTAGAGGAAAGATTTTGGGCGGGGGGGGGGGGGGGGGTGAGTTGCATTTTGGAGGTGTCTCTGGCCTCTGTGTGGCCAGTGAACGGGGAGAAGGGACCGGGGAGTGCCCAGTGCAGTCCTCGAAGACAAGGAACTCGGGGGGACCGGTAGGGCGGTGGCGGTGAGGGCAGGGAGAGGCCGACAGACTCAAGACAGCTTTGTAAGGTAGGTTGTCAAGGCGCTGGGGACGGCTGTGCCTGGGGGTTCGTGGGGGAGAGGAATTGAGGGCGCGTCCCGACAAGACAGAAGTGTTCCGCCTATGTACAAGGCAAACCACCGCAGGGGAGAGCGAGGAGGGAAGGGGAGGGGGTGGGTTCAAGGCATCAACCGTCTACACCGCAGATGCTCCAGAGCAAACAGGAAGGTGCCGATAGCCACGTTGGTCCAAGGGCCCAGTAAATGAAGCCCCACAGAATGGACGTACTGCAGTGGAGAGGGGGCCGGGGTGTTCCATGAAGGCTCGGAGAGCCTTCTAGACCCCGAGGCCTGGCCAGGACGCCCTCACCTCACCAGAGTCCTGTACCCACCGGAAGGCCCACTTCCAGGTGCCGGAAGACCCGGGCTTGCCCCGGCGGCCGCTCTCCGGGCCTCGCGGGGTCGTCACGGGGGTCGGAAACCAGAGAGGGTGCGTGGGAAGGGGAAAGAGAACTTTCTCCGGGTGACAGAGGGAAAGCGCTAGGCAAGTCGTGCTGGGCATTGTTATCAACTGCCGGCCACCTGCCCAGCCACCCGCCCCTCTGGCCCCACCTCCTTTTTTTTTTTTAATGTTTATATACTTATTTTGAGAGAGAGAGAAAGAGAGTGAGCAGGGGAGGGGCAGAGAGAGAGGGAGAGAGAGATCCCCAAGTAGTCTCTACCCTGTCAGCACAGAGCCCGATGCAGGACTTGAACCCATGAACCGTGAGATCGTGACCTGGGCCAAAACCAAGAGTCAGACACGGAACTGACTGAGCCACCCAGGCGCCCCCAGGCCCCAGCTTCTTAGGCCCTGATGGGCAAAGAGACGGCTCAGCCTCCCCGACAACCCCCAGAGATGCCCCAATCTGTGTCTCCGAGGGGCTGGGGGACGATCGTTGCCAGCAACCTGGTCCACACAGGGTCTGCCCGCCACCCCAGCTGGGACATCACCAGGACTCAATCGTGTCCCTTAATCAAGCAGCTTGTTCTCAAATGTGAGCGCTGGCCTCACGGCCAACCGGATAAGTCTTTCCGTTTGATTCGAAACTCCACATTTTTCCTCTTTAGAAACATGTCACTGACATTCCCCCGTTTCATTACTCTTGGTTGTCCGGCCCGGCCGTTAGGGAAATTGCCAGCCCGGGGAGGCTGCCTGCGCCCCACGCGGTCCTGGCTTGCCTGGACTGTGACCCACCCCCTTCCTGGGCCGCTGACCCCCCCCCCCAGCTCACAGGCCCCAGACCCCACAAGCTGCCCCCACCCCACCCCAGGCCTCCCCATGGCGGGCTCCCCCCTCTGCCAGGTGCTGACTGTGTCTCACCAAGTCCTGTCCCCCGTCCCCTCCCGGTCTCCCTATCTCTGCCTTTTATGGCCTCCGTCTCTCCTCCGGGCTGCCAGCACCTTCCTGCCTCTTTATGTCTCCGCCTCTTTTTTCCTCCCACTCTGCATTTACGTATCCAACAAGCACATATTGAGCGCCTACTGTGGGCCAGGCACTTTCCGGAAGCTGGGGATGCGGCACTAACATGCGGTCCCTGTGTTCACGAGACAGTACACAAGAAGCCTACAGAGGCAGCAGATTATATTTTTCAGACATGACCACAGTGGTCACCCCCACCCCCCCAAACGGCAGGTGCGAGAGCCAAGGGAATGGCTGTCGCCGTTTTAAGCCACTGAGTTACGCAGTACTCAACCCGGCAACATGGCCCCATGACGCCGGTGGGGGCGAGCGCTAGCAAGAAGACTCAAGCTAGGTGAGGAGATGCGCAAAGTCAAGGTGAGGAGCAGGGGGGAGTGGAGCCGGGTAGAGATGGGTCTCCCACCCAGCCCAGCCTGACGCCAGGGCCCACACGGCATCCATCACCCCCACGGACGTGCCGGGAACACGTCTGTTAGAGAAGAGGGGCCTCAGAGGGGCGCCCGGGTGGCTCGGGGGGTTAGGCGCCCGACTCCTGATTTCGGCCCAGGTCATGATCTCACAGTTCGTGGGTGCAAGCCGCGCCTGGGTTCCGCAGCTGGCAGCGGGGAGTCTGCTTGAGATTCTCTGTTTCCCCTTTCTCTGCCCCTCCCCTGCCCACTGCCTATCACTCTGTCTCCAGATAAGTAAATAAACAAACATTAAAAAGAAGGAGGAGAAGGGGAGGGGGAGGGGGGAGGGGGAGGGGGAGGGGGAGGGGAGCCTTACAGACAGTCTCACTCCTAGGACAAGAATTCCAGCCCCAGCCTCTGCTTGCATACTTCCAGTGATGGAGAGATCACTGCCCAGCCAGGCAGCCCCGTTGGATGGAACAGCTCTGGCTGTGAGAACCAGCTTCGTTCTGCCGAGGGAGGCCCGACGCCCTGCACTGCCTTCTGGGGCCCTGTGGACACAGACAGGGACATGCGTCCCCCCCCCACGGCCTACGGCCTCTTCTGGGCCCACGGTGACGCTTAACGAAAGGACTGGACACCGTAAATGGAATCAGAAGCAGGGTGGAGTCCAGCCAGGGAAAACACCTGCCATCATACAGGGGAGGGGGTTACAGACGACATGTGGCCGAGCGTTTGAAGAGTAGAAGTTCCGAGCCTGCATCACGACGTCCCTGAAATTTTAGCCAAGTCAGGCCTATTTGTTTGCAAGCTTTTCTGAGGGCCCAGTCTACGAACCCTGACCCCCACCCCACCCCATGCCAAAATGAGAACAACTCCCAAAATAAAAACGTAGGTTTTACAGTCACCAAGACTTGAGTTGAAGCCCTTTTCCACACGTCACAGACTTGCTGTGTGACCTCGGGCAAGTGGTTGCCTCTCTCTGAGCCCCAGAGTCAAACCACCAAGGATGTATTTGTGGCTCCCAGCAGTTTTTCCAAACTTCGCTGGTTGATGCGCCTCCGGCATGATCTCTGTGCTGATCTACTTAGGATATGCCTCTAAACTGACCTCCGTCTTCTACTTGAAGTGATTTTTATGTTATTTTTAAAAGAATTGTATTTATTTAAATAAAGAGAGAGCATGGGAGGGGCAGAGAGAGAGAATCCCAAGCAGGCTCCACTCTGTCAGCGCAGAGTCCGATGCGGGGCTCGAACTCACGAACCCTGACCTGAGCTGAAATCAAGAGCCGGATGTTTCACCAACTGAGCCACCCAGGTGCCCCTAAAATTATTTTTCAAAGAAACTTTCTCTCCCCGCCTTCAATGGGAAACCAGCATTAGATGCCATCGATAAAAAGGAACCATCAAAAGGAAGAAAAACTTAGAGACAAACATACTTCTCCACCTCACTTTACAAAAGGAGATAAACCAGGAAAGGAGTTAACAACACATTAGCACCCAACTGAGACTTTCTTGCTGGTGTTACCAGGAGGTTGAAGGGTAAACTAGGAAGGAGCGACTTTCTCAGTGCCCGAGGACATGAACTGTTAAAAAACACCCTTTGTGCCACCAGGGCATCCCTCCCAGCCCTAGGCAGGTGGTCCAGCCCTCGGGGAAGTCCTGACCTACAGCGACCAAGGCAGGGAGGGAAAGATCTATAGAGTTCCAACAATGGCTTTTGGCCCACATCCCCCCACTGACCAGCCAGGGCGGGAAGTCCCAAAACTGCAGAAACCAAGAATGGGACGCCTCTAAACTTGGGGACATTGGGAATGTGTCACCTTACAGACCACCATAGGCCTCCCAGACCCTGAACGCCAGCTGCAGCCCAGACCTCGGAGAACGTGGGGGTCAGCAAAAGGCTTGGGGCAGGGGCAGGAGCTCCGGCCCCAGGGGGGCTGCCCCGCTCTTTGTGGCAAACCCTTCCCTCCACACACACACACACACACACACACACACACACTGGGAACCTCGGTTTTGTCCAGCTCCTTTGTTCTCAGGTTATGTGTCCCTGAGTTAGCAGCCTTACTTCTTTGAGCCTGGGCTTCCTCCCTGTGCCTCAGTTGCCCCTCTGTACAGAACCAACTTATCCATCAGGCACGGCAGTCACAGAACCTACGGCCCACGATAGCATTTGGAGCTTTGAAAATGTTTTCGTGTCTTTAAATTTTTTTTTAATGTTTTTTGTTTGTTTGTTTTTGAGAGGGAGACAGAGCGCAAACAGGGGAGGGGCAGAGAGAGAAGGAGACACAGAATCCGAAGCAGGCTCCAGGCTCTGAGCTGTCATCACAGGAGCCCGACGCGGGGCTCGAACTCACGAACTGTGAGATCATGATCTGAGCTGAAGTCGGACGCTTATCCAACTGAGCCACCCAGGCGCCCCTGGTTTCTTCTAAAATCAGGAGAAAAAAAGAATTTTTGAACGCAACAGTTTTCTATGTATAAAATTAATATTTTCATCATTATACCAACATAGTCATAAAATATAATTTTTAGTATTTTTTTAATGGAGAAAGGGGCTCGTGAAAACCAAAACGTGACCCCCTAGAAAACGGGGATGAGAAACGTGCCTGCGTGGAAAACTTTTGGCCTGGGATCCGGCACCTACTATATGCTCAACAAATGCTTTTATTGTGGTTCTTGGAGTCTGGCACTGGTTTAGAAGTCAGGACATGGAAACCGTTCTGGGCCGTATTGTGTGATCTGTCTGATCTGTGTGATCTTTGGAAGCTGTCCCCTGGCTGGCCTCAGTTTCCCCAGCTGTCCAGGTGAGAGTCCCAGGGCCGGGGATCCTCTTCTGGCTCTTTCTCTGCCTTTCTGCTCGGAGAAGGAAGAAGCCACACACATACCCCCACACACCCCCACACCCCCACACCCTCAGGGGAGGCAGACCAGCTTGGAACTGGAAGTCTCACTCTTCAAAATTATATTGTCTCCCACTCAGGTAAATATTACCAGTTCAGACAATAATTGTGGCGCCTCTCTCTCTCTCTTGTTTTTGTTTGTTTGTTTGTTTGTTTGTTTATTTTTTTAATTCCAGGATGTTTGATTTGGCCCAGACCCAGCTCCCAGTGTTTTCACTTGGCCATCTCTGATTCTTGCTCCCGGCACCAGATTTCCCTATGGGGACTGGTTAGAACCTCTTCCAGGGGGTTGATGAGCACAGTCTGGGCCAGGGAAGTTCCTGATGGAGCCGGAGTTTGCAGAGTATAATCGCAGCTACCACTTCCTGAGCGCCTACTCTGTGCCTCATGCTGTTCCAGGCGCTGGGACTCTGCAGAAGAGACAAGAAGCATCTCTGGGAGGCAGTGCAGAGGGTAAGGCAGGCATGGAATATGTAAGTGCATGGGTGGCATGGAAGGGTAATGGGAAGGCAACTGGGAGAAGCAGAGGACAGGACAGGGCAGACGTCCCAGCAAAGGTCCCTCCTAAAAATAAGGGATGTCCAAGCTGAGGCCTGACAAATGGAGGAGAGGGGAGGGAAGGGAGTCTTGGGCAGGTGGAATGGAATGTGCAAAGATGAAGGTTGCTTTCCAACCCAGTGAGGGACATTAGCCTCATTTTTCAGGTGAGGAAACTGAGGCTCAGAGAAGTCGCATACCCGGTAAATGGCAGAAACACCGCTTGAACACGGGCCTGGATGATTCTAAATTCCGTCCGTAACAACTAGACTATGCTCTTCCCTGCCCCCAACCTCCTGCCCTGGCCTCGCCGGAGGAAAAGATCAGAACCGGACCACCTACTATGTCCAGAGAGGTTGTCTCCTGTGTAAAAGTAACTGCCAGTGCCTCAGATTCCACCATGAGACTCCATGACTTATAAAATGTGACCCCCCTGCCTCAGTGGGGCCCAGGAGCCCAGTGCTCTTCTCAGAGGGAACCCAAATGGGGAAACTGAGGCTCAGACAGCTGAAGCGCTTTGCTCAAAGTCACCCAGTGCCGGGGACAGAGACGTGGAGCTCCCGGTGCTAAGCCTCCCAGCCCCAGCCCTGTCTGTGGGCGGGACACCCCTCCCCAGACCCTTGGCTCCGGTGCCCCAGCCCCCTCCCGCCACTTCCCCAGGACAATGGGGTCTTTCACAACCAGACAAAGGGAAAAAGTTTAAAAGGCGAGAATTATGTTTCCACCCTGGCGAAGGGGGTGGGGCGGAGAGCCGGAGGAGAGGGGGGCTGGGAGGAGCCACCGCTGTAGAAACGGACGGTGCGTATTTATTCATGTCTGACACGACACAATTTGATTTTCCACATAAAAGATCAAATAATATTTCAGTTACAGTTAATTACACACCCCAAAAGCACATCAAAGGATGGTCCGAATCCTCCCGGCCCTTGCTTCTCCGCATGCGCCCGGATTTCACGCCCCCTTTCCCGGCTAGCGAGGCGCAGGAGCTCAGCCTTTCACCCCCACAAGGGCCTTTGAGGCTGGGCCCCAGGAGGCCAAGGTGCCTCCTGGCCCTCAGACCCCACCCCTGGGCTCCCAGGACGGTTTCGTTGCCAATTGATGCCAGGTCTCCCCACCAAAATAGTAGCCCTGGTGGCAGTGTCTCACTAAGGTCCAGTATCCCGTGGAGGAGAAACACCCCCTACCTCCACCACCACTGCCCCCACAGGCGGGAAAGGTTGAAAGGTGCGCCCCCTCATCTCCATTTGTTAGATGGGGAAACTGAGGCCCAGAAAGGTGAAGTGACTTGCCCGAGCTGACTGAGACGCTGCAGCCCAAATAACTTTAGATATGCAGAAGCAAAGCCCAAGCAGAGGGGCACCGGGGAGGTGTGACCGTGGAGGCTCAGCACCCACCTGGGGGCCTCGGCTGACCCTGCAGTGCTTCTCGAACAGTCATTTGTGCACAAGTGACAGACCCAGTGGTTGGAGAAAATTCTGGAAAGGCTGAGTCTGAGAATCACAGAATCTTAGGAACAGAATACTCGTGTAATAAGCTCAGATTAGCAGAGGCTGATGGGATCTTCAAATCACCAAGTTAGAAGACTCAAGAGCGAGGGGCGCCTGGAGGGCTCAGTCGGTTGAGCGTCCGACTTCGGCTCAGGTCATGATCTCACGGTCCATGGGTTCGAACCCCGCGTCGGGCTCTGTGCCGATGGCTCAGAGCCTGGAGCCCGCTTCGGATCCTGTGTCTCCCTCTCTCTCTGCCCCTCCCCTGCTTGTACTCTGTCTGCCCCTCTCGAAAATCAATAAACATTTAGAAACTTTTTTTAAAAAGAAAAGAAAAAACTCAAGAGCAGGAAGAGAGATTCCCAACCGATGTCCTTTCCAGGGCAATCATGAGGCCCAGAAAGGGTGTGTGCTCTGCCCAAGATCACCCAGCAGGTAGGGGCGGGGTCCTGGCCCCCTGGGGGCAGTCTGAGGTGGTGGACGGCCTGTCCCTGCCTCTCAAATCTGGACACAGCCGCCAGCTGGACACCCCTGCACAGGCACTGTGTGCGGAGGGGTGGGGGGAAGCGGTTAGGCTGGCTTAGACTCGGAGCTTCTCAGAGGCACGGTCACCACACACCCACACCCTTTGTGTCCCTTTGTGTCCCTGCGCTCCGTGCCAGAAATCTCTCATGAGAGCCACCTGCCTTCAGGAAGGGCCTTTGAAGGACGCAGAAAGGGTCTGGCGCCAGCCGCCCCCCATGGTTGGAGCCCGGAGGGCAGCGCCCTGGGCGAGCAGGGTGCAGAGATGAGGGCTGGGAGCCCCAGGAAAAGGGGGACCTGGCTCTGCCCACATGGAAGCATTGCCAGAGGTGGGGAACCCCCCAGGGCAGCTCCTTCTCCCCGCCACCCCCAGATCCTGAAAGAACCCAGGGCCCGGAGCTGGAATCTCCATGTGACTGAGAGGCCGGCCTGGACCGTGAGGTCACACAGGCAGCCCCTCCTCCCTGTCGGAACCTCTGCTTTCCCCCTGCTGCAGGCTCGGGTCCGCGGGAAGCCCGGGGAAAGCAGCCTCGCTGCCGAAGGTTCTCGGCTGTGGGCACCGAGGGGGGAGGAGGCTGCCGGAGGGCGGGCAGGGGCCGGGCAGGGGGCAGGGGGGCAGGGTGAGGGCAGGAACTATTCTGGGCCTTTCTCCGGCACCCCTGCGCCCCGAAGCGCAGACAGCAAACGACCATCCTGTTTGCCGGGCAAAGATGTTTCCTGTGCAGGTCTGCGCCCCAGCCACCTTGGGACAGAGCCCCGCACGCCCCAGCGGGCTTCCCCTGAGCCCTTCAGCTGCCCCATCCCACCAGCCTCGGGTCCCGGTTGCCCACACGAGAGTCAAAACACCGGATGCCACGAGCCGAAGACATCAATAAATTAGATCAACCATGGGGCTTGGCGCATAGTAGGTTCATGACTGAAATGTGTGGTTTTCTACAAAGATGCTCCTCGCAGTTTCCGGCACACGAGAGGGAGCTTGAGAGCAATGGCAGGCGACGGGCGGCCCCCCCCCCCCCGGTCTGCCACGCTCCCCTCCCCTGCACTCAGCGCTGTTCTGCACACAGTGGGTGCCTTAGGGGCATGTGCAGACCTTCCCCCTTGACATCATCGGTCTGTTTCCTTGAGGGCAGAGCTCTTTCATTTATCTCTGTGCTTTGCATATCGTCTGTGTTTCACAAATATTTATTGGATGGGTGGATGGACGGATGGATGGACAGACTGAGGGACAGATGGACAGACGGATGGGTGGGTAGGGGAATGAATAGAGAGACTGTTGGAAAGAAGTAGCGGATGGCTAACTGGATGAGTGGATGAATGAAAAAGGAGAAACCAAGAGTGAAAACACCACCCTTGTTACAGGACTCAAGCATCCTAGCTTCAAGCCAACTTAATCTGCTGTGCAACCTTGGCCAGTAGAGTCACCCTCTCTGAGCCTGTTTCCTCATTTGTCAAATGTGCACGATGGCTCTGCCCCGACAGCTCCTTGGGAGGCCTAGAAGATTCCTTTTGGGGCTGGTGGGAATTACTCCCTAGCCCTGGACCGGTGCCGGGCCGCCCTGAGTCTCTGAGGGAGGCAGGCCTCACGGATGAGCCCTGGGGTGAGGCAGCCTGGCAGGTGATGGAGGCACAGAGGGCTCTAAGCCCGCACCCTGGTGGGCTCTAAGCCCGCGTGGCTGCCCTCATGGGCAGCAGCTCTTGCTCTAGTAAAATTGTATGGCCTCTGAGAGCAGGCAGAGGGCTGCTAGCGGTAACTTGCTAGAACTTTACGGCCAGCCTCCTCCCTCCTGGCCCGCCCTTCCTGAGCTCAATTCTCACCAAAACTGAGGCCCCTACGCTTGGCCACCGAGGCCTGAGACCCTCTGGCGGGGCAGGGGAGAAGTCAGAGCAACTCTAACTTTGTGGTGAAAGGCAGGGTGGGGCAAGCTGGAAGATCTGGATCTGAGAAGCATTTGCTCGGCAAGACTGTGCGAGAGACTGAGTCACCCTGCGTCGGGTTCCAAAATTCCCTGTCACCTAAGGTCCCTTGGGGGAAAACAAGAATGTGGCCACAGCAGGTGCAATTGCCTCCTTTTGTCCCTGAGTGTGCCTGTTCGCTCCCACCACAGGGCCTTTGCACATGCTGCTTCCTGAGCCAGGTGCACCTTCTCAAACCGATCTGCATAGTGAACCAGGATGCACGGGTGGCTCTGACGCATGTAGACACGTGTGTGCAAGACGCGTATGTGAGTGTGTTTGTGACTCACCTGGCACACGTGTGGGCGTGTGAAGAGCATGGGCACGAGTAGGAAAATCCGGGGCCTCTGGTGGAGGGACACGCACGTGGTGCGAGTGCGCGGTGTGGCCACAGATGCCTGGGAAAGGGGGCAGCACTGCCATTGGCGGCCGCTGCCTGGCCTGTCATCACGCGTGAGCCCACGAACCCAGTGTGGGCGTACTGATATTATCTCCATTTCATAGAGGGAGAAACCGAGCCTCCCAGGAACTCGCTGGAGAGGGGTTGCACCCATCTAGGAGGTGGAGCGGGAGGAGGGGGTGGCAAGGGAAGAGTCTCGCGTGGGCGTGGAGGGGCTGGGCTTGGGGTGAGCCCCCCGTGGACCAGGGTGACTGTGGGGAGGGACGGGGGGGGGGCCTGGGGACAGGGAGAGCGACAGGAGCCAGAGACTGGCAGAGCAGAGCCGGCTGCACCCCTGACCCGGACCGGGGACTCCGGGTTGCCGGTCCGGCTACCGGGTTGACTCCCGAGGGCTGTGCTCAGGCTGTGAGGCACCAGCCGGCGGGATCACCCCGGTCAGGCTGATTTACGGGCGCCCGCTGCAGGGGCCGTGAGCTGTGGCCACATCTATTATTGACGAAGTTCCCAAGCCCCGCTCAAGCCGCCCGGCAGTGAGGGCTCCAAAAGGGCCTGGACGCCCAGCCCGTGTCACTGGCTCCTCCCTCCGTCCCCAGTGGAGGGACGAAGGGGAGAGAGTGCACAGGGACCTCGGGGCTGAAGTTCCATCTCTGTCCCAGCCCCGGGGGGGGGGGGGGGGGCTGCCGGGCTCTAGCGAGGACCCCCAGCAACGCGCTGTGTGACTTCAGGCCAGCTGCTTAACCTCTCTGACCCTTGGGCATGCATCTCCTAGACTGCAGCAGGGGACTGGCCCAGTGACTCCCCTGCCTACCTCGGGCTGGCAGTGAGGTGGCATGAGCTTCCAGACCGGCCCGTCCAGGGGACCTGGGTACCAGTCCCTACTCCGGCCCTTCCCGGCAGAAAAGCAATGATGGGAGACGGGGTGGGGGGAGGAGGGACTTTAGTTGGGATTGAAGGGTCAACCTGGAGACTGCTGGAGTAGAGACCGGAAACATCAGGCCAGGAGCGGTGGGTAGAATGTTCCAAGCAGAGAACAGCCAGAACAAAGTGGTAGGAAGGAGGTGGGCAGCTTGTGAAGACCAGTAAAGACGAGGTGCACACACACACACACACACACACACACACATGCCCGGAGTGGAGCCAGCCAGGAGAAGGGAGTCGCAAAAGAGGGGCAGAATTTGAACTCAGGACTGGGGCATGGAGAGAGGTTCCAGAGCTGCCTGTCCGGGGTCCTCGCCCCGCCCCCGGCCAGGAGGATTCAGCAGGCGTCCCCACCTCCTCCTGGCTCCCAGCCCAGTTTGGCTCCTGTGAACTTTATCTGCCCCTTCTCATGTCCCCCCACCTCTGGCAGGTTCCAGAGTCAGAAGGGAGACGCTCCCGGGAGGCACGGCCAGGACTCTGAACCTGGCCTGATTCTGTACATGAGGACACTAAGGCTCAGACAGGGCAGGCAACCTGCCCAAGACCACACAGCAGAAGCCACCCCATGAGCACTTGCTCTGCGGCAGGTGCAGGGAAGGGAGGACCCCCCCCCCACACACACACACACACATTCCACGTTCTCCTGAGCATCTCGCCCTCCCGCCACCCATGGGGTGGGGGAGGCCTTGCTTCTGTGCCTCAGAAAGGAACTGGGCTCAGAGGAGAGACTTAGACTCAGGAGTGGTTTGAGCGGAAAGAGGGAGCTGAATTTCAGTTCGTGTTTTCTTTCTTTTTTAAGTTTATTAATTTCGAGAGAGACAGAGAGAGAGAGAGAGAGAGAGAGAGAGAGAGAGAGAGAATCCCAAGCAGGATCCACCCCGCCAGCACAGAACCCTGTGTGGGGCTTGAACTCATGAACTATGAGATCATGACCTGAGCCGAAACCAAGAGCCAGGCGCCCCTGTCTGTAGTTCTTTTTTTTAATGTTTTTATTTATTTTTTAAGAAGAGAGAGAGACAGAGAGAGAGCATGAACGGGGGAGGGTCAGAGAGAGGGAGACACAGAATCTGAAACAGGCTCCAGGCTCCGAGCGGTCAGCCCAGAGCCCAACGCGGGGCTCGAACTCACGGACCGTGAGATCGTGACCTGAGCCGAAGTCGGCCGCTCCACCGACCGAGCCCCCCAGGCGCCCCGTGTAGTTCTTTTCAATTGTCTTGGGACCTTCCTCTTCCTCCTCTTTTACTCAGTTCGTACAATATGTATCTTGTTCATTGTGGCTTCTTTCCCCTTTGGGTCCTCGCCTCACTCCCTTCCAGAAAGCAAAAAAAAAAGAAGAAGAAAGGAAAAAGAAAACAAACAGGTTACTTGTGTAGCTGTGGGTTGTGTCCTTTTACATCTGCTCTCCGAGTCTCTCCTTTGGGGCAAAACAGGATTTGAAGTGAAATGAGGGTGACACTGAGAAACAGAGACGGCGAGAGAGAGAGAGAGAGACAGAGAAACAGAGAGAAGCAGAGACAGAGACGAGAGAGACAGAGAGACTGGCAGAGACCACGGAGAGAGAAGAGACACAAATGAAGGAACAGCGCCGGAGTGGGACCCTGGCCGGGCTGAGGGCACAGATTGTCATCTCTGCAAGCAGAGAAGGCAGGGTTCTGAAGGCCCAAGCTGCCACTGGTGAGCGGGACCCGGTGGAATCCGTAACTGTAGGGGACACCCCTGGACTTTGTCGTAAAGTCTCCCGCCTTCTCTCCCCCTAGAGCACAGTCGCTCGATGAGACAGGATCAGAGCAGCGACTTCCCCATCCGATGTTCCGTCTGTGGAGAATAACGTCTCCAGACCTTGGCAGTCAGGGGGCTCTCGACGCCGTGGGTGGGCAGGGGGTTCCCAAACAAGCGTCCCCAAGCACCTGGGTGCCGAGGAGCTACTGTCCTGCCGGTCAGGCTGGGCTGCTTTCTCCAGGAAAAGACGGGGAGCAACGGAGCAGTGACAGAACCAGCTGCTGAGCGACAAGAGGCTTCGAGGTCGGGGGCAGGGCGCCCAGAGATGTTGTGTGACCCTCGACGAGTCGCCTGGTCTCTCTCGTCCTCCCCGCTGCTCCCAAAGCCTTCTGTGAGCCAGGGGGGGGCTTTTCAGACCAAAGGGGTGTTATTATTTCTGTGTGTGGTCTTGTGGTTGTGCGAAAAGAAGGCTAAGAGACGGTTCAGGTTACAGGTTCGGAGCCACGCAGACCTGGGTTCGAATCCTGATTCTGCCGCTTCCTAGCTGAGTGACCTCGGGCAGGTGCCTTCCTTCTCGGAGTCTCGGTTTCTGCATCTGTAAAACGGGTGTCAGCAGCCCCTGCCTCGTGAGCCGTTTGGAGTCAGTATACAGTAGGCACTCAGTCATACTGCCGAGCTCCTTCCTCTCTGTCCTGAAGAGCAGGCCTTCTGCCAAGGCCAGCCGCCCCAGGGGTCCCGGCTCCCTCCTGAAAACACCTGTGCGGACCGACCCCTCCCTTCCAGCCTCATGGAATGAAAATTATGTAGAGGCCCATGCTTCTCCCTTGCCAACAAGGACCGAAAACTAAAAATTCCAAACTGTCCCAGGAGGCGGTTGCAGACTCGGGAAAGACTGCAGGGAAGACCCCGTCCCCTGAGCCCAGGGGGCTCGTCCTCTCGGATCCCAGGGCATCCTCATAGCTGCTCGAGAGCCTTCTGGACACAGAACCGCACCCCCCCACACACACACACACACATCGGAGTGTAACACAAAGGCACTTAGGAGCGGCCGGGCGTGAGGAGGAGACCGGGAAAGTGCTTACCTCTTTCTGGAGGATCTGAACGTTCTGGGCAGGAAAGCAGGTGCCACAGACCGTGAGACCGCGAGACCGTGAGACCCGGGGGCGATGCACAGACCGTGAGACCAGTGCCATTGAACATCCGGGCGACGCAAGGCCACCTGATCCTCTTTGGCTCTCCTGATTACGGAGAAGGCCTCATCCGGGCTCTCCTGTGTCTCCCACATCTCCCAGGGAGGGCGCTGGGCCGGAGGGACCCCCGCATTTCTAATTCAGTAGTCACTTTTCCTTTACCGCAAGTTTGCAGTTCGAAGCAATGGTAGAAAGCTTCCCGAGGGAACCCAAAGCGAATCTGTTTAAACACAGGTTGAGGGGCGCCCGGGTGGCTCAGTCGGTTGAGCATCTGACTTCGGCTCAGGTCATCATCTCGCGGTCCGTGAGTTCGAGCCCCGCGTCGGGCTCTGTGCTGACCGCTCGGAGCCTGGAGCCTGCTTCGGATTCTGCGTCTCCCTCCCTGCCCCTTCCCTACTCACGTTCTGTCTCTGTCTCTCAGAAACAAACAAAATGTTCTTAAAATTTTTGAGAATAAAAAAACAAACAGCCCCAGGTTAAGTTAGAAACAGTGCAGTGGGGTGTGGGTGAGGTCAGCACTGGGAAGGAGGGATGGCCGTTTGGGAAGGGTGCGGCCCAGCTCTCTGGACCGGTGGCTTTCGGGCCTCCTCTTCCCCAGGAGGGCACTCCACGCGCGCCCGGTCGGCAGCCGCCTGCGCCTGGTGCCGGGTCGGGGATTTGTAATACTCTGCGCAGTCAAGCAGACACGGCCCGGCCCTCCGGAGCCCGCAGTCTATCAGGGAAACCGGTATCTGGGATCCTCATGGACTGTGAGTGGGGTGGGGGGGTGGAGATTAGAGAGGGGGCAGGGAAGGCCCCCCCACAGAGGAGGTGCTGTATTTAAGCAGGCTCTGTTGGGAGCAGAGGCAAAGGCCCTGAGGCAGGAAAAGGCTGCCTCCCTGGAAGAATTCAAGGCAGCGGCAGACGAGATAGGCGGGCTCCAGCCCACTGAGGATCTTGCGCGCCCCGGGGAGGAGCTGGGGGTCTGTTCTGGCTGCGATGGGGAGCCACTGGGTTGTTTTCGCTTCGTTTGCTTTGGTTTTTAAGTTTACTTATTTTGGGGGGCAGGGGGGAGCGTGAGCAAGGCAGAGGGAGAGGGAGAGAGAGAATCCCAAGCAGGGTCCACGCTGTCAGCACATAGCCCAACACAGGGCTCCATCTCACCAACCATGAGATCGTGACCTGAGCCAAAATCAAGAGTCAGAACCCCAACTGACTGAGCCACGCAGGTGCCCCCGTTTTGTTTTTTAATCAGGAGAGGGGATCGGTGCGGTTGGACTTGAACGAGACCCCCAGCCCCCCCCACCCCCCCCACCCCGGGCCACCCCTTGGACCGTGCACTGAAAGGGTCACAACAGAGGAGAGGAGGTCGAGAAGATCGTGGCCTCGACTGGGGTCCAGAAAAGCAGTCAGATCTGAAGGTTTCATTGGAGGAAGAAGCGACGGGGCCGGGTGATTTATTTAGGCACCTAACAGGCACTTAGGAAGGGCCTGCTGTGTGCCCGACACCAATCAGCCGCCGGGGAAACCTCACCGTTGCCGAATGACACCCACGGGGAATCCTGTCCTCGGGGGCTGACTCTCCAGGGGGTACGCACCTGGCACCGTCCGCCCAGATCCGTAAGCGCCACACACACGCGTGGGCACGAGCCCACTAATCCCCTCTCTCGGGTCCACACGCCCACACCCATACACAAGCGCACCTGCCCCAGGCGCCCGCACGCACACGCCCAGTGTCTTCACCTTTGCACACGCGCCGACCCACCGGCTTCGCTTGTAAAAATAACCTTAGCGATTACACTTCATCGAGCTGACGTCGCCAGCGAATAATTGAGATCCCCTCGCTCCCGCGACACCTGGTGATTCATGGAGAATGCGCTTCGCCCTCGCCTCAGCCCCGCTGAACACCGCGAGCACTAAGAATACTTTCTTTTATTGTAGCGAATGACATTTGAATTCATTTTCCTGCCTATTATGCGCCGAGACGGCATTGACTGAGTGGTTATTACCTGCCCACCATTATGTAACATGACAGAAATACGACACGGCTCGCCGCGGTCGAAATGCCTCCGGGCCCGCCTGGACCCCGCGCGTCTCCCGGGCAAGAGGCGAGAGCACTGCTTTGTAAGCCAGGTCCCGGCTCAGGCTTCGGGCAAATGGTCGGGTTGCCCGGGGCCTCAGCCTCCGCATCTGCTAAATGGGGGCGAGAGGGATGTATGTGATGGGTGATCTTTGAGGAAATTTCCAGCTCTCGCGCAAGTCCCTTGGGGCTTAGGGAGCTGGGTCTCCTCCGAGGCCTCCCCTCTCCGGGGAGTGAGGCTGCCTTCCCTGGGAGGCTCACAACTCGTTCATCCGCCAGTCCTGCTCCAGGGATTGGGAAGACGTTGGCAAGCAGGGCGAAGTTCCTGCCTGACGGAGCTTCCATTAGAGTGACTGTTTCAGCAACAAATAGTTGTGAGTGAATGAACACATGCGTGGATGGATAGATAGATGGGCGAATGAATGAGTCTGGACTGGACATGGAGGCTGGGGAGGGGTTGGTAGAGAATGGACATCAAGCCCTGGGGGTGGGCGGCAGATGCAAAGGCCCTGGGGCAGGAAAAGCCTGCCCCCTTGGAAAAACTAAAGTGGGGAGCGGGCAATGAGGCGGGTAAGATTAGGAAGAGCAAGAAAGGGCATCTGTGCTGAGCCCTGAGAGCTGCTCACAGAGGAATCTGAAGAGGAGTGACCGGAGAAATGGAGCCCCAGGGCGAAGAAGTCTCGGGTCGGGGAGGGAAGGGATGGTGGAGACATCAGCAGTGTGGAGCCTTGGAGACAGCAGGGGAGGAGGGCCCTGGCTTGTCCGTGGCACCAGGGCTCCATCCTGGCTGTGTTTCTGGGAGGCACAGGGCCCGCTGCTTGTCGAGCTCTCCCCCGCACCCATGAATATTGGTCGAATGAATCCAGCAGTGGCTTCCCCACCGTAACTGCTCTGTCGTGGCCTCAGAGCCACCACTCCCTGGGCCCGGCATAGAGCAAAGACACCACCTTGGAATCATCATCGTTTATCACAGAGCTATTCCTTGGGCACCTACTGCGTGCACCAGCCCTGAGGGCATTTTGCGTGCCTATCACGCGCCCTTGCCAATGACAGCAGGTGGTAAGAGTGTGACAACCCCATTTGACAGATGAGAAAATATACCCAGAGGGAAAGAGAACATTTCCAAGGTCAGCTAGCTCCCAAGGGGGGAGAGGGATTGGAGCCCAAACCTCTGGCTTCAGAGCCCGGAATCACCACCACTAACACACTATGCGGGAGGACGCAGGAGGCACTTTGTTTGTTTGTTTTTATTAATGTTTATTTATTTTTGAGAGAGAGAGAGAGAGCACGAGCAGGGGAGGGGCAGAGAGAGAGGGAGACACAGAATTCGAAGCAGGCTCCAGGCTCTGAGCTGTCAGCACAGAGCCCAGTGCGGGGCTCGAACCCACGAACTGCGAGATCATGACCCGAGCTGAAGCCAGACGCTCAACCGACTGAGCCACCCAGGCGCCCCTCAGGAGGCACTTTGTAAAGTAAAAATCCCTCTGCCTACAGGGGTTCCTTACCACTTGGGCCCCTGGGCTACCAACTGGGGTCTGTATTTGGCTTTTCCAGGCCAGACCTCTATCCTCTTGGGTGCCCCCCACCCTCCCTCTCTAGACGCCAGCAGAATGGGGCTGCCACTGCTCCTGCCCTCTCTCCCACCCAGCAGCCACGCCTGGGAACCCCGCTGCCCGCCACCCCGCTGAGCCGGGTCCCCATTCCGCATGTTCAGTGGGGCCCACAAGTCCCCTACACAACGGCTGTCGATTATAGCACTGACACGTTAACCACCGAGTCCAGATGGCCTCCACACTCCATTTAACGATGACCACGTTATTTGACCCGATTCTTTTTTTTTTATGTTTATTTATTTATTTTGAGAGAGAGAGCGCGCGCAAGCAGGGGAGGGGCAGAGTGAAGAAGGAGAGACAGCAGCCCAAGCAGGATCCGCACCGTCGCCACAGAGCCTGACTCGGGGCTCGAACTTCCCAGCCGTGAGATCATGACCCGAGCCGAGATCAAGAGCCAGACGTTTAACCGACTGCGCCACCCAGGTGCCCCTGTTTGGCCTGCTTCTTAAGGCGCTGCCTTTGGCCCCCTGTGCCCCTCAGCATCGAGGCTGCTGGAAAGCCCCGCCTGATCACACACTGTGTCACCAGCCCTCGCCCCAGCCCCGTGTTCCCTAAGAACAGCCCTCCATCACTCATCCAAGCCAGTAAGCCTGCCCCTGGCCGTTGTCCTTTGGTGTAAACATATCTTCCGATGCTTAACCTGCAAGTCTTCAGGGAGACAGGGTCCCACACGATGGGATTGGGGAGACGGGTCGATGGGGTCTCTGAGGACGCCCCCGTCTTGCCTTGGCCACCGCCCCGCACGCATGGTGTCCCAGCCTTGTTGAACTGAATCCCCTTCCACCCGGGAAGAAGCAGTGACCTGCAACCTCGCCAAGGCTTTGCCCACACTCTTCCCTCTGCCTGGAACACCCTTCCTTCCCTCCGTGCCTCTTCACCTGGCCCACCCTCCCCCTTCTCCCCAGCACCCCTCCGTCAGGCGGCTGCTGCGTAATCCTGACCTCTCTTTCCCCAATTCCTCCATGAACTTCACGGGGGCAGCAAGTTTGTCCTGCTCAATGTCACTTCATAATACGGATCGTAAAAACAACGGATTATCGTAGCTACGATGCACCGAGCACCTATTAGGTGCCTGGCATAGCGCTTAAGCCATTTACCATTACTCCTGTCTCAGGAATGAGGTTACCGGGACCCCCAGGTGGCCCAGTCCGTTAAGCGCCTGACTCTCGATTTCAGCTCAGGTCATGATCGCCCGGTTCACGAGCTCGAGCCCTGCATCAGGCTCTGCGCTGACAGCCTGCAGCCTGCTGGGGATTCTCTCTTTCCCTCTGTCTCTGCCCCTCCCCTGCTTACTGTCTATCTCTCTCAAAATAAATCAACATTAAAAAAATTTTTTTAATAAAAAATAAGAAGAAATGAGGTTACCAAAGAGCCGAGAGGAAAAGCCACTCACCGCCCATCCGATGTGGGCTGGGCTCCCAAACCCTTCACTGTCACCAGGAAACAGAAGCTGCTTCCTGCTTCCAGCCCCAGTGGGGAGGGGGAGGCCCCTGGCAAGGCGGGGTCATCCCAAGGTCTACAGCCCCTTCCCCAGTCCCCACCTGGGCCACAGACACGAGGTTAGGGTCCAGTGGCTGTTCCACCCCCCTCCACCCCCTAAGAGCCCCGTGTTCTTACCATTACACCCCAGAGAAGGAATTTACTGTCTGGATCCTGAAACATCAAGGAAGATGTTCCTACCAGTCATATCAACAGCATGGCCCCAGAGACCCGCTTCCCGCTTCCACAGAAATAAAATAAATACCCTGAGAGGGCCACTCCTTCCGGTGGGAAAGCCAGCCTTGGAGCTCTGGGGGGCATTGGGGCCGGTGTGGGGACATCTGGCCGGAGCCCATCTCCCTGGCAGCCTGGAGGGAAGATTCATGGAGCAAGATGGGGACTCCCCTCCATTCAGAGAGCGGCCTTGACCTTCCAGGCAGGGATGTTTTCTGCCTCCGGACAAAGCTGTGTGCCCTGGGCCAAGTGGAGTGCCTTCTCTGGGCCTCCCACTTTCCTCACTGTCAAATGAGGGATTTCTTTTTGGCCTCGGCTCCTCTGAGCATGGAGGCTCTATAAAAAGTGGGGAAATAGAGACCCAGGAAAGAAAGGAGGGGGTCCACGCAGCAAGGCCAGCTGGCACTCAGACCAGCGCTGAATCTCAGATGGAGCAGCTCGAGTTCCCGCTGGTGGTTTTCAGACTGTCTTCCGTGGAACCCTGGGGGTTCCATGAAGCCCCTCAAGCCACGCCCCCCCCCCCCGTGGGGTATGGGTGGGAGAAAGCAAAGCAGGGCGTTCCAGCCACCCACCCACCCCCGTCGCCCACACAGGGCAGCCCTGCCCAACTGTCTTCTCTCTGGGGTTCTCCTCGATTTTGCTGGAACCCATGGTGCCACGGCTAAGAACACAGAATAAGACCTACGGGACGGAAGAGGAGAGGAGAACATGAAACACAGTCGACTTGGCTGGTTCCCTTAATGCAGTTCCTGGTTCCTGAAGAGAAATAGGGAGCATTTGTTTTCCTGCCCCAGTGGGCATCGCCCCAAGAACACAGCCTCCCCAGCCCTGGGGAAACTTGACTGGCAAGTTTGGATGCTGCCTCCGGCCCCAACCCTGGCCGGGAGGAAGGGGACCCACCGCTGGAAAGGAAGAGTCCAAGGGGCTCCCTCTGGAATCCTGGTGGGGAGACACAGCCATCATCCCAAGCATGCTTGTTGAACCCGGGACCCTCGACAGGCCTGGGATTCCAGGAACTGTCTGTGGGGGCAGGGGAGCTCCAGGAACTGCTTGTGGGGGGCGGGGGGCTCCAGAAGGAGTAGCCAGGCATCCCAGGCAGTTCCAGGCCTGTGGGGCTGACTGGGCACATCCATGGTTCGTCCTGGGACCAGCCCAGCACTCCTGAGCCCAGCCACATGCGCAGAGGTGACCTTCAGCCTTCGTCAAGTGCCCACACACAGTACAAGTCACGCCCTTACCATCCCCATGGGGCGCTCAAGCCTCAACCCAGACTGCTGAAGGATGGCACCATCTGTGACCAAGGACCCACAGGCTCCCTGGGGGTCAACACAAGGACTCATCCTGAGGCCGGGGTGAGGGGCGGCGATGCCTGGGAGATTTGCGGAGGCCCCATCCCGTTGGAAATGGGGGCTGGTTTCTGATACCCGTTCCAAATGGCCCTCAAGAATTTCCCCCAAAGGTCCCGTGAGGGAACCCACAGTCCAGTTGATGGTGAGTTGGGGGCAATTTTTTTCTTAAGTTTATTTGTATTTGTTCCGAGAGATAGAGAACAAGCAGGGGAGGGGCAGAGAGAGAGAGAGAGAGGTAGACAGAGTCCCAAGCAGGCTCCGTGCTGTCAGTGCAGAGCCCGACATAGGGCTCGAACCCCATGAACCGTGAGCTCACGACCCGAGCCGAAGTCAAGAGTCGGACGCTTAAGTGACTGAGCCACCCAGGGGCCCCAGATGCGATTTTTACCTTAGTATATTCAAGTCTCAAGACAGAAAGAAAATGTCCAGAAAAAGAAAAAAAGAAAGAGACAGTGACAGGGATTTTTCTTATCTCTTAGCAATTTTTTTATGTGTCTGGGGTAGCTGATTTACCCGCAAATGAAGAAAGCCTCCTTCATACGGGGTAGGGGCAAGGGGGTCCTTCCCCCCTGCCCTCAGCCCTCCCCTGAACCTCCCTATCTCCCCTCCCTTCTATGCCCTGAGGTCTGAAATTCCTTTCACCAACATTGTTTGCTTGTTCATAAAGCCCTCTTAGTCTTTATCGGGTTTAACCTCCCCCACCCCCCAAACGTTTTCCGTGCGTTCCGATAGGCCATCGAGGACATCAGGACATCAGCGGACTTTGGAGAATCAAAGGTCGGTAGCTGATGCCAGCTGTGAGGTCCAGGCCAACCCCATCCATTCGGATGCTGGGTGCTTTATCCAGATTGAGGTGGCCAGGGGTGGCCAGGCTCCTTGGTGCGCGCAGTCCAGGATTTCCACAGTGGAAACATGAGAAAATCCCCGCTTTGTCGTCGATTAAAATTCCAGATTTGACATCTTGGTCATGGGGCTGTGAACTGGCCGTCAGACCATAAACCCCGGGCTGAACTGCGGGGACCCGTGGCCCCCGGGGCTTGGAACCACATGTTCTCGGGAGCTGCGATCTCAGAAGTATGGAAAAATGTGTGCCTGATTCCTCATCGACGCGCCAGAGACCTCGTCAAAAGGATTGGAGGAGTGCGCCATCCCCCCCTAGCATGTGCGTTCACAGTGTCCGAAAGAATACACTAATGGAATAAATTTTAGAAACTACCGATAACCAGGGTCTCCTGGTGGCTCAGTCGGTCGAGCGTCGGCCTTCGGCTCAGGTCAGGGTCTTGCTCACGGTCCGTGAGTTCGAGCCCCGCGTCGGGCTCTGCGCTGACAGCCTGGAGCCTGCTTCGGGTTCTGTGTCTCCCTCTCTCTCGGCCCCTCCCCTGGCTCGTGCTCTGTTTCTCTCTCTCTCTCTCAAAAATAAACATTTTTAAAAGTTTTAAATAAATAAAAAATCATCATGAATTTACAAAATAAAAGGGGACTCCATTTCTCATCAGGGTTTGCTGCTGCTTGTTCTCACGTCCGGTGTGCCGGGCAACAGCCACCCTAGTCTGCTCAGCAGTATGTGTCTCACTGTAAAACGAATACAAGGATGTCTTAAAGAGGGGTCTCTTACGTGTCAGGTCCTATTCCAAGCACCTCCCTCCTATTAGCTTACGCAGCCCCCCTGACAGTCCTCGAGGTGGGAACGATTGCCAATCAGCCCCCGTTTTGCAGATGAGGAAACAGAGCCTCAGAGAGTTTATGGGACTTGCCTGAGGTCACACAGCACGCGCAAAGCGGGAATGCGACTCGAACTCAGGCAGTGCGGCACCAAAGGCCTCACGATAACTAAAACCGTTTCTCCTTCCCGGTGACGGGAGAGCAGGAGGCTTGGGGGTCACCCAGAAGTCCTCGGGTCCCCCTTCCAACCCGACACCTTACAGCTGAGTGGTCTGGGCAAGTTCCCTCAGCCTCACGTCTCTACCTGTGAATCAGGAGACTGACACCTGCCACGGACCTAGTGGGTGTTCCCGGGGTGAGGGGAAGCCCTCTGGGGCCCACAACCCCCCCCCCCCCCGCAGGCCAGGAGGGCTGTGACCAAATCCAGCAGGGAAAGGAGAGAGGCTGGCCCAGGAGAAGGGCAGGGCTGGCGCACGGCCGGCCAGTTTTCTGGCCCTGAAGTCGCTCCCAAAGAGGATGCCAGGTACAATATGAGCAAACCCACTCCTCATCGCCACGAGGACCCCACCTCGGGGACCACGCGGCAGGGTCAGCAGTCACCTGGATGCCCCCGCGCTGGTCTCTGTACACGCGGACTCACAAGCACCATCTCAGAGATGCCTCCCTCGGTCTGATACAGACCTTTTCCCTCCTGACGAGCCTGCATCTCAGAGTTTTAAAATACACGCAGAGGGGCGCCCGGGTGGCTCGGTCGGTTGAGTGTCCGACTTTGGCTCAGGTCATGATCTCGCCGTCTGTGAGTTCGAGCCCCGCGTCGAGCTCCGCGCTGGTGGCCTGGAGCCTGCTTCGGCTCTTCTGTCGCCCCCTCTCTCTCTGCCCCTCCCCTGCTTGTGCCCGCTGTCTCTCAAAAATAAACATTAAAATAAATAAATCACTAAATAATAGCTGTGGAGCAGGTCCAAAGGAGCGCGTCAGGTCATACAACAATAGGGCTGCATCAGGAGGCCCAGGGTCCGGCCCAGGGCCTGGCAACCACGCCCTGGGCGGTCCTCAGCGAGTCCTCTTGGACCTCGGTGTTCCTGCCCGCGAAATGGGAACGTGCTAGGGTCCCTGAGAACTAGTGCTCACTGAGTGCCTGCTGGGTGCCTCCCATCGGCAGGCCTGGGGTGGCATCTGATTTTTCATCCTCTGAAGGAGCCCGGGGGGGGGGGGGGGGGCCCCGGGGCACAGAGGCTCAGTTACCCACAGGCACACAGCTCAGAAACGGCGGGGGACCCCGGGACCCGTGCTCCGTGGTCTCCGAAGGCAGCTTTGGGAGAAACCACGAGGCCCGTCCTCTGGAGTCGGGGCCCAGCTCACTCCCCAGGAAGACTGGGCTGCTTTCCAGCTCCCTCCGGGGCATCCAAAATTGCTGTCCGCTTGGTGCTGGGGGATGGGGCGCTGCGGCAGGGCCCTCAGGATCCCACTGGGGTTTTACACTAACCACAGCCAAGCAGGACATGCCGCTTCCTGCCCTGGGTAAACCTCACATCAACCCTGTGTGGGAAAGAGGACCGGTCCCCTTTTACAGATGAGAAAACAGAGGCCCAGAGTGCTTAAGCAACTCCCCAAAGGCCCCCGTATTTGCTTCGTATGGCTCCTATAAGACATGCACACATTCGGTGGCTGAAAACAACACAAATTTATTATAGTTCTGGAGGTCATGATTCCAAAATGAGCCTTCGAGGGGTAAACGCAAGGCGACGGCAGGGCTGTGTTTCTTCCGGAAGCTCTGGAAGAGAATCTGTTTCCTTGAGCTTCCCAGCTTCTAGAGGCCGCCTGCGTTCCTCGACTCAAGGCTCCTTTTCTGCATCTTCAAAGTGCATCGCTCCGACCTCTGCCTCCGTCAGGACATCTCTGACTCACTGACCCCTCTGCTCTCCCTATCAGAAGGACCTTCCTGCTCGTGCTGGGCCCACGCAGACAACCCAGGATAACCTCCCTGTCTCCAGATCCTCAATTTCAAAGTTTCTCTTGCCAGGTAAGGACTCGAACTCACTGACCGCGAGATCATGACCTGAGCTGAGATCAAGAGTCGGACGCTTAACCTCTGAGCCACCCAGGCGCCCCCAGAGTAAATAATTTTTTAATATAAGTATGTCTCAGATAGTGCATGGGGATATACTTATACTAAATTTCATTCATCGTTTAATCTGAGATTAAAATCTAACTGGGCAGCCTATGTTCCGATTCGCTACATCTGGCAAGGCTAAAAGCCAAATAAAATAATAATAATAATAATATCTCAGGAAGAAAAAGAAGCACCTGAATGAGAAGATTTGGGTCCAAGGCTTAGATCCAGACAGGAGTCAGCCGGGACTACCTCATGTCCCCTTTCTGGACCTCAGTTTGTCCGTCTGTGAAATGGGGCTATGAGGGTCCCCCGCCCCCACAAGCAGACGCCATTGAGAGCACAAAGGACAAAGTGTGTGCGCACTAAAAGAGACTCGTGCCTTCCACGGGAGCCGCTCCAGCCCCCACTCCCCGTTCCCCGGGCCAGGGACTGAAGAGGCTATTCCCAGGGCCCAGCCCAGATGGGGCTTAAACTCCAGTCAGACAGGAGCCAATTTTCCCAGCTCATTATCCCAAACCAAATTAGGAGCAGCCTGGGCCGCGCCACTCGTGGCTTAATTGGGGCTCACAGACGTCCTCACCCCGTGGCTTCTTTCTTTGCTATTCCCCTGTCCCCAGCCGGGCCGTGCCTTGAGGGAGCCAAAAGCTGCCCAGGGCCTGCCACCTGGGCCCGCGCAGACGCCCCAGTGTAATCAATTAGAGCCAGGCCGGGCCCGGCTCGTAATGGGGTGCCGCTGGGCAGCTGGGCCCGGCATCGATCCCGGCCCCCGGTGACCCCCAGGGAGGCGAGGCAGCCAAGACGGCCACGCAGATGGCGGTCTCCAGGGCCCTCTGCCCCCACCGCCAGCCAGGGCTGGCCAGTGCACCTGATGGGCCCCAGATGGGCTTGGAGCCTGGACCTTGGTGTTTGGTGCCCCCAAAAGAGGCAGAAATATTCGGGAAACACTGCCCTGCTGGGGTCCAAGTGCCCCCCTTGATGGAGGTATTTTTCATCTCTTCAAAGCACCCAGATGCCCCCTCCGGCCCCTCTTCTGACCAGGCCCACTGGGGAGCCACTCCAGAGGCTCTGAATGCAGCAGGGCACAGGCGGGGCCAGGGGCTTTCTCTGAAGAATCTTCTCCCAGGGGGGCCTCTCCCCGCTCCCTTCCCCATCACAAAGGTTGGTCAGGCTGGCAGGTGGGGGGTGGGAGGGGACAGGGAGGGGACCGGAAGCAGGCACAGGATTCCCATCCGGGGATCGTGAGGAGGCCTGGAGGGGAGGGGGCGGGACCCCCACTCGGCCATCAGTGCTGTGGGTGCCCCACACCCAACTCCCATCCCCCCAGGAAGCAGGGATGGAAGTTTGGGGACCGAGGGAGGGTGGCGTGGAGGGGACACTGTGGGAGGGGGCGGTGGAGACTCGGGGAAGTGACGGGCCTCCTGTGTGTGTGCGCGGGGCTGGGGTATGAGGCCGTGCAGGGGTGGGGTTCAAGGCTACATTGCCTGAGAGCAGGAATTTCTCTGGGTCTGGATGACCGTATCACCCACGAGCACGCAGCAGGTGCTAGGAACTCTTTGCAGTGTGGGCATAGCGTAGAATCTGTGTTTCTGAGCTCATGTGAGGGAGTGTGTGTGTGTGTGTGTGAGAGAGAGAGAGAGAGAGGCCGTGTGGCATTTTTCTTCAGGTTGAGGATATATATCTAAGGATATATATCTAAGAAAGGACCTCAGGGCTTGTCTCCTTGGAGACTCCAGCCCCAGGAGCTCCCACCATGTTCGGGCCTCAGGCCTCAGCCACCTGCTAGACCTGCTAGGGGAACTTCCCAGCCCCGGTCCTGGTGAAACACAGACTTGGGGAAAATGATGTAATAAGAATAAAATAAACATCGCTTATCGTGACATCACCCCGCACCCCACCCCACCCAAGATAGATGCCTGAGTCTGAGCCCTGGCCACATACCTCCCTGTGTTCTCACGGCCTAGGGGGCAGGTACCGACAAGAGCCCATTTTACAGATGAGCAGAGTGAGGCTGGGCTCAGGGCTGAGCTGCCGACTGGAGATGCTGGGATGGGATACAAACCAGGCCTTAGGGAAAAGGCTGCCCGGGGGACACAAAGAAACAGGTTTCCTGTGGGGCTGGTGGCTTTGGGGGTTTCATTTTATTTATTTTTTTGGGGGGGTCATTTTATACACCCGGTGCCCATCACAACAATGTTTGTCGAATCAAATGGAAGCCAAGTCCAGCAGGCTTTAAGTCTGACACCAGCTACCCCTGGCCATGGTGACCTCGGGCATGTTCCTTACCCTCTCTGGTCCTGTTTCCCTGTCAGCACCCCCGCCCCCAACAGCTTAGACCTCAGAGAGGGACAGAGATCTCTGTCCTGATAGAGGACTCCCCTGTCCCCCAGTAACCAATGAGAGGTCTGCCCAGCTACCGCTGACCCCCCTTGCCGGATGGGGAGCTCGCTCCCTCCCAAAGGGTCAGATTGCACAGTTGGCCACTTGAACCACACAGGAGAGGCGTGTGGACTGGGAAGCCAGACTGCCTGGGTTTGAGACTTGCCTCTCCTCACGTAGCCGGGTTACCAATCTAGCTGTGCCTCAGTATTCCCATCTGCAAAAGGGAGCTACCCACCTCACAGGATTTTTGGTGATTTAGGGAAACACAGCTCCGCCTTTGAAGCTGCCCTTAATGCTATTTGAGCTGCTCTGAAGCCACCCGCCCCGCTGTCTCCACCAAGAAAGGAAGCTTTGGAACCAGGGCAGGGTGGCATGGAGAGGAGTTATTGTCACCAAAACCATGACCCTTGTCACCTCCGCTCATTAGCGCTCAAGCAAGAATGATCTCACCCACTTTACAGATGAGGAAACTGAGCCCCAGAGAGAGGAAGATGTTTGCTGAGTTCGCCCGGCCGCTTCCCGAGCAGTGAAGCAACCGTTCCCCTGGGGGTCTGGTCCCGAATCACGTCAGCCTCCTCCTCGTCTGTCTGAGGCCGAGCTGGGGTGGGCTGGGAGGGCAGAGAAAGGAGGGCGGGGGTCGAAGCTCCCCTCGGGCCGGCGGGCTGCGGTCCAGCCACCGGGCACAGGCTGGCTAATTGCCGACGCGCGGCCGCTGCCCTGGACCGTGACACAGGCCCCTGACAGACGTGATTTATGAGGGCCCTCGGCAAAGCGGAACCCACTCAATTGCCTATTACCTCACTTAGCAGACACCTTGTCACCGCCCAAGAGCCGGGTGTTAAAAATACAAACCAGGCAGCCGGCAGGCCCTGAGCGCTCGGGCCCTCCACCTGCTCCGAGCCAGATAACGCCCTGCCCTCCCCCTCGGGCCGGCCAGCCGGCTGATCTCCAGGAGAACACTCCGAGGCCAGATTAGCCATGTGGATGGCACCAGGCCCCAGCTTCTGGGTTGCGCAGCAGGCTGGGCAGAGCTCGGACGGGGCCCCGAAGTTTAGACCAGTCTGTGGTCAGCACCCACCGCAGAGACGGGGACAACTGAGGCCCCGTGAGGCGTTGCTGCTTGTCTAAGGCCATGGCAAGGTCAGGGCCTGGATCCCAAGGGTGTCAGGGCCTGGATCCCACCCTCTGTGCCCCTGTCTCAACCCACCACTGAATCCACCCCAGCCCACTGGTTTGCTCGCTGCCCTTCTCATCCTCTGAGGTGGTCCAGCCTCCCAGCGTCCCCACCCCAGCCTCCCCACCCCCGCCTCCGAGCCCGGTATGCCGCGCCCTTCCTGGTTGGCGTCCCACGGCCTTCCAAAACACCCCAACACAAATCTGGGTGCAGGTGGACCCTCCTCCCGGGGCGTCCAGGTTGCAGCGCCCCCCCCCCCCCCGAACACACGCAGCACCAGCCGCATTATTCGAAGGCCAAGTGCACAATGACTCCGTGAGGCGCCTTGGTTGGGACTTATTAAGAACGTCAAGGTGTGCGTATCCCCGTGTGCATCCGTGTGTGTGTGCATATCCGTGTGTGCATCCATGTGTGTGTCCATGCGTGCATATCCGTGCATGTGTCTGTGTGAGTCAATGTTATGTGTCTGTCCGTGTGTGCATATCCCCGTGTGCATCCGTGTGTGTGTGTGTGCATATCCGTGTGTGCATCCGTGTGTGTGTGTGTGTGTGTGTGTGTGTCTATGTCTGTGTGCATCTCTACAGGCCCTTACGTACGTGTCCTGGGGGACGTTTTCAAACAACTGAGAACAAAGACCAAATCGAAAGCAGTTGACTCATTAGGCGAAGCCTCACCCCTGCTGGTGAAACCTCCCTGCCGCCCTTGAAAGATGGGACCCAGCCCCCCCCCCCACCCTACCCCACTGGTCCGTGTGAAGTCATCGGTTGGGGTCTTGGTACACTTCCGGAGCGGGGCTATTGGAGACAGAACGGGACTGTGCCCGTGAGCCTCCGGGGGCTGGCGTCGGCAGCCTTCACTCACCCTCAGCAGAAAGTGGCCGGGGAACGTTTTCACCCCCTTCTTCCTTTATTCCGCAAACACATGGAGCCCCCCGTCCCGTTGTAACGATGGGGACCAGGGTGGCCACCAAACCCGGCCCTGCCTTCGGGGAGCTCACAGCCCAGTGAGCAATTCGGGTGGCGCAGGGACCGGTCAGGGCCTAGAGGGGGCCACCAGACCAGCCAAGGGGACAGGGGGGCAGCTTCCTGGACGGGAGGGTGTCTGAGCAAAGACCTGCAAAACGGGTTGGGAGCCAGAGCAAGAGGAGGCAGGGCCTCTGAGTGAAAGGGATGAACCAGCACAGCAGGTCCCTGGGGGCACCTCTTTGTTGGCTCCCCCCCAACTCCCGGTGCCCCTCCAGGCCTCCGTCTAAGCCTCCCCTGGTGTCCCACAAAGAAAACAAAACAGGGTGAGGCCCCCCCCCATCTCCCCGGGCTTCCCCTTCAGAGGACACACCGGCGTGTGGCTAAGCTCGAAACTCCTGTCCCCCAGATGGGGCGCACTTATCCACAGCTGTACCCCAGCACCGACAACCGCCCCGGGCTCAGAGGAGGTGCTCCGTAACTGTCTGTTGCTCGAATGAGTGTGAGAGAAGACGGGAAGGCGTGCATCTGTTGGGACGAAAGATCCAGGAACAGCGGGAGCTGGAGAGAGTAGCGCTATCGGGCCCTGTCCCCTCGAGGCAGGGACCACGGCTGATACACATGTCACAGGTGGCCGCGATCGGGGGCACGGAGGCCCTGAGCCAAACCCTGCCTCTACCCCCTATCAGCTCCGTGACGTCACGACACTCCCCTCTCTGCTCTGGGCCCCACTTGCCTCATCTGTAAAGTGGGCCATCAAGAGGGTGAAACGAGTTAATGCAGGAAGTAGGTTTAGGACAGCATCTTGCACTTTGCAAATGCTCCGTGAATGTGGTCATTATGTGACTCCTATTCTCTGCCCCCCGCCCCGGGCACTCGGCGCCAGGCGGGACACTCGTGTGCTCTCAATGAACTGATACATCACCATCATCACTCGGGAAGACGGGTCGGGCCCTTGCTGGCCGTGGGCGGGGCTCGGTGTGACGGTAACAGCCCCTGACAGTCACGCAGATCCACCTGGGTGCCGCTCGCCTCCCCTTCCTCTTCCTGAGGAGCGGTCCTGAGGGCAGGTGCGGACCAGAACTCTCTCTCTCCAGCATGACTCCGGGCTTCTGCCAGTAGGCTTGCCCTCTGCTTCTCAACCCCTTGCTGTGTGACCTCTGGCCGGTTTTATCCCTCTCTGAGCTCTGGGATAGACGAGCATCTCGGCCTCCTGGGGGTGTCCGAGCAGACTCAGGTCGAGGAGCCCCTGCCCAGAGAACAAATGTCCCCTGATCACAGGCTGATTAGCGAGTGTTGCCAGGCCTCAGGGACCCATCAAAGGCCCTGCCCCAAAATGGTACCTGCAGCCGTCACGACTCCCCCACCTCCACGAAGCCCCAGCTCAAGTCCCCCAACCACACTGGGGTTGAAAACCAACGTCAAAAGAAGCTGCAATTGGGGCGCCTGGGTGGCTCAATTGGTTAAGCGTCCGACTCTTGATTTCGGCTCAGCTCGTGATCTCACAGTTTCGTGAGTTTGAGCCCCACGTCGGGCCTTGCACTGACAGCACAGAGCCTGCTTGGGATTCTCTCTCCCTCTCTCTCTCTCTCTCTCTGCCCCTCCCCTGCTCACACTCTGTCTCTCTCAAAATAAACGTAAAAAAAAAAAGGAAAAGAAAAAGAAGCTAGTTGTGGTCTTCCAACAAGGTCATGCATTCATTCAACAAACATTCCCGGCTCACTTGGAAGCCAGAGAAGCAGAGATGAGCCGACGTGGCCTCTGCCTGGAGGAGTTCATACTTCGGGTGCAAAGACAGCATCTTCAGTCAGGACCGGGGCCCTGGAGGGGGGACGATCAGGGAATGCCCCACTGACAGCTGACGCACCAAAGTGGAGATATGAGGATTGGAATTTGCTAGAGGGGAGGGAGTTCAGATAGAAGGAACAGCACATGCGGTGCGGGGGGAGGGGCGGGGGGGGGGGCTGGAGAAAGTCTTGAGAATTCCAAAAAATGCGACAGGACTGGCAGAAAGAAGAGAGGGAGCACAGCGAGAGGGAGGATGCTGGGGGAGGAGAGGCTGGGTATTTTACAAGTGGGATTTTGCGTGGGTGTTTTCGGTCCGGATGGAGGGTCAGGCTGGCACTAGCCAGCCCTGCAGGAGGAGAAACTGGGTGCTGACACCGGATACTGCCCACCACCCACCCGGGAGAAGTGGCTTATACGGCGTCCCGCACTGGGGGCTTTGCAGTCAAGGGATGGGGAGGAGGAGCCCGTGTGGGCCGCGTCAGGCCTGTCACGTGGTGCCTCCGAACACTCGAGGTTCTGACGGTGAGTGAATGGTGAAGTCAGCGGGGCATTCTCCCCCTTTCTCAGATGCAGACACTGAGGTCTGGAGATGTCAAGGCCAGTGTCATAGCCGGACCCGATCGATCCAAGGCCTCGTGACAATGAACTAGATTTTTTTGCCGAAAAGGCAGCCTCAGCACAGCACGCGCGCCGGGCCGAGCTGATGACTGATGATGTCGGTAACAGCCAACAGCTCGCATGGTCTTGTTCTAAGCACTGGGCCCATTTGACTACCAACTCGTTTTCATCCTCGTGACCACCTACAAAGCAGGTGCTAATAGTATGCCCCCTTTGACAGATGAAATAAAGCCACCAGCCCACCGGGAAGGGCTGCAGGAGGGTCCGCAGAGCCCCGGGTCCCCAGGGAGCATTTTTGTCCCCAGAACCTCCCCGATCCCTCCCTATTGCCCGCTCTGACTGGGAGCCCCGAGGCCAGAAGCCCCGAGGGGTTTGGTTCACACCTACCAGGTGGAAGCAGAAAGCAGTCTAGGGCTGGTAAGCAAAGCCAAAAGCCTGGGTTCAAATCCCAGCCCTACCCTGGCCCAGCCGTGGCTCCTTAGAACCACCACTGGCTTTTGTGAGCCTCAGTTTCCCCTTCTGAGAAGTGGGAGCCCCTCCTCCCACCCGCTCTACCTCCCAGCGTGGAGGGTCGGGCCAAGCGGGCAGGAATATGCTTCCCTGCCTGCCGATGGGGAGGCTGAGGCCCAGAGGGGCTGGGAGTTGCCCAAGGCCCCCCACTGGGCGGGGACCAACCACACCCATGGTCAGGATGACAAGGGGGAGCAGAGGAGCACGGAGGGGCCAGGTGGCAATGTCTGAAGCTTCCCTGACTCCCAGGCAGGCCGTCCTTAACCACAGAAGCAAGGGAAACACAGGTGCTGGAGTTGAACCCAGACAGACTCCTACGAGCCAGCCGGGTGGCCCTGGGCCAAGCACTAAACCTTTCTGAACTCTCTTCCGTCCTCCTCAAAATGGGGACAGTCACCGCAGGGTTTTCATGAGAATCTGGCGAGGCAGGAAGTGTGAAGCTGCCTTTCTACAGGTGCAGCCTCGGAACTCCGAACTCGGAAAGTCGGCGGGAAGGGAAGGGGCTTGCCCAAGCCTATAGGGCACGCACGCGCACAGCGGCCAAGCAGAGAGAGTCCCACCACCCCTACCTCGCCCACGGGTCTGTGGAAGGTTAGGGCCTTGCCAAGGATGGGGGAGTTGGGGGGTGGGGACCAGGGAAGGACTCACAGAAGCTGGGGCCTCGGGGATCGCTGGAATGGTCCGGAAGGGCATTTCAGGAAGGGGCACTGCCTAGGCAAAGGCCCAGAAGTTGGACACCGTGAACATGGGTGGAGAACAGCGGGCCATTTAAATGGCCAGGCCCAAGGACGCACGAAGGTCTGCCAAGAGGCACGCGGAAAGGGTCTTTTCCATCCATGCGTGTGTGTGCGCGCACGCGTGCGTGAGACCGAGTGTGTTTCCTCTGCCACAGAACGTTCCAGTATTTGTTTGCTCAGTTCCGACCCCCCTGCTGCCTCACTGCACCCCGTTTGCCAGTCTGCTCTCTCTCCCTCTCCCAGGGGCGCCATGGGTCACCGAAACCAAAACAAGCCCGTGCTCTGATCGTTAAACCAGATGCCCGGGCCCCATCCCGCCTGGGCCCCCTCCCGGGTCCGAATGAGCAATGGAGCCGCTAGGAAGGCCCCGCCTGGGCCGCCTCAGCCCGTGGGGGGCCTCGGGTCCCAGGAGGGACAGGGCCAGACGAGGGGAAACCCAATCCCTGACACATGGAGATCATTTGCAGAAGGAACAAAATCCGTGACCGGCTCCAAATGGACACAGAGGGGAAGAAGGGGGGCTGGCCAGGGAGAGCTCAGGGCCAATGGGAAAGAGAACTGAGGCAGACTCCGGACCAGCCGCGGACCAGGTTCTAAGGCTGGCTCAGCGGCTGCTTTGCCGGGAGACCCGGGAAGGCTCCCACCCTCCCTGGGCCTCTGTGCCCTCCTCTCGGATACGGATACGGCGGGGACTGAAAGTCTCTTTCACACAGCACACAGCCATGCGTCAGCAAACAGGGTCGGTGTAGAGGGGAGGAAACTGAGGCCCAGAGAGGTTGTGTGATGTGCCAAAGGGCACACAGCAAGTCAGTGCAAGAGCGGGGCTAGAATGGGGCACCGGGGTGGCTCAGTCAGTTAAGCATGTGACTTCAGCTCACGTTACGATCTTGTGGTTCATGAATTCGAGCCCTGCGTCAGGCTCTGTGCTGACAGCTCAGAGCCTGGAGCCACAGGGAGGCGTCGGAGGCAGCCAAACGAGGCACACGGTGGCCTTTTTCTCCCCAAAGGCAATTTCCCCTTCTTCCCGACTTCCTGGGAATCCGAGGAGCCCCAGCCTATCCCCCCACCTGTAACTCATACACCACACAATAAATATACCCCTTTAAAGTACAAATTCCAAGGGGGTTGGTATATGATTATTTTTTTTAATTGTGGTGAAACACACATAACAAAGTTTGCCATTTCTGTAAACATTTTCGTTGGACAATTCAGTTGCGTCAATTACGTTTACGGTATCATAATGTTGGAAGCCATCACCCCAACGTTTTGTCTATTTTCAGAACTTTTGCACCAACCCAAGGCAATTGGGCACCTAGGAAGCAATGACTGCCCCCGCCCCCGGCTCCCCACAGCCCCTGTGAACCTCTCCTCTCCTTTCTGTCTCGACGAATTTGCCGATATTGTAGACACGTGGTGTAAGTGGAGCCACAACATTTGTCTTTTCAGGTCTGGCTTCTCTCACTTACCATTATGGGTTTGTTTTTTTTTTTTTTTTTAACGTTTATTTTATTTTCGAGACAGAGAGAGGCGGAGCATGAATAGGGGAGGGGCAGAGAGAGAGGGAGACACAGAATCGGAAGCAGGCTCCAGGCTCCGAGCCGTCAGCACAGAGCCCAACGCGGGGCTCCAACTCACGGACCGCGAGATCATGACCTGAGCCGAAGTCGGCCGCTTAACCGACCGAGCCACCCAGGCGCCCCGCCATTATGTTTTTAAGGCTCGCCCCTGTTGTAGCATGGGGCAGTACTCTGTTCCTTTTTAAGGCTGAGTGATATTCCACGGTATGGATATCCTACTTTTTTCTGTCCCCGTCCATCCGCGATGGGCACCTGGGCTATTTCCGCCTTCCGGCTCTTGTGGAGAGTGCGGCTACAAACCGGTCCCCGTGGACAGTCCCTTCGGGTGTCTACCCGGGAGCGAAATTGCCGGCTCAGAGGGGGACTCTAAGCTTCTTGAGAAGCCAAACCAGGACTGCGCCAGGAGCCCGCAACCCTCTGGCCCAGAGCCCAGCCCGCGGGAAGTTGCAGCGCCCGGAGCCCGGCTCCAGTCACCTCTCACTTGGACCTTCCCAGGAGACCCGACACTGTGCCCTCCCTGCCTCTGCCTCAGCCCCTCGAAGGTGGGAAGATGTCACCGCACCTTTGGATACGTGCCCCCCCCCCCGCCCCCAGCGCTCTCTCTGGATACAATCCCCTGGCACGGCGCCCTCCATGAGGCCCTCCGGGACTCAGGGGCTAGGCGGGGGTCCCCCTGAGGTCCTATTGTCGCCTCTGCCCACCCCCCCACGGCACTTCCTGGTGTGCTGGGCTTTCTTCTAACTCACCTGTCCCCCTCCTTGGCACAGAGCTCCGCAAGGTTAGAGACTGTCTTATTTATGATGCCTCGTGGTCTTCCAGCTAGGAGGTGCTCGCAAAATAGGCGCATTTCAGAGATGAAGGAACTGGGGCCCAGAGACAGCGACTGACGTGCCTGAGGACGCACAGCCGGCAGGTGAGGGTGACCTGAAACAGGTCTGATTCACCAAGACAGTGGGTGTCAAGTCCCTGGCACACAGCTGGTGTTTAAGTCATGCTAAGTGCCGCCCTCCTTCTTCCTCTCACCTTGGGGAGCCTCCACCCCCCTGGGTCCGGCTCAAGCCCTACCGCCGACCTGCTGTGTGACTTCGGCCAGGGCTGCTGCCCTCTCTGGGCCTCGGTTTCCCATCTGGGATCCGGGGGAGGGGGCTGGAATTCGAGGCCTCTCTGGCCGCCACCACCCCCAAGCAGCTTCCTAACCGCTTAGCTGGCCCCTTAGCCGGCCCTCCTGCCCACAGGTAATTAGAAGAACGCAGTGGGGGTTGGGGACAGAGGGAAGCCTCAGCAGGCGGCTCCTTCCTCTGAAAGGGGCCCCTCGATGCTGCCCGCCCAGCCCCCGCTGCGGGAACAAAAGGCCTTGTGGACGTTCAAAGCGAGGCGCTGGGCGGGAGGCCAGCGTGGGCGGCCGCAGAGATGGCCACGGGGCTCGTGGCAGGGATGGCCGGCGACTGGAAGCTGTCCCCATCCATCAGTCAGCGGTGACAGCTCCCGGGGCCCTGCAGCCCCCCGCAGCCCAGCCAGCTGACCATCCTGGCTGCAGCGGGCCCTCCCTCCCCCACCTGGTGGCTCCAGCCCGATGACCTGAATAATGGAGCCGCCGTGAGCATCCGGCCACAGCGACAGACATGTCTCTGATCCTTGCGTCCCGTACTCCGCCACCGGGCTTACCTCCTCAGCCACATCCCTGGCCACTGGCCCCCACTGCGGAAAGACAGGCGTGACACATGTCACCGTCATTCTGATGGGATGGTGGGGCCTGGGCCAGGGTGGCTGGGGGCCTGTGAGTCCAGGAGGTGACGGGAGCTGGGCCTTGGTTGCTGCCAGTGCTCTGTGTGACCCTGGGCAAGTCTTGGTCCCTCTCTGGGCCTCTGTTTCCCCTTTTGTGAAATGCAGGTGGCATATCTGATCTCTGCTATGTGACATCTGTTATACTCAAGTGTCCGTGAAGACAAGTGAAGGCCATGGTGACATGAGCCGGGCAGACCTGGTTAGGGTTAGGGGTTAGGGGTTAGGGCTAGGGGTTATGGTTAGGGTTTGGGGTTAGGGTTAGGGGTTAGGGGTTAGGGCTAGGGGTTAGGGTTAGGGTTTGGGGTTAGGGTTAGGGGTTA
>NW_024412645.1:4054433-4060061 GCF_014898765.1 Herpailurus yagouaroundi | reverse complement strand
TTAGTGTTAGGATTAGGGGTTAGGGTTAGTGGTTAGAGGTTGGAGGTTAGGGTTAGGGGTTAGGCTTAGGGGTTAAGGCTATGGTTAGGAGTTAGGTCTAGGTGTTAGGGTTAGAGTTAGGGTTAGCGGTTACTGTTTAGGGTGAGGGTTAGGCGTTTCAGTTTAGGGGTTAGGGCTAAGGTTAGGGGTTAGGGATTAGAGCTAGGGCTAGGGGTTAGGGGTTAGGGCTAGGGTTTGGGTTAGTGTTAGGATTAGGGGTTAGGGTTAGTGGTTAGAGGTTAGGGTTAGCAGTTAGGTGTTAAGGCCAGGGTTAGGGGTTAAGAGTAGGGTCAGGTGTTAGGACTAGGGTTAGGAGTTAAGGCTAGGTATTACGGTTAGAGTTAGGGTTAGGGGTTACGGGTTAGTGTGAGCGCCAGTCGTTTCAGCTTAAGGGTTAGGGCTAGCTTATGGGTTTGTGCTAGGGTTAGGGCTAGGCTTAGGCTTCATCTATCACCTTTACCCTCTGGCCGCGGGAGTATCACGTATCAGCAAGTTTCAATCTCTAATAAGATCATGGAGCCAAAAAAGCCATTACGGAATGTCCATATGCGTTTCTTGCCTTTGCCGAAAATTTAAAAACCTGCCAGGCCGTGCCGTGTGCCATTTGTGACTTTACCCGGTAGGTAGTTCAAGTAAAGTTTGAGGCATTATGTGTCCTACTCCAGATCCCATGTTTCTTCGTCCATGTTGTATGACCCCAGGCAAGTCACTTAATGCCTCCTTGTTGGCGCCCCCAGTTCAAAGGATACTTTGAGAGATAAGCGAGGTGGTATGAAGCACCCAGCCTGGCGTGGAGCGGGGGTTCCGTTCCGGCGTTTCATCACGAGTGTGTGCCTGATGTCGTCGCTCGGTGCTCAGGACAGAATTGAAAATCGAGGAATCAGCTGATGGAACTCATACACATACACCATGACCCCAATGACCAGGTACTTATACCTATAGCGAGTGCTGGGTAGGAGAAACAATAAAGGGTCCAGGAAGGGGCCTGTGAGACAACATGGGAGACGAGGCTGGAAAAGCATTGTGGGCAGGAGGAATAGCAGTTAAGTATGCTCAGCGTTAGGACCAAGGTGCAGGTGTTTGAGCGACCCGACAGTGGCCGCTGTGGCTGGAGGGAGCGTGCTGGAGGAAGAGGGACTAGATGGGGCAAGGCAGCGGGTACACTCATTGGGCTTGCAATGCAGCTGGGTGACCTTGGGAGAGGTGCTTAGCCTCTCTGGTCTCCACACCGATGCCTGTCACTTGAGATCGACGCCGGGGTCTGCCTCGTGGCGTGCGAAGAGAGAAAGGAGCCTGTCAGCTACAGGGCTTGCAACACCCCCGGATGAAGTAAGCACTCAGTACCTGGGAGCTGTTCGTTTTCCTCATCATTGTCGTCATCGGGAAGCACCCTTGAGCGGCTTGACAGGAACTATTGGCTTTCTGTCACCAGGTGGCTTTCTTTCCTAAAAGAACACTGGAGGCCGAGGGTGTCGACTGGTACAAGAACGTTCCTACAGCTTGGGTGGTAAAAGAAAAAAAAAATTGGAAACAACCTAAATGTCCATCACCGGGAGGATGATTCAATGAGTAGTGACATATTCATACCGTGGAAGAGTCTATCACGGTGACAACGTGTCAGCTGGAGCGTCACGTATCAGCAAGGATCAGTCTCAAACGAGAACGTCGAGCCAAAAAAGCAATCACGGAACATACATATGGGATGCTTGCCTTTGCAGAAAGTTTAAAAACATGCCAAGCCGTGCCGTGTATCATTTGTGACTCCACACGTAAGGTAGTTCAAGCAAAGAGTGAGCCCAGGAATCATGTCTCCAACTCGGGAGGATCCGTTCTCCTGGGGGACTGACCTCCCCAGTGCCCACTGGCTCTCTTCTCTACTAGTTTGACCTGGTTTGTTCCCTGCTGGTCTTCCTTCTGTTGGAATGGAAGGTCCGTGAGGTCAGGGGCCTCAGCCTGAGCCGCTCTGTGCTGTGTCCCCAGTGCCTATAAGAGCATCTGGAACATAGTGAGCTCTCAATACATAGGTTCTGAATGGGCGACGCCTGGGGGGGGTTCAGTCGGTTGGGCATCTGACTGCGGCTCAGGTCGTGATCTCGCGGTTCATGAGTTCGAGCCCCGCGTCGGGCTCTGGGCTGACGGCTTGGAGCCTGGAGCCTGCTTCGGATTCTGTGTCTCCCTCTCTCTCTGCCCCTCCCCTGCTCGTGCTCTGTCTCTCAAAAAGTAAAAAAGCATTTAAAAAGTTTATATATATATTGAAGGAAAGGAAGTGGAGAGGGAGGGAGAAATTAGCACTGCAGAGAGAAACACAGAAGGAAACACCACAGAGTCCCTGGTGACACCGGAGGGGTGGCCCAGAGCAGGGAGAAGGGCCATTCCCTCTCGCACCTCTGCCCCCCACCCAGGGTGCCGCCCCTACCCCGTGGCCCCATTCTCCCCCCACCGCTGTACCCAACAGCTCCAGGAGCTGGAAGCAGAATGTGTACCCCAAGGGCAGCTCAGGAAAGGAGACGGGAGGCGAGAGCCTCGAGGGCCACAGGGACTCTGCCTGTCTTGGTATTTAAGAGATTTGTCGTCTGCATCAAAGTAGCCCAAGAAACACAAGTGCATCCACTACCGGTCCCCATCTCTCCTGGACGCTGCAACAGCATCCTTGACCATTTCCCTGTCACCTCCCCGACACCCCCAGACCCCCTCCTCAGAGCTGGCCGGGCCGGTCTCCTGGCCCCGCCTCCACGGCCCCCACAGCCCTCAAGACACAGTCTTTGCCATGGCCAGAGATCTGGCCTGCTGCTCCCAGCATCGTCCCCCTACCACCACCCCCCTCACCCTGTGCCCCAGCTGCCTCCTCAGACGCCCCCCTCCCTCTCCCCACTCTGAGACTTTGCACATCCGGCCCCCCCCCCCCCCCCCCCCCCCCCCCCCCCACTTCCTCCCAGCTCCCAGCCACCAACCCTGGAAGGCTCCTCCTTGTCCTTCGGCAACTCAGCTTATATGCTCCCCACCGCCGCCACCACCAGGAAGCCTTCCTGGCCTTCTCAGTCTGCCCCCGCACCCTGGGGTTCCGGCGACAAAGCCTGTCACATTTAGGAGCGCGAGTTCTGCTCGTGACCGCACCCCAGCGCTTTCTCCAGGGCACGTACAGGTTAAACAGGTGAGTGAGTGAGAGAGTGAGCAAATGAACGAACCACCCCTGGACTTCCCGCCCCCAGGAAAGTGGGCGTGAGCATTAGCATTCCCCTCGGCCCGGATTTCCCTGCAGGAAAATGCTGGGGCCCTAAGTCTCCGCGGGCATGAAATACAGCCCTGGGGGTGGGTGTCAGCACCAGTGCCGAGAGCAATCAGGCAGGACCAAACAGCAGGCCCATAAATTGCCCTGGAGCCGCTGCCCCTGAGGGCTCAGCCCATAGGAGGCTCCCACTGGGGCCAGGCTGATCAGCAGGCAGAGGAGAAGGCTTGAGGGGCATGGGTGGCCTGCGAGGGGTTGAGTCTGAGGACCTTCAGACCCTGTAGGGTCCGTACAGATGTGCCCAGAACGTGGGGGCGCAGGGGGAGGGATTACTAACCCCTCTGAGCCTTCAGCTCACCCGAAGCCCTTTTGAGCCTTCAGCTCACCCGAAGCCCTTTTGATTCACCCCTGTACCAACCGGGACGAAGGTGCATTCATCATGCCCCTGTTTCCAGGTGGGGAAACTGAGGCTCAGAGAGGTAACACGGCATGCCTGATGTCACACAGCTAATTAGTGGCCCAGAGGGGTGGGCTGAGCGAGGCCTGAGGATTTCAGTGGTGCCTGAAGGGAATGTCTAAACGTTGTCGTGTGCTTTCTCAACTACTTTCTGTTCTTACAACTTCCTGTCTTCGGTGGCTCCCATACCCTCCAATTGCTTTTCACAACAGAGGGGGTGCAGACCTCCTGAGATCTCAGGGAAGGGTAGGAACACCATCCAGTCAGGTGTCTCAGCACAGTGTTTTATTTTCATGGTGTTTCTGTTGGTGGTCACTTATATTGGGTTCCCATTATTATCAGCAATGTGAAACTTCCCTTAAATACATATATATTTGTGGGGGCACCCCAGTGGCTCAGGTGTTTAAGCGTCTGACTTCCGCTCAGGTCATGATCTCGTGGTCCGTGGGTTCGAGCCCTGCGTCGGGCTCTGTGCTGACAGCTCAGAGCCTGGAGTCTGCTTCGGATTCTGGGTCTCCCTCTCTCTCTGCCCCTCCCCCACTCACGTGCATGCGCACGTGCACTCTCTCTCTCTCTTAAAAAAAAAAATATATATATATATATACACATATATTTAAAAAAAATTTGTGTGTGTAAAGTGAGCCAACTTACAGAAAACTATGGAGTGGACCATACCAGGGGTACTGAGCTATGGCCAAGTCCCACAGCACTCACGTCCTAACCTGCCACGTCGGTCGTTACGTGTGGTCACGACCCCTCTGTGAGGGAAGTCCAGAGGGTAGGAAATTTTTGCCTGCTTAGTTTACGGATTTATCCCCAAGTGGCCTGGAACAGAGCTTGGCGCCTAATAAGTGCTCAATGAATATTTGCGAAAGAAAGATGGCGGCGATACAGGGGTGGGGTATCGCAACCTCGCGCAGCCGGCCCCAAGGAGTGCTTCCCGTGATTCTGAAATCCTGTGACCCCAGAGTTCTCATGTTTTCCGAGATTCGAGGAGCCCCTACTGCAGACTTCCAAGTGCTTAGATCCCAGGATTCTCCACTCGGCGGTTGTCTGATTCCAGCGTTCTCTGCGCCTCAGCCCTTGTGCGGCTCAGCTGTGATAGGCGGTCACTCTCGGGGTCTAAGAATACGGCTGTTATTGTGTGATGCTGTGAGACAAGCAGGTCCAGACTGGGGAAGCAGGTGGTCCTGCTGATGTTGAGTGAGAGGAAGAGAGTGAGCTTTGGGAAAGGGGAGGGAGAAGGGGAGGGGGGGAGGGGAGGACGAGAGAAGGGAAGCGGGGAGACAGAAGAGAGAGGCGAGCAGAGATACGGAGGAGACAGGGCCCCACATCCACGCATAGCCTGGCCGCTCATGATGCCTCCTCCCCACAGTCCTTCACCAGGACTAAGGGACAGGCTGCCCCCACGCCCCAGGGGTCACCTGGGCAGCGGGGCCTCCCTCCCCTCCCACAGGTGTGGTGTGACGTGGCTGAGCCCTCGAAGCATGAACTTGCTGAGGAAGACTAGGTAGAGGCTCTCCAGGCACAGGGGCTCGAGGAGGGGGTAGACACCCATCTCCCGAATCCGGATCCTGGTGCCAGGGCTTCCGAGACACGTGTTGGCTGAACCCTTCCTCTGTGCCAGGCACACCTTAGGAACCATGCACACCTTTCCCATGTGATCCACACAGCAGCCCTGTGAGGGAGGTATGTTTGTCCCATCCTAAAGAAAAGAGAACTGAGGCACAGCAAGATTCTATATCTTGGCCTGGTCGAGAAAAAAAGAGCTTAATAAACATTGTGAGAATGGGTGGGTAGATGGATGAATGGAAGAAAGGATGGGTGGATAGATGACTAGGTGGGTAGATGGATGGACCAGTGGATGGATGGATGGATGGATATACAGGTGGATGGTGGATGGATG
>NW_024412645.1:4054261-4054423 GCF_014898765.1 Herpailurus yagouaroundi | reverse complement strand
GGATGGCAGGATGGAAGGAAGGAAGGAAGGAAGGAAGGAAGGAAGGATACACAGATGGATGGTGGATGGATAGATGAATGGATAGATGGATGGGTGGGTGGATGGATGGATGGATGGAAGGAAGGAAGGAAGGATACACAGATGGATGGTGGATGGATAGAC
>NW_024412645.1:3985731-4054251 GCF_014898765.1 Herpailurus yagouaroundi | reverse complement strand
ATGGATGGTGGATGGATAGACAGATGAATGGATAGATGGATGGGTGGTTGGATCCACAGATGAGTGCGTGGATAGATAGGCAGATGGATGGATGATAAATGGATAGATGGAGAGATGAACAAGTGGACAGATGATTGGATGGATGGATGGTGGATGGATGGATGGATGGACAGAAGGGAGGGAGAGAGAATAACAGGTTAATGGATGACTACATGGCAAATAGCCCATCCTAGTACGGGAGGCCTCTCCTCTCCCCCAAAGTCATCCCAATCCTGTTCCAGACATGTCTCTATAACTTAATATCAAGATAATGACCACAAGAAAGAACCACAAGGAGCTAAGAACAAAGCTTCAAATACTGGTGGCACCTGCCAGACAAGAAGAAACCAGCCCTGGGAACATAAAGAGCAGACCTTGAGCAAAGGTCTGAAGCGGGAGCCCAGTTGACCTTGGCATGTCTAAGGAGCACAGCTGAGAGCCATGGGGCCGGGGCCTCGTGAGGAACAAGAAGCCAAGGGCATGTGGTTGGCCGAGTTTACATTTGGTTTTAAAAGCCACAGGCTTTGAGGAGGGGGCTGACGTGACCACTTACACTTGGCCAGGACGGCCTCCGCCTCTGGTGGAGAAGAGACCAGAAGGCGCAGGAGGAGCAGAGCAGGCAGAGACGGTGGTGAGAGCGCGAGAGGGCAGAGGGTGGGTCTGGATACACTGGGAGGCGGAGCCACCGGGCCTCAGAGGTGGGTGGTGCATGAAGGGCGACCCAATCGCCCTTCCGCCCTTGGTGCCATGGGCGCACCCCAGGAAGCAAGCCATGGTGCCCCCCAGGCTTCTGGATCTAGGTTGTGAGATCATGGTGGGAGCGTATATTGAACTGGGGAAGCCTGGCTGGGGTGTCAGGCGGGGAGAGCCAGAGTTTTTCCTCTTGATTATTCATACAAAATATGGGTGGAGGATCTCCTGGGTGCCTGGCACCGTGCTGGACTCCCAAAGAATGTACCGAACTCCCCCCACCTCCTGGCCACCCAGCACAGCGTGTACCCAACTAGCTTACCCACCAAATCCCCTGGGAGCGACACGGCCAAGTGTTCTGGGGTGTCAGGTTCTCCTCTCCCCTCCCCCGAGAGCAGCTGGCCCGATGACCGCCTCGCCAGGCCTCCCAGGGAGCCGGCAGCCTCCTCGAGTGGCCGTGTGTCCCTGGGTGCTAATCCCTCACCCTCCTCCGCCCGGACAGGCGCACACAGGACTTGCACAGTGGTGGCCTGTGTCACCACCAGGGTCTATGCCCTCACAGCGGACAGAGCGACCACCAGCTGGCCCTCGCCGGCTGTGTGACCTTGGGCCGGCCACATTCCAGAAGTGACCACTCCTGGGGGCCATCATGCTGCGGCCACCCTGTGCATAGCAACCTCTGCACGCCAGACTCTGAGGGAACAAAAATTAGGACCTCTCGGAACCCCCCCACAACTCCGCACCCTATAGTCCCTGCCCCGCAGCAGACGGATCCACACGGATTTCTAGAGTGAGGGCCTCCGGGGAAACTCAAGATCACATATTGCAGACAAGCTCCCATCCGTTCTGTCTTCACACTGTCCTCAAGGAGACCAGGGGAGGAGCTGAGAGCCCATTGGATTGATGGGGAAATTGAGGTCCACAGAGGCAAAGGGTTTTGCCGGCTTGCATAGACTCTGAGGCGAGCCAGGTCTCAGACCCGCATGTCTGATGCCTAGCTGAATGTTTCTGGCTTGGCACCTGCTTCATCCGACCTAAAAACAGGCAGATGACCAGGTGGCCTGGAGGCTTTCAGACAGGGAGGAACGATTAAGAAAGGAGACGTATTCTAGGAGGAGACCAATGAGAACTCGAGGGTCCCCCTCTGAGCCCCCCCTCCTGATCGTTCCAATTCTAGCCCTTCCAAAAAGGTTCCAGGAGGTCCCCGGATCCCACACAGGAGCCAGGCCTGGACAGATGAATCAGCCAGGGTTACACAAGGCTTTGCATGTTGCTAAATTTAAAACGGCAATGTGAACCTCGGGAAAACACTTGGGGGAAGGACGGGGGCCAAATAAGGAGCTTCGGACGCTGCCCCAGGCCCCCGGGGTGCAGCGGAGGGACGTAGTTCCCAGGTGCGACCAGAGAGCGGCTCCTAGATCCAGCCTTGCAGACAGCAGAAGCCTTACTCGCCCGCCCAGAGGGCTCTGCCGGCCTGCCCTGGTCCTATGAGCCACTCTCTGGTTCCTGACCGGGGAGCGGGGATCACTCCGGATTCCAGGATGGAAGGAAAAGAGAGAGAGAGAGAAATGAGTGTCTTCAGCAGGGCTCGAGACAAATCCTAACACCTCCAGCAGGAAGAGCTGGCTAGATTTCCCTCCAAACCCTTCCAGACAAATGAAGGTATTAATCAAGTTAATGAACACTGATATGAAATATTCTGCGCAAGCACAAATCCATACCTTACAAGCGCCCCTGGACGACTAGGTCGCGTCTGCCCATCATGAGTACGTATGTCACGCGCAACGCACACAGGTGCACAAAATACAGGCGTGTCCATGTGTTCCAGCATATGTGTGTACAGACATCCGCCCACACGGGCATGTGTGAATATGCTCGTGTGATAAGCCCAACATATGTGCCGGCTCGGATAAAATTCTGGACCCAACTCGCTGCACCCAACCTCCCCCCTCCCTCGCCGACACGTACATGCAAACACGCTCCATCGTCATCATAGCTGACCCCCGCGGAGAGCTTCATACGAGCCAAATTCCATTCTCCACGGTTATATACGCGCTATTCATTCAATCCTCACGACAAGGCTAAGTTCTATGGTCATCCCCATTTTACAGACAAGGGAACTGAGGTTCTGAGAGGTTACATGGCTTGCTTGAAGTCACACGTCTGGCAGCTGGCAGGGTTGAGATTTGAACCCAGGGAGGCTGGCAGCAGAATCGATGCTCTTAAACCCCACGGAGAAACAAGGGCCCTAATACACGAACACACAAATACATGCACTGAAAACTGTTCTTTCCGCTCGTGGGATTGTCACACACACAGACACACACGCACACATGCACACGCATATACATACTGTGTAAGCAAATGTATGAGAGTAAGAGGAAGAAAGACCCAAAGATGTGTGGGCCACAGGGCCTTTGCACCACATTCGCTCAACCAGGAACCTGGAAAAGGAGAGAAACTGAGAGGTGTAATGAGAAATGAGGGGCAAGTATTTTTAGAGGCAGTGTCAGGATCCGGGATGGAAAGGACATGACAAGGTCAGGAACAAAGAGCAAGAGCCCACGTTTGTATCTTTCCTCCACCCATAAGACATTCCAACTTCTAGCCCAGCAAACTCCAGGCCCCTCGTGCCTGGTCTGCCTCACTGAGATAGGGCAACCCTCAGCTTCCTGATCCTTGGCATGGCCAGCGTGCCACCCCCTTCCACTCATGCACGGCAGGGTGGTCAGCCGCTGCTCTGCAACCAGGGGCCTGGTGGGGAGGGGACTAGGAGGAAGCAGGAGCCAAGTCCTCTAGGAGGCAAGAGCTTTGCCTGCAAGAAATCACGGTCCGAGGCCTCGGTTTGGGCCTCCGTGTCCTCATCTGTACAATGGACACGGTAGTAAAATCTGGGCCACTGGGTGGTGAGGAGGATAAAATGAGGAAAGTCAGGTGCAGAGCTTGGCCAGGGCTGGGTTCTCGCGTACATGCACCGTTAACATTCCTATTGTTATTATCATCGCTCTCTATGTTGGCTTTTTTGCCATTCACTGAACAGTGGAAGGAGGGGAGAACCTGAGGGAACCTGCCCTTGAAGGTCCTACCCCCCTGAGGGAAACCAAGGCACGGAGAGGGGGAGGGGCAGGGCAGAGCTGGGGACACTTCTAGGTCCCTTCACCACCAGGGGCCTGCAGCCAGGGGTCCACACAGGAGTAGAGCCCGGGAAGCTGCTAAGTGCCAGTGACACCCATACTGGTGGGGGGTGGCAGGGGGCTGCGGTTTCCCAGGTGGGGAAACAGAGGCATGGGCCTCCAGGTCACCTGCCCAGGACGCCGGAGCCAAGTAAACGATGAGACTCCAGCCAGTTCTGGCAAGTCTAAGATGTCCCCCACTCCAGCCAACCCCAAGGCCCTGTCCCCTGGTCTCCCGCTTCCCCCGGGGTCCAAACTCCAGACAGTGGCATTTTCTTCCTGTCGCCCAGATGGCGCCTGTGTCTTTGTCTTGAAGGGTTGCCCCCTTCCCTTTTCTTTCTTCTCCCTTTCTTTCTTTCTCCCCCCGACCCCCCCCCCCCAAGGAGGAGGAGGAAGGAGACGTGAAAACAAAAGGGCTGCTCTCAGCCAGCCTGTGGCAATCGCACCACCCAGAGCTGGGGGATATGGAAATGAGCTGGTGTGTATGCAAATGAGGCTCCTGGGTGATTTGCATGGAGCCAGCCTGGGAGGGGCTGAGGTGGAGCAGGCGGGACAGGTGGCTGGGAATTCTGGGCAAGCTCCCCTTGGGGGCCCTTCCCCCAGGTACCTGGCTTCTCCAGGCCAGCCTCCCCTCCAGAAGTCCTCCCTGAATGCTCGAGCCTCTGCAGCGTGAGATACCTGGACAGCTGCTGGGGGTTTAATCATTCCTATTTATGTACATAAAATTAATTTTCTATTTGTTACCTCGTACGAACATATGGCTGGCCGGATTTTTTTTATTATATTTAGAGGGTAATTTTGATCTGACTTAACAAAGTTTTGCTGTGTGACAACCGAGTAAGAAAGACTGCCACAGTTAGGTGTTAATGAATACAAAATATACAAAGGTGTCCCATCAGATCCCTGGGCTGAAAGCCCCAGGAACGGCTTTTGATGTGGTTTGGGGTAATGCTGTGGTGCAGGGAGTGGGCTGAGGGTATCGGGACATCCCAGCAGTGCCAGGGTGGGATGGATAAGGGGTGGGCAGAGGAAAGATAAGGCAGAAGGATGGGTGGATGAGGGGAGAAGCGAAAGAAGGGGAAAAGGAAAGGATGAGGGGAAGAGAGGAAGGATGATATATGAATGGATAGATGATGGCTGGCTGGATGGATGAAATGACGGAAGCATGGGTGGATGAATGGATGGATGGATGGATGGATAGATGATGGGTGGATGAATGGATGGATGGATAGATGATGGGTGGATGGATGGATAGATGGATGGATAGATGATGGGTGGATGATTGGATGGATGGATGGATGATGGATAGATGAATGGATGGATGGGAGGATGAAATGATGGCAGGGTGGGTGTGGAAGAAAAGAAGGAAAGAAAAAAGGGGAAAGGGGAATAGAAGGTGCACTAGTCAGCTCAGACCACCAGGACAAAATACCGTAGACTGTATGGCATAAACAACAGAAATTTATTTTCTCACTGTTCTGGAAGCTAGAAGTCTAAGATCAAGGTTCCAGCTGACTCAGTTCCCAGTGAGACCTCTCTTTGTGGCTTATAGATGGCTGCCTTCTGGCCGTGTCCTTGCATGGCCGTTCCTCTTTATGTGTGCAGGGAAAGGGGTAGGGAGAGCATTCTGGGGTCTCTCCATTTAAGGATAATAAACCTATGGAATCAGGGCCCTACCTTTATTACCTCATTTAAATTTAATGATTCCTCTAGAGTCCCCATCTCCAAATACAGCCACACTGGGGGTTACAGCTTCCAAGTATGAATTTTGGGGGGATACAAACATTCAGTCCAAGGTAGATGGGCGGACGGGTGGGTGAATGTGTAGACAATGAACATAATATCCTTCTCTTATTTCTTCATTCACTCAGTAAGTCTTTCTAAAACATCTGCACCGAGGGCCAGGCTGGGCACTGGGACCAGAACAGAGAAGGAGGCAGGCCTGGTCCCCACCATCACAAAGTTCACAGAATATGTAGGCTGCCCTCCGCAGAGAGCCTAGCAGAGAAGGGCCTCGATTCAGAGTCAGACATTCTGCCTTCAGATCCAGGCCGTGCCCTTTACCAGCTGAGTCACCTTGGGCTGTGACCCTTGCCACGCACGGTGTTTGGAGGAAAGCATACCCTCAGGGAAGGTCATGCTTCCTCCTGGAGACTGGCTGCCATTGGAGACTCACTGCACGGCCCCCTTTCCTCCTCCATGAAACGAGGAGCTGGACCACATCCAGCTCCTTCCAACTACTCGATTTCCCTTTTTCTTGTCATGTTCCCTTTACCTCTGGGGAACTCAGCAGAAAATCTAGGAATTTTGTCAGCCCACTGCATAATTTTGCCCGGCATCATAATTCTACAATTATGTCACAGCCATCAGCCACGCGAAATGTAGTCACCATCATGGCAGCCATTATCAAATATGGCCACCATCACGGAGAGCAGCGTTACTTCATTTTAATTCTCCACCTTCCAGTGAGAGCCAGAGGGCCCCTGTGGTAGGGTCCTGAAACAGCTCCCTTCCTACCTCTAGTGAGTGCCCCTGGGGCCACACTGCTCAGAGAGCTTCTCATTTAACACAGGAACTCAAACTCTCCCTGCTAGCACCCTAGAAAGGAGACCCATTCATAGCCTCATTGCCACATTGCCAGGCATCGGTACCCCATTGGAAAATCAAGTTTCCCCAGGATTCTGCAAGGTGAGCCATCCCAGAGAGTATGGAAGCACCGATCAGGGAGGCAGACACCCTGAGATACAGTCCCAGCTCCACGCAGCTGCACATGATCCCCATCCGGGTCTCAAACGCCCTAAGCCTGCGGCCAGCTGCTGTGCAGCCTGGGCACGCCGTGTCCCACTCTGGGGCTTGGTTTCGTCCCTCGGTCCCAAAGGGCCTAGGGGCCACAGACCTTTTGAGGACCATCCAAGGCAATATCAAATAAGTTCCAGTACTCACCTGAGGTAGGCTTAGGAACCCCTCGGCAGAGCTCTGCCTCCTCTCTGGTGCCTCAGATCCCAGCCTCTCTGCTACATTCTTGCTTCACCCAAAACCATGTCGCTAGAGTTGGAGCAGAGAGAAAAAGTTTCCGGGGAACCCCTGAGTCCTCTCCCCATCCAACGGCGCTTCCAGACCCCGGGGCCAAGTTGTGCCCTCACCCTCCTCCAATGGCCGAGGCAGGCAGTAGAGGCTGGCGGAGGTCCAGGAGGCACGGGCAAGCCAGGAGACAGGTGACAACCCATTTGTTAGGCCCATGATGGGCAAGAAAGGAGGACCAGTGACAGGTCCCTCTCACTGCCTCAGGCCAGGGCGAGTAGGGCCAGGATGCGGCTGGGGACGGACTGCTCTGCCCACCTGTGTTCTGCCCCGCAGAGTTGGAGGGGTCCCACCAGGATCCCCACCCTGAGAAACACCAGAGGCTTATCACCACCCAATTTGGAGGGTGGTGGGGACAGGGAGCCTCCCCAGGGGTCAGCAGGAGAAGAGATCGGTAATTGTATCACCATCATCATGATATTAAGTAAGCTAGTACTGACGCGGGTGTAGTAAGGCTCCCTTTGGGTTCAGACACCTCTGGGTTCAAACACAAGCCTGCTACTTCGTGACCCCGAGGGCTGCTTTGCCTCTCTACGAACCTTGGTTTTCTCGTCTGTGAAATGGGTAGAGAGGTCATTCCCGGTGGGGAGAGGTGTGGGGTAATTCCCACGGGCCCAGAGAGCTGTGCTCCATTGGCCCTTCTGCATGGCCACCGCAGGGTGGTTCTCATTCTGTTAGTCCCATTTCAAGATGAGGGGCCTGCGTGGTGAAATCAGAAATAACTGCTATGATGTTACAGAGCGAAGCTGGAATTAGGACTTAGGTCCATCTGACTCTGAGCCCCAGCTTGTTACACCTGCCTGGGAAGAGTTCCCCGGAGTCCCAGGCGAGGACGCACAGCACAGGCCTTGGAGACAGAGATCCAGGAGCTGGGCTCTGCTGAGCAGCGTCAGACAGGTTCCTCAACGTCTCTGGGCCTCCTGGGCCCCAAGTTGCTCCTGCAGGTTGGGGTGTGGGAGTTGGACCCGTCCATGTGGAAGTGCCCAGCTCGCGCCTGGCGAAGAGTGGCTTTGTTCCACCTCCATCCCTCTGCCCGCGGGTCCCGCCCCCTCCCCGATACCCCGACCCCGTCTCCCTGGGCCGCTCAATCCTTGCACAGCAAAGCCACCGTCAAAACAACAGAATGGCATTCTGCCAGCGGCGGGTTATCACTTACCCACAGGGGGGCCCACAGGGCGCGCCGTCCTGCCCGTGCATTCACTCGGCAGTCACCTTCCACTTCACAGCAGGAGACAGATCTTGCCACAGAGCGAGTGAGGAGCTGGCCCAGGATGTGACCCAGCTCTGCGGCCCACGCAGGCCACACGGCCTCCATAACTGGACAGCTACTGGCATTCAGGGGACCCTCCCACGCCGCACGCAGCTACCCCCTTCCAAGAAGGTGGGAACCGGCCCTTAGAGATGGTTCCACTGAGCGCCCATTTTATGGCTTTGGAAACTGAGGCCTCAGGCCGCTCAAATATGTTCAGTGAGCTCCTTTACCGTGTCAGGCCCTGGGGACCAGTAAGGCCGAAACACAGGAGCATCTTTATTTTCAAGGTCACACGGGAGGGGGTTGGGGCAGTCGAGGCTGGGTTAGCCTCCAGCCGGGATGAACAAGGTTTGTGGGTGACCGGATTCCGGCTGCTCCACAGCCCATCTCATCCCCCGCCCCAGGTGTAGACCACGTTTCCGCAGTTCTTCCTTTACCTCTGCCTCTGCCCGGCCTGCTTGCCGTCAGTCCCCTGTCAGCCAGGGGACAGCTGGACCATCCCTGGCCCCAGACACGCCCCACGGAGACAGTCCCACTTCCGGTGTAATTACTGGCCGGCCATCTCCACGGGGCTCTTCGCATGGATTTCCTGGTGATTTAAGGTCTTCTCCAAATTCTATCAATAAATGAAGTTCTCAGGCCCACACTTTGAGGCGAGCAGTCCTGAGCTTCGGGAAGGTGAAAAAAATATCTCATCGCTAAACCGCAATGTCTTGCGAAATAGGATTCTGTGCCTTAACAGCTCTCTCCTCTTCGCTGCACTTGAATATTAAATGTTGTATTAATAGCTCACTCTTAATTATCCATGAGTAATGTACTACGGCTCGGAAATTAATGAAGGGAAGGACCCAAACGAGAATATTTCCCACTCCTCTGGGTGCCGCAGGGCTGATGGGAGGCAGGAGATTTGCATACGATTTGCATGAGATGCTGTGGGTTTGGTGGCCCTGGCAGGGAGAGTAGAAGGAAGACATGGGGGGGGGGGGAGGGGCTGCTGTGGACCTGGCCATTTTCCAGCATTTTCCAAGGAGAGAACTCACCTCTCTCTCTCACTTCTCGTACCTCTCAGCTTTTGCCCTTACTGGTCCCCCGGCCAGGAATGGCCACCTACCTACCTCCCTAAGTAGAACAAAAATGGGGCGCCTGGGGGGGCTCAGTCGGTTAAGCGTCTGACTTCTGCTCAGGTCATGATGTCGCGGTTTGTGAGTTCGAGCCCCGCGTCGGGCTTTGTGCTGACAGCTCGGAGCCTGGAGCCTGCTTCGGATTCTGTGTCTCCCTCGCTCTCTGCCCTGCCCCTGCTTGCACTCTGTCTCTCTCTCTCTCTCTCTCTCAAAAATAAATAATAAACATTAAAAAAAATTTAAATGAGAAGTAGAACAAAAAGTACCACAATAACTACTATTTAAGGGCAATTTAACGCTCAAACACGTAACCAATGTTATATGCTATGTGTTACATACCTAATGCACATGTACAAATACAAGTGTCCATGCATACTAATTCTCTCTCACACACACACACACACACACACACACACACACACTTACCAGTTTTGAATTATTTCAGAAAATAACTTGGCAGTTGCTTAAAAAGTTAGACCCTACGTGATCTCACCGTCGTGAGACTGAGCCCCCAGTCAGCTCAGCACAGAGCCTGCTTAACATTCTCTCTCTCCCCACCTCTGCCCCTTCCCCGCTCACTCTCTCTCTCTCTCTAAAAAAAAGAAAACATTCCATTTAATTTAATTTAAAAAGTAAAACCTAGAGTTACCATGTGACCTAGACATTCCTCCCCTAGGGACAGACCGAAGAGAAATGAGCACACATGAACAGGTGAAAATGTACGTGAATGTTCATAGCCGCGCAATTCGTGATGGTCAAAAGGTGAAAATAATCCAGGTGTCCATCAACCAACGAACGGCAGATCAAGTGTGGTCGAGCCGTACGATGGAAGTTAATTCGGCCACAAAAGGGGGTGATACACTCCACGCTACAGCTCGGAGGTGCCTTGAACGTATCACGCAGTGTGAAGGAAGCCAGTGGCAGAGGACCGCATATCGTATGGCTTCGTTTGCACGGGATGTCTAGACTAGGCAAATCTACAGAAACTAAGTAGATGGGAAGTTGCCAGAGGCAGGGGTGGGTGAAGGGCTTGGGGGCTAATAGCTAAGGATACAGGGTTTCTTTTTGAGGTGATGACCCCATTCTAGAATCCATCATGATGATGCTTGTAAGATTCTTGAATAACCATTTATTTTTTTTTTTTAATGTTTATTTCTGAGACAGAGAGAGACAGAGCATGAGTGGGGGGAGGGGGCAGAGAGAGAGAGAGGGAGACACAGAATCCGAAGCAGGCTCCGGGCTCTGAGCTGTCGGCACAGAGCCTCAACCCACGAACCGTGAGATCGTGACCTGAGCCGAAGTCGGTCGCTCAACCGACTGAGCCACCCAGGCGCCCCTTGAATAACCATCTTGAAAAAACCATCGAACTGTGCACTTCACATGGGTAAACTTTGTGGTATGTGAATTACGGCTCAATAAAGCATTACCAAAAAAAAACCACCCACATACGTATACGCTATCCCATCTAGACTTTGCATATGCTGTTCCCACTGGCGGGAATACTGTTCCCCACCCTCCTTCCTCCGAACAATGGCTGCCATCCCTCTGGGGGACTGAGATGCAGAGTCTCCGGTGGGGCATGTGGGGTTTGCACAGAGCTGTCCTACATGTAGGCCAGCTGCACCCCTGACAGGCTGTGTGATCCCGGACAGGTCACTCTGCAGCCTTGGGTGTCTGCTGAGACCAAGCAACGTGGGGTAGGTATCAGCTGACGGAGCTGAGCGGAAGACACTTAACTCAGGCTCTGACCTCAACTGGGTGCCCAGCGAGTTGTGGTCATCGGGCCACATCTTGCTGGGACACTGAGGCCAGAGGGTGGCCGGGAAGCTGAGCAAAGCAGGATACAGCCAGCCAGGCCCCATTTGACGCCCAGAACAGGGGTGACAAGACTGGGGCCTTGCAGGGCAGGCAGGCCCCCGGCCAAGCCAGGGAAGGGATTTGCTGTTCCCTTCTCCCTGCGGTGGGGGCAGGGGGGGATCCCCGACCCTCACAGGTGCAAGGGGGCCTTGGCCTGTGGCCGGACTGATGGATCCCCCCGCTGTGCTGTCCCCCCGGGAGGGAAGCCAGAGGGCTAGGGGTGGGAGAGGGTCCCGACAGAGCCATGCACCCGGTCGCCGGCCTACAGGGCCTCAGCAGACCGCCAGCCACAGCCCTGGGGCGGCTACTGACCTTTTAGAACACGGATCCGGTCACGTCCCTCCCCTGCTTAAAACCCTCTTACCGCGGACCGTGAAACTGTGTGCCCTCGCCCTGTCCCCTCCTGCTCACCCTCGCTCATGCCAAAGCAGTCCCCGGGCCTTTGCCCTTGTCCTCCCTCTGGCCTCCTCGCCTCTCCCAACCCTTGAGCCTCAGCCGGGAGGTCAGCCCCCAAAGACACCACTTCTCGCCCCCCCCCCCCCCCCGGCTCGGCTCTGTTCTCCCCCACCTCCACCCCGTCCTCAGCTCCCACAGCCCCAGGCGAGGACTGCAAACCGCTCCGCGATTTGTCTGGGTGACCCGGATTTTACAGCTTCCCTGGCGGACCGGAAGTTTCGGGAGAGCAGACACCAAGTCTGTCTGATTTGGCGCTGGTGCCCCAGGGCTGAGCACGGTTCCAGGTATACAGATGGTGCCCACTAGCGACCGTCCCGGCTCCCAGACCCAGGCCTGCCCCTGATTTGCTGCCAGACGTTGAACAGATCACACTTCCTCTTTAGATGATGAGCCAAATCTTTTTAGACAGGGGGCTCTTTCTCCTTTTTGGTCAAAATTCTAGGTGACACCCCCTCCCCCCACCAATATCTAAAGCAGCCAGACACAGAGTCGTTCGGGCTCAGAGAAACTGGGGGGGGGGGGGGGGGAGTCCTCAGCCCCCAGGGACTGATTACGTTGACTGGGGATCCCCACACTTGGAATATCCCACTGCTGCGTTTACCTCTACGTGGATTTTTAGTGACGTGACGTAGAGCTAGCGGGTTATGAGATTACACGGCCGGTGTGATGCCAGCCACGTAAAGAGAAAACCAGAGGGCAAAAGTCTCTGCGAGGAACTGCAGCCAGATGTCAACCTTGGCAGTTCTGATGGTGGAAATAGGGGGCGGGAAGGGGGGGTGTTACCATTTTTCAAATTTTCCACGATGAATAGTTCTTTGTTCGTCAGAGCGAAAAGGTTACTTAAAAAAAAAAAAAAAAAAACCTAAAAACATCTGAGAATGTAGGGCTAGATAATTTCTCAGGGTTCCTCCAGGTCTGGAAAATGCTTGAGCAGATAACAGGAGGGATTCTGGTCCCTTTCTAAAGGAAGAAAGGAGGAAAGGAAATGGGGCATTCAGAGAGAATGGCAGAGGGGTGCAGGGGACATCAACACCTGTGCCTTCACCCTTCCTTCCTTCCTTCCTTCCTTCCTTCCTTCCTTCCTTCCTTCCTTCTTTCCTTCCCTCCTTCCTTTCTTTCTTCTTTCTTCCTTCCTTCCTTTCTCTTTTTTTGGTGGGGGCTTTTTTTTAAGTTTATTTATTTTGAGAGAGAGAGAGGCAGAGAGAGAATCCCAAACAGGCTCCACACTGTCAGCGCAGAGCCTGATGTGAGGCTCGATCTCATGAACCATGGAGCTCGTGACCTGAACTGATGACCGACTGAGCCGCCCAGGTGCCCCTTCACTGTTTTTTACTTGAGGTCTCCAGACTCCTACTCATCTTGGCTACAGGCTTCTGGTTCCTTCCTTCCTTCCTTCCTTCCTTCACTCACTCTCTCACCTAACTCAAAGTTGCTTAGCATCCCTCCGTCTTAAGGGTGTCATCGGTGAAATGGGGAGCTCTCTGTGAAATGGGGTGCCAGTATCCACCTCTAAGATTCACTGTGAGAACTCGTGGAGGCCCAAACGTGTTTCATAAGGTACCTGGCACCGAATAAATTCAAAATAAATGCATTAATACAAAGAAGACAAAAACAAGGTGCATATAACCCCACCACAAGGAACAAACCCAGACAACATTTTGGGTTCGTTTCCTCCACATGATTTTCTCTGTACAGATTGAGAGAGAGAGAGATAAAACAATTTTCTACAAGAATCGGGATCGCATGAGAATTGTATCTTGGGACACCTGGGTGGCTCAGTCAGTTAAGCGTCCAACTCTTGGTTCGGGACATGATCTCATGGTTCATAGGACTGACCCTCACATCGGGCTCCACGCTGTCAGCACGGAGCCTGCTTGGGATTCTCTCTCTCCCTCTCTCTCTGCCCCTCCCCCTGCTCGCACACATGCACGTGCGCTCTCTCCCTCTCTCTCAAAATAAATAAATAAACGTAACAAACAGAATTCTCTTTTGCAACTTGATTTTTACTTTCAAGTAACAACCTGAAAATTTTAATGTCAGCAGATTTTCTTCCAGACCCCCATTTTTGTGGCCGAACCGTCTTTCCACCTAGACCGTATCTTAATTTATTTGGGCACTATTAGGAAAACTCTGTGAACAATAAGCCATCATAAAAAAGCAGCAAAATAAGCAATACCAGTTTCTTTCATGTTGGCCATTCTGTTTGTTTTTATTTGTTCACTGTAAACCATGCCGCAATGGACATCCTCGCCAATAAATCTTTGCAGGAAACAAATGTTTTCGGATTTCCAAGGGAACTAATCCCCAAAGCCAAGACTGTCAATACACCTCCTCGAGTGTTGTTGCCCCCAGGACGGGCTCGTGAGAAGGGGACATTCAGGGCCCCTGGGTGGCTCACTCTGTTAAGCGTCCGACTTTGGCTCTCGTCATGATCTCACGGTTCATGGGTTCAAGCCTCGCGTCGGGCTCTGTGCTGACAGCTCAGAGCCTGGCGCCTGCTTCAGACTCTGGGTCTCCCTCTCTCTCCGCCCCTGCCCTGCTCACACTCTGTCTCTCTGTTTCTCAAAAGTAAATAAACATTAAAAGAAAGCATAGTGCTTTTCATCTTTTAGTTACTTCAATGGATACGCAAAATTGTAGCAAACCGCCCTCCCGCTGGCTCTGCGTGAGGAAACCTATTCACTCACACCATCACCAGCACTGGGTATCACGATCTGTATCGGTTAGTTACTGCTGCGTAACAAGCCACCGCAAAACCAAGAGCTTCGAACGGTACGCATTTAGGACTTCTCCTGCGTCTGCGGGTCAGCTAGGTGGGTCTTCCCCGGGGCTCACATAGGCATCTCTGGGTGGCTTCAGTGATCTTGACGTCTTGATGGGGGCTGTCCGATGTCCTCTCCACGTGGTCTCTCGCCCTCCCGAGGGCCAGCCCGGCTGGGTTCACCTGGTGGCAGCAGGGTTGGCAGGGAACACGCGGGAGCCAGAAGGCCCCTTGAGGCCTAGGCTCAGAACAGGCAAGGCACCCCATGTCTCGCGTTCTGTTGGCCAAACAAGTCATGTGACCGAGCCCTGATCCCTGGAAACGGACCATCTTCTGATGGGAAGAACCGTAAAGCCGCATGGCAAAGGGTCCAGACCCAGGAGAGAGTCAGAGAACTGAGAAAATGGTTGTGATCACTTTATCATGTTTTTAGTGATATTTTCGAAACGGTTTTACAATTTTGTAACTTACACACACACGCGCACACACACACACATCGTCGTGTGCGTGTATGGATCACCTACCGCCTACAAGACCCCCTTTCCTTTCCGTCTGTTATTACTGGCCATTCGTCAAGGGACTCCCTGCACCCAAACGCTAGTTTCTACATCCGCCCTGGAACACTCTCCCCTCGGAAGTCCCGCTCGTGCCCCTTCTGGAAGCCAGCCGTCACCCCCACGCGGCGACTCCCCCTTCCCATAACGAATAGCTCGGGAGCCCGCAGGAGAGAGAGCTATGCCCGCCCACCGCCCGCGCTCCCCCGCCCCGGGCAAGCCCCGTGATGACACCATCCATCACTGCCACCCTCGATGGCTGGGCGCCCCAGGCCCGGCCAAGGAGGGGAGGAAACGCTGCCCACAGCTCAGTGGAGCCCTTAATGATTACGTCAAGTGGCAAGCCATTTATTAGTCTCCTTAGCAGCCAAAAAAAATAAGGCCTGAGAAGCCGGCGAGCACCCTGGGGGGGGACTGTGGTTTTATTTTTTACGGCTGCTTCAAGCCTCAGACACTGACAGGGATGTGGAGGTGGGCGAGGCTTGGAGGCAAAGACAGGTGTGGGCAGGAGTTCTGGGCTCGAAGCCCGTGTCCGCAGGGGGACCGTGGGCACAGAGTGGCCCGTCCGTGGTCACACAGCTGGCGCTAGGCTGGGTCTTCCCACAGGGCGACGTTGCCTCTCCCTTTGCGTCCTTATGAACAGCGTTTTACCGTAAATTGGCGTCGGACCCTCCGCGGGAGTTTGGTCAGTAGAAATTAGGAGAAGGCACAAGCGGAGAAAAACAGGGCGCTCCAGAGCGAGTGAGAATTGCAGGGCTCGCGTCCCCCCCGCATTTAACTCCCCGAAGCCTCAGTTTTCTCATCTGGAAAATGGGCACGGTCAGGGTCCGTTTATGGACGCGCGATCTCTGCGGTCACATGGGTCCGCACCAGCTTCAACGTTTCTCTGTTGCCGTCTTAAAATTCTTCCTAATTTTATCTTCTGAACCTGTGTTTGGTAAATGAGGGCCGGCAGGGCAATGGAGTGCGGCGTGTGGGCGAGCAGACAGGACAGGCAGAAGGAAAGAACAAGCTTTATATCTTAGTACCTTTATGGGCACTATTTCTGCAGTTTTGAACACGGAGCCCCGTGGCTTCATCGTGTACTGAGCCCCTAGCTTGGCACCTAGAGGGCCTCCCCGCTCCGGGCAAGGGCTCCGTCGTCTCCCCTTTCCTTCCACTCTTCCCCCTTCCATCAGAACCCCGGGGGTGTTGCCCCGGATGACGCCCTCCCCTCTCCTCCTCCTGCTCCCTTCTCTTCCCTGCCCCCCCCCACGCCCCTCACAGCAGCCAGTCAAACCGCGGGACCCCTTCCATGGTTGCCCCAGCCCCCACACTGAGCCAGGACACCCCACTCTGGGCCCCAGATGTTCCCTCTCCCACCTCCGACTAAAGGTGCTCAAGTTCCAGACGTTCTGTATTCTCGATCGCCTCTTAACAGCTCCCGTTTATTGAGCACCTACTGTGCCCCAGGCCCCCGTGCGGAGCCTCCTCTGTGGGCCATCTCCCTGCCATCTTCCCAGGCGTCCCATGTCATAAGCGCTCTGAGTATCTTCAGCTCACAGGTGAAGAAACAGAGGCACAGAGCCCTCCGTTCACCTGCTCAGAGTTACATAGTAAGCGGCAGAGCTTAGATTTGAGCCTCACAGACCAGCTCCGGCACCAGCACCCTTAACCATCCCAGGACTTCTCCATTCTCTTGCACAAGCCAACGCTTCCTCCAGGAACACCCTTCTTGAAGGACTTCATCTGCCCTTAGCACTCCAAAAGTATTCGCCAAGTCGGTGAGCGAGTGCATAATTTCGTTCATTGCTGGCTGTGCGGCTTCGGGTAGATCACTCCCCCTCTCTGGGCTTCCATTTCCTCTTGCGTCCAAAGGGAGTGAGCTCAGCCCCACTCCCTTTGCCCACTGAGCAAAGACTGGCTTGGATTTACTGGGATTGGCTGAAGAGGCTGGGAGGGAGCAAGACAGAGGTAGCTGCCCCCTGGGGCCAAGATTATATCTGGGCCATGACTAAGCATGCTGAGCCCTGTCCCATCTGTCCGTCCAAGTCTGTCACCGTGGGGAGGGGTGTGGAGCCATGTCTCCGAGCTCCAGCCCACTAACACCTCCTCGCAAAAGGGGAGAGCTGGCCACTGGGGCTACCTACTTTATCATTCCACTGCCCCCCCCCCCCCCCACCTCCCAGGATCACAGCCCCTCCAGGGTCCACGCCCTTCCTTCCTGGGCAGGAAGAGCCAGGAGGAGCCCAGGGCTGATCCAAGCTCCCCGTGCTGTGACCTTGAGAAAATCCTTTGTGCAGCCATCAAGCAGATATCCATTGTCCCACTAATCCTGCTAACCGGTGCCAGGCTCTGGGCCGACTCTGGGCCTATTTCTCCTTGAACTTTCCCCGCAACCCCGTGACTTGTGTCCCTCCCGGTAGATCCATTTCACGGAGACGGAAACCAACACACCGAGAAGGTCGAGACCAGCCGGGGATCACACAGAGGCTGGCTTGAGGCACTGGGCTTTGCCGCCCACCTTGGGCCGGCACTGGGGGGCACTGGCGGCCAAGGGTAAATCCAGAGCCCACCCTCAAGAGGCTGCCGTGAGCAAGTACACGCATGTAAGTGACCCCTGTCACTCCTCACCCTCACCGAGGCATAAGACCCCTCCCAGAGCCCAGCCGCTCGCAGAAGGAGACAGACAGGTGCCCATCTCCCTGCTCAACCAACGTCAGCAGGCATTTGACTTCATCCCCCACCACCCGCCCCCCACCCCACCCCACCCCCCCGGCAAGGTCAAGCTGCATGACCTTGGGGAAGTCTTTTTACCTCTCCGGACTGCCTTTTTCTCATTCATCAGTAGACCTGGCCCAACAAGTCAACCACGCAGCTTGTTTGGCTGGAGCCTCGAAACAAACCATACGTAGAGGTTGGAAGCGGAGTCCCATTACCCAGATGTGGAAACTGAGTCTCAGAGAAAAGGAAGCTACCCATCTAAAGTCAGAAAGTGCATTAAGAGCATAGCAGAGGATGTGGGTGTCCACAGGGCACGGGTGCTGCCTGCCCAGACCTGACATGGGACCACCAGAAGGGAGGGACTGTAACCCTTTCCTGGCCATGCTCCTCCCTCTCTCCGTCCTCCCCCTCCCCCTCCTGAGGCCTCCAAACAAAGATGCCTTTATCCAGACCTTAGCCACATTCCTCAGTGACACATGAGGACAAAGGCAGGGGGCCACCGGCAGCGACAGGAAAGCCCTGCCGCTCCAAACCAGTTTACTGCCTTCCCACGCTCTGCCCCCACCCGCGGGGGCCTCCCCGGGGCCTCCAGCCCAGCCCAGGGGAGCTCTGGGAGGAGGCTTGTCAACCCTGCCTCTCTTGCCCCTTTGCAGCTGAGCTCGTTGGCTGGTTGAGGAGGCCGGGCTCAGGCAGCCTGAGGCCTCAGGCAAGTCTCTGCCTCTCCCGGCCTCAGTTTCCTTGTCTGTAAAATGGGAGTGGATGGCTGGGAGGGCTCAGTGAGCTAACACATCCGGGGAAGATGATCCTTGCTGCTGTCCTCAAGTTGCTTCTGGTTCCTTAGAGTGCCATTCTCAGAACTTTACACATGCTGTTCATTCCCTTGACCCAAAACGCTTCCACCCCTCATCTCCTCCCCATTAACTCCTGCAGGGTTTTTATTAAACACCCCCTCCTCCAGGCTGCCCGTCCTGATAGCCAACACCCCCAGGCTGATTCAGGAGCCTCGCGTGGGCTCCCACATGCCCTGTGAGTCCCCATCACAGCTCCCAACAGCCTGAATCATCACTGCCTCTTGACCTGCTGTTCCCTCCACCAGGCTGGGTCTCTTAAGGGCAAATCCACAGCTGTGCTTGCGGAGAAAGGGGATGGATGGATGGATGGATGGATGAAGTAACAGATGAGTGCAAGGCCCTGCTTCCCAGACCTGCTAAACCCAGAAGGGAGGAGGGAAAAGCCCAGGAGATCCCTAGGAGGGGAGGGGAGGGCAGGGTCAGGCATGCCTCCAGCCCAACAGCTAGAACTGGCCCCCTAACCCCATTCCATCCCCATTTTTGCCTCACCAAAAGTGAGGAGGCCAGGCTACAGGGTTTCCGTGAAAAGAAGAAATACAGGAACCTCCTCCTCTCCCACCCCGCCCCTGCACAGCTCTCCCAAGAGAAAGAGCCCCCTTCTGAGAGCCAAAGCCCTCCAACCAAATCTGTACAATTTAGTGCCCAGATATGGCTAATGAGGCACTTACCCCATTGCCATGTTCACTCCCAGAGCACCTACTATGTACCAGACAAGACAGAAAGTTCCACTGTCCCCAGGAACTCACAACCCGGACCCAGAGTCTGAGAGCGACTTTGAGATGATCTGGCCAGACCAGAGAGGGGCAGATATTTGCCTGAGATCACACAGCAGAGTACAGCAAAGTGAGAATCAGGACCTGAGGTTCTGGACTCCTGGCCCAAGACACTCCCTTCTTTTCCAGTGCAGGTCAGGGTGGGACGGGAGGCCATGTGGCAGAGACCAAGAGAAGTGGGGATTGGGGGAGAGGGAGAAAGGAAGAGGTTCTGAGTGCCCAGTGTGTGCCAGGCCGGTGCGGGGCATTTCTCTCTCATCCAGGATGTCAGGAACCCTCCCAGCCTCCCTTCCCGTCCATGGGGCAGATAAGGAAACTGAGGCACAGGAGGGAGGGGTGAGACTGAGATTCAAGCCCCAGTCTGTTGAGTTGCAGAGGCTGGTCTTTTAACAACAAAAGTGGCCCGTGGATTCTTTCCTAGAGACCAGAAAGTACCGGAACAGCAAGAGCCTGGCTCAGGTGCTTAATAAACACCTTCCCTGGTTAAGGGAAGGGAGAAATAGCTACTCAAGGGCCACCCCCGTGTGTGTCCACATGGGACAGATGCCCAGGTGAGTGCAGGAAGCACGGGGGTCCTCCCCAGGCTCACCGAGTGACCGCACACGGCCACTGCCCACCCCAGCCCCAGCCCCAGCCCCAGACAGTCTCCAGCCTGGCTCCAGCTTGGATGGGCGGCCCCCAGGAGGCCGGTGGCCATTCAGCTGGACATAAAGGCTGCGTCTAAAAACAAACAAACGACTTCCGGGGCAGAGGGCAGGGAAGTGGTTCCAGGAGGGTGTTTGGGCAGCACGTCGGCCATTCAATCAGACCCGCTGGGCTGGGAACGGCAGAGAATCAATCATGGGCCGTGTGTGTTTGCAGAAGGACGTGTGTGGCTGTGACAGCAGCGGGAGCCCCAGGGGAGGCCCCCCGGGGACACGTGTCCACCACCTGGGCTCCCACGCCCGCTGAGCCCCAGCGGGAACAGCTGCTAACCTGCAGATTCCCAGGCCCTGGGCCACAACCCCGCGGCCCGATGGCGAACGCTGGGGTCCCGGGACACTATGGTTTCTTTGAGGGTCCCCCAGACACTCCTGGTGAGCCACCAGGCCCGGGGACCCCCGCGCTGCCCACCCAGCCCCAGGCGAGGTCCTCAGGGTAGAATATGAGGGGTGGGAGGTTAGCGGGCAAAGGCAGGAGCCATCCACGGGAGGGATGGGGGCGGGGGGCGCTTTGCAGTCAGAAGACCTCAGTCTGTGTGTGTTTCTACAATAGCCGGCTCTAACCAAGGGGGCAGGTTTTGCCCAGCTACAAACTCAGTCCACCGGCTTCTCTCTGCCCCGACTCCGAGCCTGCCTCTAACACAAAGTAGGTGCTCAGTTAACGCTTGTGAAATGAGTGGACGAAACGTGCCTCGGTTTTGCTCTTCTTCTTCTGTCTTTCAGTCTCTTCTCTGTCTCTGTTCCCCTCTCTCTCTACCTCACTCTCTGCCTCAAGCACAGCCTCTAGTAGTTGCTCAGTGAATATTCACTGAATGCAAGTCTGTGCGAGGCTCTTTCTCAGCTCCCCCACCCCCCCTCCCCCGCCCCGGCCCACCTGCAGTACCTGGAAACATCCAGTCTCCAGCCAGGTTCGGGACACTCTACAAGTTCAGGAAGGAATGTCGAGGCTAAGGAGAGAGCCAGCCTGCTGGAGAAGCTGCACCCTCACCCCACCCTCAAGCCATAAGCGCCTTGCCGGCACCCCGGGGTTCCACCTTGCAGAGCATGGTCGCCCGTCTTTATTCCAGACAATCCCTCCCCCCCCCGGACCTGGTGATCACAGCCCTCTTCCGCAGCCCCAGCCCCTGCCTCTGTCCAACGCCTGCAAAAAGAAAACCATGGGACAATCTACTCAAGGCACAGATGGAGAAGATAAAGCAGGGAAACCAGGACTACCCAGGGTCACCCAGAAAGTCGATGGCAGCCCCTAGGATCTGGAGGTTGGGGTGTTCTTATCTCCCAAAGGGCCACTTAGAACCCCAGACTGGCAGACGGCACCCGTTTTGTCCCAGTCTACCGCCCCACCATTTATAGATGAGGACGCCGAGGCCCCGAAAGGTTAGGTGACCTGCCTGGGACCGCGTTAGGACCACAGTGCAGGCTTCGTGACACAACACTGATGTCCCAGCTGGAGCAGGAGATGTTGGGGTTATAGGTGAAGAACAACCGGTCGATCAAGAGTTACGTCCTTAACACACTGGCCTCGCATCAGAACTTAGTTACAATGAGTCAAGGTCAACTTAACTAAACACGTCCCTCCCCCGCCCCAACCGGAGGCTAGGCAGGATGAGCAAATCCCCCGGCCCCCAGGATTTGAAGGGTGCCTGCCCCAAGCCGAGCCCTCACTTCTGGTCCCACGCGTCTGCCTGGGTGTGAACACCTACCTACTGCGGCTTGCTGTGTGACCCCTACACACAAACCTCTGCTTCGTCTGGAGCCTGACAGGAGAAATAGTGATCTGTCCCAACGCGGGTGGAAAAACTGGCCATACCGGATTTATGGAGAGATAGCAGTTGGCCCCCACATGACAGCTTCCCAAGGAATTTTCCAGGGCGTGTTGGCTGTTTGTGATGTTCCCCTTACACACCGTCCTCCGCGTGAGATGCAATCCCATGGGCTCTCTGGCGATTAAAAAAGAAACAAGAGACCTGGCACTTTTCTCCCATCTCTACCATAGTATAACCTACACGCACAAAGAAGCACACATTGTAGGTCTACAGCTCAACAAAGGTTCACCGAGTAGATGTACCTGTATAACCGGCACCCAGAATTCCCCTCTCCTACCCCCTCCTAATCACTGCCCCCCCCCCCCCGGAGCTGGGGAGAACGGATATCCTGACCTACCTCACCATAGATCCCGTTCACCTACTTCTGTACGCCCTCTGCTGTAATGAGCTGCTTTCCGGGTACATGACATCCCACAGCGTAACCGTTTTACTCTTGATGATGTATCAATTAGCTATTGCTGGGTAACAAAGCTCCCCAAAGCTGAGTGCCTTAAAGCAACAGTCATTTACTTAGCACGTGCGTCGGCTGGTAGATTTGGACGGGCGTCATCTAGGAGGTTCTTCTGGGCCGGGCTGAGCTGGGCTGATGCCGGCTGGGCTCGCTCGCGTGTCTGCATCCGTGTGGCTGGGGCTGGCTGGTCGAGGAAGACGCCAGCTGGGGAAGCTCACCCATCCTCCAGCCGGGCAGCCGGGACTTCTCACACGGTGACTGCGGAGTTCCCGGAGAGCAAAGGGGAGCGTGCAACATCTCTCGAAGTCTTGGAACCAGCACGCATCGCTTCTGCCGTGTCCTATTGGCCACAGCAAGCTGCAAGACCAGGCCAGGTTCCAGGGGAAAGGAAATTGACTCTGCTTCTTCATGGGATGGACTGCAAAGGATTGTGGCTGGTTTTGCAATTTACCGAGACAGGCGTTTGGTAGTTTCCAGTTACAGCCCAGATGAATAATTCTGCTGTGAACATTCTAGTGCATGTCTTCCGATGATCACAGGACTTGTTTCTGCTGGGGATGTTCCCAGGAGTGGAGTCGCTGGGTTATAAAGAATGCCTTATTCAGCCTACATAGACCCCATAGGGGCCGAACTGTTTGTCAGGCTAAGCAGAAGCTTCTAGGAGATTTGTTATCTTTTTTTTTTTTTTCAACGTTTATTTATTTTTGGGACAGAGAGAGACAGAGCATGAACGGGGGAGGGGCAGACAGAGAGGGAGACACAGAATCGGAAACAGGCTCTAGGCTCTGAGCCATCAGCCCAGAGCCCGACGCGGGGCTCGAACTCCCGGACCGTGAGATCGTGACCTGGCTGAAGTCGGACGCTTAACCGACTGCGCCACCCAGGCGCCCCGAGATTTGTTATCTTAAGGAAATCCCCCAAAGGGGGAATGTGCACATTCTGAAGCCCCGCCCACCTCCAGACAAGCTCCTCCTTCATACAGGAACTGCCCAGTCACCCTCTGTGGTTGATCAAAGCGTGCCCCCCCCGCAGAGACGCCTGCGTGCCTCAGTCGGTTAAGCATCCGACTCCTGACCTCGGCCCACGGTTCGTGAGTTCAAGCCCCGCATCGGGCTCTGCACTGATAGCTCAGAGCCCGCTTGGGATTCTGTCTCCCTCTCTCTCGGCCGCTCCCCTGCTTGCTCTCTATCTCTCTCTTTAAAAAATAAATAAATAAAAATAAGTAAACTTTAAAAAACAAAGAGTGTCCCCCCCCCCCTCAAAATTCATATCCACTGAGAACCTAGGCATGTGACCCTCTGGAAACAGGGTCCCCGCAGAGGCCCCCAAGTTACGATGAGCTCATACGGGTTAGAGTAAGCCCTTATTTAGTGGCCGGTGTCTTTAGCAGAGAATGGAGGGGAGATTTGGGTGCAGAGGCAGAGACATGCCAGGGGAAGGCCTGCCTCGTAACGACAGGGGCAAGTTTGGAGGGATGTATCCACGAGCCAAAGACCCCCAAGAATTTCTGGCAACCACCAGAAGCCGGGAGAAGCAAGGAAGGATTCTCTCCTCGTGGGCACTCGATTCCAGACTTCTGGCCTCCGGAACCGCGAGAGAATAAATCTCGGTTGTTTTATGCCCCCTAGTTTGTGGGACCTGTCTGTTACAGCAGCCCAGAGAAACCAATATGCCCTCTTACCGTCTCCCCGCTCTGTGTCGTGGTCCAGAGCGGGAGCCGAGGACAAGCTCCTCTTTGCCCTTGGTACTTGACCTCTTCATGCTGTTTGGTCCCCGGGGTCACACGGGGAAGCACGTTGCTCGGAAGATTTATCCCAAAGCACGCACGGGGCGCAGGCCCCGCGCAAGCACTGGCCGCAGGTTTGCCGTGATTTACTCTGACGCAGGGGGCCCCAGCCAACGAGCCTCTCTCATATATCAAAAAGGAAATCCTGAAGACATCCCTGTAAACGCAGCAGGGAGGAGAACCTGCCGCCGTAAACTTCCACGACATGGTGGCGTCTCTGGGCCATCTGCTGTTCTCCCCCATCCAGATGCGCTCAGCGGCTCTCTCCCACCTCATGGCTCACTTCTGCGACTCGGGGCACACCCCCGACACCCCCCTTCTCCCATCTTCTTGCTGCAGCATCGGCGGGCAGGGCCGTCTACGGGAGGGGCGCGCTCAGGGAACGGAGGGGGTCTGCATTACAGAACAGAGCCGGGTTCAAACCTCGGCTGAGCCACTGCTGTGCCTGGGCTCACTCCACGCTGTCTGTCTCTGAGTTTCAACTGCCTTGTCTGTAAAATTAGAGAGCTTCCCCGGTGCGCAGGGCCGAAGGGAAACTTGAGTGAGAAAGCATCCTGCCCGGCTCAATACACGCTAATTTCTCCTCTCGCTCCCTTCCGCTCTCTGGTGTGATCAGAGCTCCTGGTCATGAGTGACAGCAGCCCAACTCACAGTAGCTCAAGCCACAGCCATTTGTTTTCTCACAGACCTGAAAAGTTCGCTTCAAGTATGGCTGGATCCAGGGGCTCAGCACACAGTTGGGACCTCCCCACATAGTTGGCACTCCCCCTGAGCCAAATCCGTATCCCACCAACTCCCCCCAGTGAGAAGACCCCACCCCACCCCTCCTCATCTGGGTCTTTCTGCCCTCCAATCGGCTGAAATAACCTTCCTCCATAGTGCCCTCCTTGGTTCATCCAAATGAGAATGGTTCCCATTTTTCCTTCCTTCTCCATGCTTTAGGCAACCTGGCTTTGCAAATTAATATTACAGCATATAAGATCTCTTCTCCTAAAAGACCACGAGTTGTTGGCCAGCGAGGGCCTATTTTATTCTCCTGTGTGTCCCCGATGCCTGGCACATAGCAGCTGCCCCGCTCCCATAAGACAGAAGGGGGTGACGCCTCTATTTACTCCCAGAGGCACTGAGTGGAGGCGAAAGCCCCCAGAAGGCACTTTCAGGAAGGGCACTGAACCATCAGAACTATACAGAGATGCAAAGGCCTGCCTTGTTAGATGGTGAGCTCCCTGTCACTGGAGGCAGACAAGCAAAGGCAGCTTGGCAGGGAGACCCTTGCGAGAGGATTCACGCAGCAGACAGGCGGTCGGTGACCTAGAATCTGAGCACCAGGAGAATCGGGTGGCGTCTATTTTTTTGCTCATCATTTTATGGTCGGGGTTTGACGCAACGCTTGGCTTGTAAGGGAACTTTTATTTATTTTTTATTTTTTTAACTCTTTTAATTAACAAAATCCTTAATGCTTATTTATTTTAGAGAGAGAGAGAGACCATGAGCAGGGAAGGGGCAGAGAGAGAGAGGGAACAGAGAGAGCCCGATGCGGGGCTCGAGCTCAGGAACCATGAGATCATGACCCGAGCCAAAGTCAGCGCTTGACCGACTGAGCCCCCCGGGCGCTCCTTGTAAGAGCATTTAAAATACTCCTGGGTGGCATCTGAATTTCTTTCTGTGCTCTCTGGCTTCTGCCGATCTGGCTCCCACCTTCCCCTCCAAACTATCTCCTCCCCATTCTCACTTCCCTCCAACCAGCTTCCTTTCTCTCCCCGCACAGGGCTTTCCTCATGCTGCTTTCGCTGCCCGGAATGCCCTTCCTGCAGATCTTGGCATGGCCAGCCTCCAGATCTCGGGACAGATGCTCTAGTCCCTTCCCAAGGAAGCTTGCCCTGCTCTCCTCTCCCCGCGCCTCTCTGCACCATTTTCCTGTTCTATTTTTATCTGGTGTGCTTGCCACCGTCTGTAATAATCGTATTGCTTTGTCCCCTGTCTCTCCAAGTCGAATGCAAGCTTGTTCCCTGCTACATCTCAGAGCTTGGCCCGGGGCCTGGCGCACCGTCGATACTCAGTAAGTGTTTGCAGACTGAGGTGTGTGTTTTAGGATAACATTAGATGCTAGAACAGGCAAGCCCCCAATTCAGTGGCTTGACACAATGATGGTGTTCTCAGTGGGTAGACAGCCCTCCCAGGACCCAGGCTCCTTCCATTTTCTGCCTCTCTCCTCCCCTAGGATCCCAGAGACTCTCACATTCAGCTGGTAGATGGAAAAAGGGAGAGAGCAAGGGATTTGGGGGTTGGGGGGAGGGGTTGTGAGCCAGGCCTAAACGTGGCTTATGTGGCTGCTGCCCACATTCTGTTAGTCAGGATTCAGTCACATGGGCGCACGGAAGAGCCAAGGAGGCTGGAAACACGGTCTATTTGCCTTGGAAGGAAGGGAAATGGGTTGGATGAGCAGGTGGCGGTCTCAGCCACAGGGGTGAATGAATGAATGAATGAATGAAAACAACGATTTTTGGGGCACCTGCGCGGCTCAGTCAGCTCGTCTTCAGCTCAGGTCATGATCTCACGGTTCGTGAGTTCGAGCCCTGCGTCGGGCTCTGTGCTGACGGCTCAGAGCCTGGAGCCTGCTTCGGATTCTGTGTCTCCCTCTCGCACTTTCTGCCCCTCCCCCACTCGTGCTCTGTCTCTCTCTCTCTCTCTGTTTCTCAAAAATAAACATTAAAAAAAAAAAGAAAGAATAAAACGATCTTTTACGTATCTCGCAATTCAAGATCCCTTATAAGAGTCCGAGTCCTGCTGGCCAGTCGCTACCTGTCCTGTTATAACCGCACGGCTGGAATGATGGACATTCATGCCGGGGCCCTAATGCGTAGCCCAAGGAACAGACAGCCAGAGCGGGAGGGTGCTGGATCCAGGTTTCAGCAACCCGGAGATCTGGGCTTTGCTGAGAGGTGCCTGCACGGAGCAACCCTCACCCCTGCAGGGCAAGGGAGACTTGAGTCTGGCTCCACCTGGGATACAGCCCGCCTCCCCTCGCCTCGCCTCGCCTCGCCCGGGGGAATAGGAGGGCAGCTCTCCAGGGAGTTTAGCTTACCTCCATAGGCATCAGGAAATATTTGCTGAGTGCCTTTCTCGGGCTGCTTCCTTTCTCCCGGGGTTAGTAACTGGGAAGTGCTCAGGGCGCGCCTAGCATACCGTAAGCGCTAAGTAAGTGCTCGCTAGCATTACCCTTTTCATCCTTCCCAGGGACTCCATGCATTCACCCAATATCCGGTGCCCGTCCCTGCCCTTCGCTGAGTTCTTGGAAACTGGCAGTGAGCAAGAAGGATGGAGCTGGGGCCCCGACATCACTCAGGAATGGCACCAACGGAAGGAAACCCGCCTGGAGGAAGGTGTCAGGACTACCAGGGCGCCCCGAGAGACTTGACCCAGCCCGTGGAGCCGAGAGGTCAGGTCTGGCTCACCCTCTCTGACCCCGCACGCGCGCGCACCCTCAGTTTGCGCTGGGGGCACCTGCAGTGGGGACATTCCCCCGGACAGGCCCTTCTCCTGGTGGGTGCCCAGAGCCGGCCCGACCCCAGGAGATCCGGCCCATGCCAGCGCCCACGGCCCTGTCGTTCCCCCCCAACCCGATGCTGCAGCAGCCTCCCTGAGACGGGGGACCCCCCCCCCCGAATGGGGAGAGCCCAACGCGGAGGAGGGTCAGTGGCTGCGGGTGACAGCCGGCCTCCACGCTTCCCGTCTCTGGATCGCAAGGTAGAATTGTCCGCCGGAGGAAATGTCCAACGGCCGCCCTCCCCCAGATCTTTCACCCCGATCAGCCGTTATTGGATCGAAAGTCAGCCGGCCGTATGTTCAGCTGTGAAGGCAAAGAGTCAGCTAAGTGGACGGGTACAAAATTCTGGCAAAAAGGCTATCAATGACTTGGTGTAAACACAGCCTACTCGAGGATTTAATAATACAGTTTAGCTTTCTGGGGATAACATCCTCACCTCTTTATATCATAAGAGCTTATTGCTTGATAGTCACACATTGGGATTTCATATCACGCACGCAAGTAAGGCGTGAATCTGGGGGGCTGGAGGGAGCGGGGTCCTCAGCACCGGCCGCCCCCACAGCTTGCCCCAGAGACCCCGCGGGTCTGAGACGAGCTGGCGTTGGGACAAGGGCCTGGCCACCAGCCCCAGAAAAAGCACCCCCAGGGAAAAGGTCGCCAGATCTGGAGGTCCCGAGCCCCCCATCACCACCAGCCATAGGAACAAAAGCCAGCCAACCTCTCCCTCCTGTCTGCACCCAGCCCCAGGAGCCGAGGGATGGGGGAAGGGGGCTGCAGGGGGAGGGCAGGAAGGGGGTGGGGAGAGAGTGGCAGGGGCCCGTTGCGCCTTCCTCAGGAGGCCAAGGGCACCCGGGACGTGGAAATTAAAAAGGAGGAGGGGAGGCCCAGCATATTAACTTCTTTAATCTTTCATTTCTGACACAGATTGTAGTCCCTCATTTCAAAGAATTTCAAGCTAATGTCTGGAGGGCAGAAAAATCTATTTCCCAATACGTGGCTCCAGCTTTTTCACCAATCGACTGCCCTTCCTGGTACAATCAGCCAAGCATTGATTTTTCTCTTTTTCTTTTTTTTTCTTTCTTTCTCTCTCTCTCTCTCTCTCTCTCTCTCTCTCTCTCTCTCTTTTAATGCTAGAGCATCATCCAAAAATCTATCAATACAAACAACATCTTTGGAGAAAACACCAAGCTGCTTCTTAATTAACCCCGAAGCTGCTGGCCTGAGTTTGTGGGGCCATTTCTGGGAGCCTCAACCTGGGGACACATTTGTGTCCCTTCTCAGAGCGTTAGTCTCTCTCCGGAATCTCCAGTATCCCTGTGTTGGAACAAACCCTGTAGCACTGGGACCACATGAGGCTATTTAAATGTAAAGTAATTGTCATTAGCTAAAATTAAAAATTGGGTTCCTCTGTCAAACAAGCCACACTTCAAGCGCTCAATAAGCCACGTGCGGCCCGTGGCTACCATATTGGATAGCAGAGGCCTAGCGCATTCTGTCAGCAAAGAAAGTTCTGCTTTAGAAAAAAGGAAGCAGTGGGGCGCCTGGGTGGCGCAGTCGGTTAAGCGTCCGACTTCAGCCAGGTCACGATCTCGCGGTCCGTGAGTTCGAACCCCGCGTCGGGCTCTGTGCTGACAGCTCAGAGCCTGGAGGCTGCTTCGGATTCTCTCTCTCTCTCTCTCTCTCTCTCTCTCTCTCTCTGCCCCTCCTTGGCTCGCAGCCTGTCTCTTTCTCAAAAATAGATAAATACTAAAAAACAAAGAAGAAATATTCGTGGTAGAACTCTAGAAAGGGCACGTACAGGTGTAAGGGCTGGAAACATTTCGTATCTTGGTTCGGGGGGTGGTTCTACGGGGTAACGTGATATTTGTGCATTTTAGCGCCTACAAACTGTCTCTCAATTTTCAAAAAATCTTTAGAATGTGAGACTGTCCTAGGGAGATAGAATGTCTTGGAATGTCAGAATCCTTTAGGATTCCTGAGCAGTCTTACCGCATGGGACCCCACTGGGGTTTCGGAGGCCTCCCAGCTGGGGAAGATGCCTGGGGGCCTCCCGTGCGCAACCCCCTTCACCAGACCTGTAGTATTCGGAAGGGTTCTGGGGGCTGAGAAAAAAATTTAACAACAAGAGCGTCTGAAAGGTCCAATCTGTGTGTTTGTGGCTTTTAAGGACGTGAGAATCCTTGAGAGAAGCCGATACGGGGCAGGACTTGGAACGGAACCCAGGCGGGCGAGGGGGTGGGGTGCGGGGGGGGGGGGTGGGACTGGGGCTGAGCCTGGAAGTTTCTGAGGCTCTAATTCCCACTTTGGCCGGGGCTCCTCCCATCTTCTATAGTTTGCACGTTGGGTTTCCGAGTAAGAACTCACCTGTGGAAATACTCCAGCTCAAACCGCTGCCTCTTGGCGCTGGAGTGTTTTAGCCCAAAGCGAGCGGCAGAGCGGAGAGGCAAAGGCACACGCTCTAGGGCCAGAAGGCGAGGTGCAGATCCTCGTGTTAGCTGTGTGACTCTGGGGAAGTCGCTTCCCCGCTCTGTGCCTCAGTTTCCCTCTTGGTTAAACATGGGGTGAAGGATGGGACCCCATTTGCAGGTTGTTGGGAAAATAACATGCATTCGTGCTTGAAAAGCACTTTATTTATTTTTTTTTTTAAGTTTTTTTTTTCAACGTTTATTTATTTTTGGGACAGAGAGAGACAGAGCATGAACGGGGGAGGGGCAGAGAGAGAGGGAGACACAGAATGGGAAACAGGCTCCAGGCTCCGAGCCATCAGCCCAGAGCCCGACGCGGGGCTCGAACTCACGGACCGCGAGATCGTGACCTGGCTGAAGTCGGACGCTTAACCGACTGCACCACCCAGGCGCCCTTGAAAAGCACTTTAAAGCAACGAGTGCTCAGCATCTGGTGTTGGTTAAAGAACAAGGACTTTGGAGTCGGCCTATGACCACCCCTTCATTCATTCCTCCAACGGTCTTTACAGATGGCGACACCAGGCTTTGGGAAAGGGGGCAGACTGGCTAAGGCACCTCTCTTTCCTTACCCCCCCAGGTCCTACCCCATTGCTTGTATTCCAGCCGCCCCACCTCCAGGTCCCTGCAGCCTGCCCCCGCGTTAGGATACCCAGGGCTCAGTCTTGAGGAGCTCTCAGTGTACGATGTCCCCGGAGTGAGCTGGGCAGAGAGAGGCTGTCCCAGAGCTGGCCCTGGCTGCCCTCGGCATCCCATCCCAATGGCCCAGACTCCCACCCGCGGGATCCTGCCCCCTGTCACCCCACAGCTGAAGGAGGCTCCACTCTGGGCCCACGGGTAGCCCGATGCACCTGCCCATCATCCATCCTGGTGGCCTCTTTCCCAGAGGAGCCCTCAGTCCCAGTCACTCACTTGACAGCTATTTATAGGACCTACTACGTGACAGTCTGGGTTGCTGAAGGCAGAGGGGGGAAGAGAAACGCGGTCCACTCTTATGGACTTCATGTCTGGTTAGATGCTCAATAACTAAGTAAAGACCATTTCACTTGGCGATCAGTTAAGGAAAAAATAACTGGACAGATTGGGAGGAGGTGTTGTCAGGGAGGGCTCCCTGGAGGAGGTGGCAAGCACCCAGAAACCCTACGGAGAGGAAAGAGCCAGACACAATGCAGGTCTGGGCAGGGGGCATTCCAGGCAGAGGGAAAAGCCCGCAAGAGCAGACAGTGCCCCACAGCCCTCTGCGTGCCTGTCTCCTGCCCGCTCTGTCATTCAATGACAGCGCCTGGTGCGAGGGTCTGGGTTCAAATCCTGTTTCAATCCGTTCTCAGCGGAGTGATCTCAGGCAAGGCCCCTCCTGGGCCTCAATTTCCTCACTGAAAACTGGAGAGGCTCACGCACCTGCCGGGGGCTTACAGTGAGGGTCAAAGCGGGGGTGTAAAGGGCTTAGCGCGATGCCCGCCTCGTAGTGAGTACTCCGCCAACATTAAGCCAAGACAGAAAATCCATCACCCCTGACGCCAGACAAGGCCTAATTATAGACGCCCAAAAGGTCTCTTTTCAGCTCCTTGTGACTCGGGACAAGGGCCAAGGAAGCTCGGGCTACCCAAGCGAGGAAGGTTCTCCCTGCGGTCATGTGGTCTCTGCCAGCTGGCTGGCCCACTCCCCCTCTGCCGCTGGCCCTGCGGCACCTGGCCGAGCCAGACCGTGCAGCAGGCCGCACAGGGGGCAAGGGACAGGGACCCTGGCTGGCCTGACCGATGAGGAGCGGCAGGGGGGCACCTCGTTCTCCCCATCTGCCGAGGGGAAATACCCATGCAACTTGCTCCCGGGGCTCTGTGAGGATTCAGAGAAGGGCCTGGTACTTAGGCAGGGCCCTGTTTCACCTCCCCAGTCTACAAGGACACGCGTAAATGTGAAATTAGTTGTAATGTAGGCAGATGTTCCCAGAGGCTTTCTTTTCTTTCCTTCAGCAAATAGATGCAGAGCCCCTTGATGTGTCTGGCTCTGTGTTAAGTGTTAGGTATACAAAAATGCCCATGACGGCCACCCAAGGGCTTACAGGGCCAATGAAGAGGGTCATTGAGGTGGCCGGGGCATGTTTAACCGGCTCAAAGAACAAACTAGCAGTTCTAGAAAGAACAGCCGCTCCTCTTTATTCTTCCACTGGCTTGTTTATTCAGCTCTGTAGGGCACCAGGCCTTGTCCAGCATGCCTTGGTGTCTGAAATCTGCTGGGCAGGAGGTGGGGGGACCTGATCTCCACCCCCGAATGTGGGACCCTCTGCCTTGACCTTGGCCTCCAAGATGACTGTACTTAGCTCAAGATCTGAGTTCAAGTCCTGGGCCTGCCCCTGCCCTGCTGGGCAAGTATGTTGCCCTGCTCTGCCTTAGTGTCCTCCTCTATGACACGGGTGATGGTAACAATGACAAGGCTCCATCAGGGCTCTTTCGCGGGGTATTGGCACACAGGTCATCTGTGCCTGTCTGGAGGATGATGATGATTCCAGCACCAGTACGAGCCTGGGCTCACCATTGGATGATTTGGGACAGGATTTTCCTACTCCGGGGCCATTTCCAGGCCATTCTCCGGAAATGAGAGTTCTGAGCTAAGTAGAGGTGACTACCCTAGACTCTTCCTTTCTTCCCGTTACCATAGAATTGTCGCCGGGAAGAGGTTGATCAGGCAAAGACTACATTTCCCAGCACCCCTGGCATCCGGGTCGGGTCACGTGACTCGCTCTGGCCATGCACTACGGGAGGAAGCGGTGTGCGTCACTTCAGGACCCGTATGGTTAACAAGTGCCTGTATTTACTCATCCCTTGATTCCCATCTGCCAGCCGAACGGACGGGACGCCCAGCCACATGCTGAAGAAGGTAGGACCACAGACGGAAGGAAGGAGCCTGGGTACCAGAATCACTGCATAGAGGGGGGCCACCCAACCGGGAATGCCAGCAGTGGTGTGATGTAATGAGAAATAAAGTTTTATTGTGCCAGACCACAGGAGCCCCCATTTTCAATGTCAGTGCAGCCAGCGTCTCCTTAATGACTACATATATACAAATGTCGTATATGCATCATCTGCTTTAACACTCAGGAAACTTCTAGAACCAATAACGCAAGCCGCTCATTTTGGGGGGCGGGGGGGTCATCTCTGCACCCGGTGTGCGGCTCGAACCCACGGCCCGGTCACCAAGAGTCGGGTGTCCTACCGACAGAGCCAGCCAGGCTCCCCGCAAGCCGCTAATTTTTTTGAGCATTTAGTTGGGGCCAAGCACTATTTCCTCCTTTATCTTAACCACAATTCTATTAAGTTATAAGCTAGGCTCATAGGATTATTGGTATTCCCACATTATAGATGAGGGAACTGAGACTCAAAAACGTTCAAAGAGCTGCCCAGAGTCATCAGCGGGGAAGTGCAAGTAACCAGGTGAGAAGCCGGAGTCCACATCCGAAACCGCTGTGCTCCCTGACCTTCCAGAACCCACACAGGTGGGTGTGACAAGCCCAGATTTACAAGCGAGGATGCAGAGGTTCACGGGAGGCCCCTAACTTGGCCGCAGTCACAGAACTAAGTGGCAGAAGCTGGCTTAGAACCCAGAGCTGTCCAGCTCCCCTCCTAGTGTGTTTGCCTCATCCACACGGCCGCCTCAGCTGCTGCCTCTTCCACAGGCATTAAAGCCCTGGCCCTGTTTCCATCCACCGGTGTTACGGTGCCATGGCTAACGGCGACCCTGGCATCCACAGAGCCTGTTACGATGCTAAATAAATTTTTCTCTTGGCGGCCTTGGCGCTTATTAAGCACCTGGGAGGCTGTGAGTGCCTCACGCTGTCCAAAACACTCTTAATTACTGTCTAATCAAGATATCTTTCACCGCAGAAAAAAATCAGACAGGAGAGAGGGGGAAGGGTTCCGTGCGCGCAACTTTCACGGCCAGCGTTGGGCATCGCCTCCCAGCATTGGCATCCCCCTGAGTCTCGGTCAGCGAAGGGGGGCAGAGAAATGAGGAGGGAGGGAAACCGTCTCTGAAAAAGGCTTTAATTTTCACCCAGCCTTCCCGCTCCGTGGACTTGATCTGGAGGTCAACGGGAACAAGCGAATGGTGAAGACGGACGGGCGAGAATACTACTCGTGATTCGGCTCAGTGTTGTCAAAGCGAAATATTGGAAACATCTAAAATGTTCAGCGTCAGGGCCCTGTGTTAAATAAACAGGTGCATAGGTGTAAGGGAGTACTATGCAGTCGTTAAAAAGAACGCCCTGGAGCCATTTGGGCTGCCACAGAACAATCCAGAAGAAAAAGCTGCCTGCGGGACAATGTGCCTCCTGTTCTCCCATTCCAAAACAAAAGGACGGTTACCGTCACCGCCAGCATGTTTTGAGAGCATAAAATACTCTATTTCGGGGGATCCCATTCATGGCCTCACTCAACCCCTGCCAGAATCCTATGATGTAAGAGCTGTTACCTTATAGAGGAGGAAACAGAAGCTCAGAGAAGTTCAGCAACGCGTGGCCCAGGGTCACGTCCTTAGTGAGGGGCAGGGCTGGGATTCACACCCGGGAAGTCGGAAAGCCACCACTAACCATGAAGGTACACAGCCTCCCCAGACACAAAGGAGCATCGTGGCTGACAGGAGATTTCCATTTCTTCGAAATGGGGAGAGTGGGAGGTGCAGGGCGTGCAGGAGGTTGCTGGAAATCAAGGGGATCAAGTGTTAACAGCCATGTAGAGGCGGGAAGCAAAGCCTATAGCTTTCAAAACATAAACTATTGGGAGCAAGACCTCCTACCTAAAACCAGGGCCCCCAAAGGGCAAGAGACTTGAAGAAATAATGGAAGTAGGGGGAAAAAAACCGCACACACAAGTGAAGGGCAGAAACATGGATTTTTTGGGGCGCCTGGGTGGCTCAGTCAGTTAAGCATCAGACTTCGGCTCAGGTCATGATCTCGCGGTTTGTGAGTTCGAGCCCCACGTCGGGCTCTGTGCTGACAGCTCAGAGCCTGGAGCCTGCTTTGGATTCTGGGTCTCCCTCTCTCTCTGTTCCTCCCCCACTCGCTCTCTGTCTCTCTCTAAATAAATAAAGAAACTTTTTTTTTTAATTTTTTAAAGAAAAGAAAAGAAACACAGAGTTTTGTCTGGCTTGGCTTAGACTCAGTGAGGACAAAAAATTTCCCTTAAGAATTTGTCACCGTGGACCTACAATGACACCACTTTGGAGTTTAAAGCTATATCCCCCACATGGAAAGGAAGCTCCAAACTGAGACCAGGAAGGATGATGTCGTGGCGAACCACTCAGAAGCAAATGCTAAATCTTTCTGGAAGGTACCAGACACAACCGCAAGCATAGCATCCAGGATTCCCGTAAATACTGGTCACGCCAAAGATGAGTTTGCAACCCCAGATTAACAAACCACTACACAAATGTCTGGCAAGACACCAGAGGAACAGATTTCCCTTGAAGAGTTAGCCGTGAAGGGATAGTGTGGGGCAAGACTGTGGCTTTTTACTTAATACACATTGGAGGCAGGTTGAATTTCTTAGAAGGAGCTCACACTGCTTTCTTCTTTCTGCTTTAAAATACGAGACATTTGGGGCGTCTGGGTGGCTCGGTCGGTTGAGTGTCCAGCTCTTGATTCTGGCTCAGGTCCTGATCTCACGGTTCGTGAGATCGAGCCCCACGTCAGGCTCTGCGCGGACAGCAAGGAACCTGCTTGGAATTCTCTCTCTCTCTCCCGGCCTCTCCCCTGCTCGCTCTCTCTCTCTCTCTCTCTCAAAATAAAGGAACATTTTTAAATAAATAAATAAAATACAAGATATTTAAGCTGCACAGAAATACAAGAAGGGAGGGACTTGGAGGGAGACAGGAGGGAGATGGGAAAAAAGAGAGGGAAAAAAGCTTTTGTGGCCCCACTCCCCCCACCTCCAAGATTGTTCCCCCACCCCACCCCTCCCCCCCAGCTCTGGTCATGGTCACTGGCCTTGGTAATGCTTCCTAGGACCGAGTTGGGATCCTTCCCATTTTCCAAGGATGTTCTCATATGTAGTGATCGGCTACTTCATGTGAAATCCATCACTGGGGTCTGTGGCCCTAAATTGCCTCCCCCAGAATCCCTTTAATTTTGCTCCTGGCATCAGTCGATTACCAATCTCCTTGTCTCTACCCCTCAAAGATCCCTCAAGCCCCACCCCCTTCCTCCTTCCCCAGCCCCTCCTCCGTCCCCAACACACCTCATGCCTTGCTCTGAGAGCATATTTTCTCAGCTCTTCTGCCCACCATCCTCCAGCCCATCCACCAACCAGCAGCCAGAGTCTTCTTCCCAGCACGCAAATCGGATTCCTCGCCCTCCTGAAACGTCCCAGTGGGTTCCCTGTCGCTCAGAATAAACTACAAGTTCCTGGGTGACCCGGTCCCCACTGGCCCGGCCCCTGCGATCACCCACTGTGTCCCTCCTGTCCGCCTTCTTCTACTCACCCTATTCCACTCACACTGGCCTCGTGCCAGGCCTATGACCACACAGCCCAGGCCGCCTGCACAGGGGCACAACCCATTGCCTGGTCACATGTCCCTGCGCAGGGAAACCTCTTTCCGGTCTTCAGATTCAGGCTAAACACCTTTGCCTTCAGGAAGTCTCCCTGCGCCCGCCTAGAGCAGACACTGTGGGTATCTGTGGTAATGATCCGCACCCCCCCCAAGGATGCCCATACCCTCACTCCAGACCCTGTGAATATGTGACCTTACCTGGCAATAGAGAGTTTGCAGGCGTGATTCTGCTACAGATCCTGAGATGGGAAGATTATCTTGGATTATCAGCGTGGGTCCGATGCCATCGTGAAGGTCCTCGTTAAGAAAGGGGGGGGGGCGCCTGGGTGGCTCAGTCGGTTAAGTGGTAGACTTCGGCTCAGGTCACGATCTCGCGGTTTGTGAGTTCAAGCCCCGCGTCGGGCTCTGTGCTGACAGCTCGGAGCCTGGAGCCTGCTTCAGATTCTGTGTCTCCCTCTCTCTCTGTCCCTCCCCCGTTCATGCTCTGTCTCTCTCTGTCCCAAAAATAAATAAACGTTGAAAAAAAATTTTTTTTCTTTTTTAAAAAATTAAAAAAAAAAAAAAGAAAGGGGGAGGGGGCTCATGGGGCGCCTGGGTGGCCCAGTCGGTTAGGCGTCCGACTTCAGCTCAGATAATGATCTCGCGGTTCGTGAGTTCGAGCCCTGCGTCGGGCTCTGTGCTGACGGCTCAGAGCCCAGAGCCTGCTTCGGGTTCTGCGTCTCCCCCTCTCTCGGCCCCTCCCCCGCTCGCGGTCTGTCTCTCTCAAAAATAAATAAACGTTAAAACAATTAAAAAGAAGAAAGCAGTTTATCTTTTCCAGACACGTCTCAAGCAGGACCTCTTTAGGTCTTCCTTTCTTGCCTTTTCGTAGACAACGCATTTGAGCCCCTTGGTCCACTTCTTCTGACACTTACTAATTTGGGTGCCTTGGCTCTCAAACGGGTTCCTTGGCAGGAACCCTGCCGGTTCCTCTCCATTCCCTAATGTCTGGCACACAGTAAGCGCCCAATGCTTGCTCACTTGTACAGCCTCCCCTCCTTGGCTGCAAGCCTGAGAGGCCTGGGAGCTCCTCCCACACCCCTGTCCCATGATGGGTCCCAGGCCCAGCAGCTGGCCACAGCTGGAATCTGAACATGCTAAGAAGATTCCAAGAAGCCTCTAGAAGGAGAGAAAAAGAGATGGGGAGGCGGAGCCAAGGGGCTGGGGCAGCGGGACAGGGCAACCCCTTCTTCCCCCAGCCCCATATCCCAGGCCCTAAGTCAGAATGAGGCACCCTCGCTCTGTGCCCCATCGGCATGGATGGTCCTGGAAAGAAGCTTCTCCATCCTGCTCACAAGCTCCCCCTGGGTGGCGTTTGGAGGGCTCCAGGGGAGGGGGGTTATGAAGACACCCTTCTCCAAATCGCTGAACAAATAGATGAAGACAGGGACACTGAGTTCTGGATCCAGGGCCAGACTTGCCCCAGAAGGTCCACGCAGACAACCAGAGTGGTTCGACTGGAAGAAATGAACGAACACACTGCACCTCCCCCCCCCCCCCCCCAGCCATGCATCCTGGGCAGGGCCTGGCCCGACTTGTCTCGGCCCTCCGGCAGGGCGTCTGCGACAGGTCAAGACGTGTGGTTAAAGCACTCCCTGGGACCTGCAAAAATGCACTCATCCCCTCGGTATACGTCGGATGAACACCTACTGCGTGCCAGGCACCGTGCTAGGCTCTGAGGATCCGGCATAAAATGAAATGGGCAGAAAGAGTAAGGAGGGTGTCGGGACCCCTGGGTGGTTCAGTCCGTTGAGCATCTCACTTCGGCTCAGGTCATGATCTCGCGGTTCGTGAGTTCGAGCCCCGCGCCGGGCTCTGTGCTGACAGCTCAGAGCCTGGAGCCTGCTTCTGATTCTGTGTCTCCCTCTCTGTCCTTCCTCCACTCACTCTCTCTCTCTCTCTCTCTCTCTCTCTCAAAATAAATAAAGAAACATTAAACAAAATAATAGTAAATAAAGACCAAAAGAAGCCCGGGGAAAGTTTTGAGCAAAATCGGAACCCACCCTCAGAGGAGCTCGAAACAGGTGTTTCCTCGCCTTGGCATTCGCAGACATCTGGGCTTTCCCCCCCAAAAAAAACCCTGCCTCCCCTTCCTTTGGGCAGCTGCTCCCAACTCTTGAATGTTCCTGGCACATTCTCAAAAATTAGAATCCTTGGCCACCCTGTCAAAACGATTAAATCACTAGACACGACACTAAACAAGTCAGGGATGGCGGTGAGAACCACAACACGGCATAACAAAGAACCCATGGCCGTCTCTCCTCGTATCTGGTCGCCATTTGCGTGGACTGCGCCCCGCCCTGTCCCAGTTCTCTTACATACTTCCAGGGGGAGTTCTGGCTCATTCCAGCAAACACCTCATCTTTCTTTGGGTCAGTTTGACACTGGACTTCACCTCCTAACAATGGTGCTCCTTGCCATTGACCAAGCCTTCTCAGTATGCGCCACAATGAAGCTTGGTTGGCCAGAGGGAGAGGGCGATCCCACTTTAAAGGCCTTCTGGGGAAGGATCCCCAGCCATCTGCTGGTGAGTAATGACTTGGGAATCGCAGGGGCCCCTGTTCTTCTCCCAGCTGGGTGCCCCCGGGGTCGATGGCGTGAGTTGTCTGGGCTTCCTCCTCGCTGGGAATTAGATTCACCCACAGAGCTGGGAAGGAGTTGAAGCTGTCCAAGCCGGTGCAGGTCGGCGCACTCATTCTGGGATGATCTCATGCAGCAGTGAGTCAGTGGCGTGGCTGTTGATTCCTCCATCAGACTTCTATCTGCCGCACACCTGGGCCTGCCCTCCAGGGCTTCTTGTGGCTTGGCGCCTGCTGATCTGGCCAGCCTCTCCTCCTTCCACATTCCACCTTTGCTTCCTAATTCCAGCCTCACCAAACCAGCCCACGGTTCCTCTCCATCCTCTGTACCTTTGCACCTGCTGGCCTGGCCGTGTGGAACACCATTCCCCTCTTTCTGTCCCTGGCAAATCCGTGCTCCATACCCAGCTAAAATGTCCCCTTCTCTGGGAAGCTCGTCAGTGTTGAGCCTGACTCGGATCCTCATCTGTCATTCTGGGGATGACACTCCCCCATCGGACAGGGAGATCCTCCGGGGTGGACTCTGGGGTCTCATGCCCTCACAGTCCGCCAGCACCCAGTACCGACAGTCCCTTTGGTCCATGCACTTTAAACTCCTGGGCCTCAGTTTCCTCAGCTGGAGAATGGGATCATCGTTTCAGCCTCCCAGGCTTGTGGGGAGCTAGGCGTGTGGAACTCCACACGGAAGGCGCACAGGTCAGGAGAAGCAAGTGGCTGCCCCTCACAGCAGCCTGGGAGGCCAGAGCAGTGCGGACCTCGGCCTAGGGTGGGGGGAGAAAGCAACAATTAGAAGCACAGACCATGGGTCATGGTCCGCTCACAGCCACCTTCCTCCCTTGTCCTCCCCCGACCCTACGGAGCGGTCCCTGCCAGGCTAACACTCGCTGACCTCATACCACACCGGTCAAGAGACCAAAAGGAGAACTTTGTGCCCAGCCAAGGGCCAGCTGTCCTCACAGGAGTCACGAGGCTCGGCACAGAAAGCTGAACCCAAGGGTAGCCGAGGCTCTCGCCTCCTGTCCTCGGCAAGGCTGACACAGAACAAGGCAGGGCACCCCCAGGTCCTGGGGAAAGGGGTCTCCTGGTACCAGGAGCCTCCCACACATCACCTTAAATCCCCACCCTAGGGGCGCCTGGGTGGCGCAGTCGGTTAAGCGTCCGACTTCAGCCAGGTCATGATCTCGCGGTCCGTGAGTTCGAGCCCCGCGTCAGGCTCTGGGCTGATGGCTCAGAGCCTGGAGCCTGTTTCCCATTCTGTGTCTCCCTCTCTCTCTCTGCCCCTCCCCCGTTCATGCTCTGTCTCTCTCTGTCCCAAAAATAAATAAACGTTGGAAAAAAAAATCCCCACCCTAGCCCAGTGAGGTATGCACCTCTAGCATCCCCACTCTACAGATGGGGAAACTGAGGCTGAGTGTTGCGTGATGTGCCCAAGGTTTCACAGGACTTGAACCCACCTCTGTCAGACACTGTAGCCCGGGGACACCCTTCTACACCCCCGCGTTGGGACCGCTTGTTCTCTGGGTGCAGCGAGGAGGCCTTTGGGAAATAGCAAATAAAGACGTGGGTTCTCATCAAGGCCCCTTGGTGCCTCCAGCAAGGGTCCGAGGGCTCCTCCCCTGGGGAGCCCAGCTGAGCCGCCCCCATAACTCGCGGCCTGGACAGAGGAGGCTTGTACCAGGAGGCTGAGCCCTAGTTGGCCCCTCCTTCTGCCTGAGGTGGGTCAGGACGAGGTGCAAATCCACGCTGTCACCCAGTGACCTGCAATTATTGAGTGCCTACTGTGTTTGCTGCCCAGAGAGTGGCTCTCTGGCACCTCTTCGCGTGTGCCCTCATGGTCCCACCTCCCAGGCTTTATGCCCGCTGGTCGGATCCCCCCCATCCTCTCAGCAAACACCCACTGATCCTCAGGGACAGGGCGGTACCCAGTCCCTTCTCTATTACCATGTGGGGGAGACAGCCAATCACTAAGTAAGTCAAGATTGCCGGGGGGGGGGGGAAATGAGCTGAGCACCGTGCAGAGAGTATGGTAAATGTACAGTCAGCGGGGACTGCCTGGAGGAAGAGGTCCCTGAGCTGAGAGCTTAGATGAGAAGACGCCGCCATGCAAAGGGCCGAGGGAGGATCCTGGATTGGGGGAGAGGAGTGAGAAGGAATTGCGCGGCCCCTGCCCCGCAGTGAGGCTCCGTCAAGGTCATTTTCCGCGTCTGCCATCTGACCTTCACCATTTGGCCACCCCACCCTTCAGCGGCTGGTCTCCCATTGCAAAGCACTTGACAGTTTGTAAGACAGGTTCCTCCTCGAGAGCCTCCAGGCTCCTCACATCTGCCGTAAGATGCATAGACGAGGAACCGAAAGCTCGGAGGGGAAAGTGGCGTCCAAGGTCACACAGCCGGTGTCCCCTTCCTCACCCGGGCCCCTGCCCTTCTCCACCTGCCTCGCCATTTTCCCCAGTCGGCAGTGGCTGAGGGACCCCTGCCTGCATCCCCTCCCAGGCCCACCAGCCTCCCCAGAGGGGAGACAGCTCTGCACCAGCCCATATATAACCCACTCCACGTGCCTTCTCTGCATTAATAAATGGGGAACCAAGGGGTCATAAATCCTGGGGCTGCCAATGTCCCCGGGACCAGCTCTTTCTCTGGCCACGCACTAGTACTTTTTACAACCCATTAATTAGTCCCTCTAATAAAGTTTGACAAAATGATAACTTGCCCATGAAAAGTGTTGTAATAAATACATTTTCCCTAACTTTCAACCATTCGAGCATGGCCGCCTCATAAACCCTCCACCATGGTTCACTGCCTTATTGTCTCTCTATATTTTTCCATCACCGTGGAAGTTCAGGGCCTGGGGCCTCATGGACTCAGGAGAGGCCTGGGCCTGACTCCGGGTGCCCGGCACCTCCGAGGAGACAGTCATGGGCCGTCCCTCCCCTGCTCACAGACCTGCACTGGCTCCCCACCGCCCGGGACAGCGGCTCCTAAACTCAGGGCTCATCTTCCTGAGTCCTGCTTTATCCCTGTGGCATCGGAACGAACAGCGTCTCTACATTATGCTGTCTTCAAACTGACGCGCTTTGAAAAATTCACTTTGCAAGGATATTTTATATCATCATTACAGAAAACTGGAAAAGCAGTGGAACCAGCCCTGAAAAGGAAATAAAAACAAACACGATGAAACAAAACAAAAGCTTGTCACCAAATCCCAGACAACCAGAACTACTGCTTGCCTAGCTCTGAGCCTGCAGCCCGCCTTGTCTCTGTTGGAGAGGGGGGGTGGGGGTCAGCCGGGACTAGAAAGGCGTAAAAGGTGCATCAGCATAGAGTTGAGACTTTCTCCTCGGTGTAGATGGACGGTCTGAAATGGGGTTGCAAGAACCTTCTTCCCCCTCGAAGAGTCTCTGTGGTTGAACGCCACGTCCCCAGAGGGTTCCGTTTTGCAGCCAGATTGGTACCCAGGGGGGCCGGGGAGAGGGTGCTGGCTAGAGACGCTATCTGGAAGCAGCAGGTGTATTTGCCATCACCTTCACATGAGACACCGTCCTTCACGTTGTAGGGAAAGCAAGCACCCCAGGGTGTGGTTGTGGGGAGCAGGCCGGAGGAGTACCAGAACATCACGTGGACCTTCACCGAGATCCGCTTAGGCGTCCGATTCTCTGGGCCCAAACCTGCTTGGGATTCTCTCTCTCTCCCTCTCTCTCTGCCCCTCCCGTGTGCTCTCTCTCTCTCAAAATAAATAAACTTTTGAAAAATGGAATACTCGGGGCGCCTGGGTGGCTCAGTCGGTTAAAGCGTCCGACTTCAGCCAGGTCACGATCTCACGGTCCATGAGTTCGAGCCCCGCGTCGGGCTCTGGGCTGATGGCTCAGAGCCTGGAGCCTGTTTCTGATTCTGTGTCTCCCTCTCTCTCTGCCCCTGCCCCATTCATGCTCTGTCTCTCTCTGTCTCAAAAATAAAAAAATAATAAAAAAAAAACGTTAAAAAAAAAAAGAAAAATGGAATACTTAATGAAGGCATTACCTCCTTCCTGATCACTTTCTGATTACTTAACAAGAAGAAAGTCTCTGGGTATAAAGAAGGAGAGGGAAAAGAAGAAGGAGGAGGAGAAAACAAAGTCTCTGTCTGGTGCCTCCCCTTTGGCTCTGTCCCTTTGTGACAGACGACACGCAGACCCCGGGCTCGGAGCCCTCCAGGACTACAGCGCCTGGCTGGGTTCTCACAAAACTGCTCCGTTCTGTTTTCCCTGCATTTTGGTTTAAGGGCACCGACTATTTAGGGCAAGTGAAACGCACTTCTCGTTTACGATAGCAATATAACGTGTCCTTTTAAAATGCGCACCTTTAAGTTAAAAGGACGCGTCGATATAAAGAAAAGCGCCAAATACATGTGAGCACGGGTGGCCGTGAAGCCGAGGAAAGTCGTGAGTTGCAAGGTGAACGGTAGATGTGGGGGCGGCCCTGGCCGAGGGGCTCTCTTGGGGCGCGCGGCTGCCGCCAGCTGCACGGTCTGCTCGCCCCTGAACAACAGCCCCTCACTCCACAGTTTACAAGGGCCCTTCCTAAGCTCAGTCTCAGCTGACGCGTCCCACGGCTAGTGACCCCTCTCCGCAGGCCTCGCCCAGGCCACGTCAGTCATAGGCCGGGACGAGCATTTTACAGGCTCTGCCAAACCGCGCCTCGTCCGTAGCCTAAGAGGAGGGCATGACCTGAGCCCAAGCTGCCAGAGAAGGAGACTGAGGCTCAGAGAGGCTGAGGGACATTCCCAAAGCCACGGGGCAGCAGACTTGTTTCCTGTGGCTGCTGTAACGAATGACTACCAACTTGGAGTCTGAAAACAGCAGACATGTCTTCTTTTACAGTTCTAAAAGCCAGAAGTCTAAAATCAAGGTGTCAGCGGGGCCAAAGGGGGGGGGGGGGGGGGGCGCTTCCTGGCCTCCTCCAGCTTCTGGAGGTCCCCAGGCCTTCCTCCGTGTGTGACTCTGTCCCTCCAGCCTCTGCCTCTGCCTTCACATGACCTCCTCCTCTGTGGCATCTCTCCTTCTGTTTCCGAGGACACCTGCCATCGGCTTTAAGGGCCATCTTAACCCAAGTGGATCTCATCTCAGGATCCCTAACTTAATTACATCTGCAAAGACTCTTTTTCCAAACAGTTACATTCGCAGGATCTAGGGACCTCTTTCGGGGGCACCACCATTGCACCCACTACAAGCGGGGTGAGGATTGATACTCTGAGCAGAGGGTTCTGGATCTCCCTACTCTAGATGCGCACGCACGCGTGCGCACACACACACACACACACGGGAGCCCACCCCTGTTGCCCGTCCCACCACCTTCAGGCCCCTGTTTAATTAGGACAGAAGACTGAACTCTGCTCAATGATACCAGCCTCAACCCACCCACCTGCCTGGGGACCCATCTCTTTGAGGAAATTTATGGCCATAATTTAGTGGGTGAATTACGGCTGCCGGCACCCGTGCTGTGAGACTCGCCCGGGCACATTAAACCCACCCGCTGACGCCCCTCCACGCCGGAGCCGCCCTCGGAGAGCCCGTAAAACAGGGGGTGGCAGAGAACGGGGGCCCCCGTGGGAGCCCCGCTGAAGGCCCGGGACCGCAGCTGCTTCCGGAACTAGGCACAGAGGCCCGGGTCCCTGCCCAAGGGTTCCGTGGCTGGTTAAACTGTGGCGGGTCGTGTGCCCATTCTGGGTGCCAGCAGCCTGGCACGTGTCGAGCCTGGAGCAGTAGCACTGGCACATCCACCGAATGGGTTACAGGCGCAGGGACCCGGGGCCCCGCACTGCACGCAGACCCACATGTCAGCAGCCGCCCCCACCGAGGGATGTGTGAGCACAGTCACGTCTGAGAAGCGCTGGCGGAAAGCGCGGTCGCAGCACAGCCCGTGCAAGCCCCGTGCACCTGTGAGGTGGCCCCAAACCTCTTGCAGACTTTCCTTCCTTTTATTTTTAATGTCTTTTTTATTGGGGGCATGTTTTTTAATGGGTTTTTTTTTTTTTTGTCTTTTTAATTTTTCAATTTTTTTTTTAATCTTTTTAATTGTTTTCATGGTTTCTTATTTTTGAGAGAGAGACAGACTGCCAGCCGGAGAGGGGCAGAGACTGAGGGAGACACAGAATCCAAACCCTGACGAGGGCTGGAGCTCACAACTGCCAGTTCCTGACCTGAGCCGAAGTCCGAAGTTCAACCGAGCGCCCCTCCCCCCGCTTTTTTTTTTTTTTTAAATTAGAGCTGCCCGTGTCAGAGGTTAAGAAGCTCCAGACACTTTCAGTGATAAGGTTTCCTAGTGCCGTTAAGACAGCCAGACGGATCCGATTTTTTTATTTCCTCCGAGCTGAGCTTTTAAAACGTTGAGGACCAAGGAAACCCTATTTCGCAGAGGTCAACACACAAACCCCCCTGTCCTGGAGCCTTGACTAGATTGAAGACAGAGGTAAATGAAAGCAATGACAATAATGATAATAAGGCCTCTGACCACAAGAGAAGGCATGCAAACCCACGCCGAATAACCTCCAACCACCGAGGCAGGAGGCCACACAAGCCGAACTGGGGCGAGGGAAGATGGCAGAGGCTGCTGAAGGGGGCTGGCACAATCCGGGAAGACTCCCTGGAAGAGAGGAGTCTCTCTTCCCCTGGCCTCGGCGCCCTCTACCCTTCCTGTGGTGACACACAGGCCTTCTCTCTGCCAGGCTGCAGCCCGGGCCTGGGTTTGCGGGCTCCCGCTTTGCATAAGTTGCCCTCTGCCGCTCTGTTCAGTCTCCTGGAGCTCAATCCAGGCAAAGATGCACTTGGAAGTGAAGTTCCAAATTAGGTTGTTTGGAATTCCTAACCGGTGCAATTAACAGATCCCAAACACTGTTAATTATGTTTCCCGTGGCCCGTGTACACAGAGGCCGATCGATCGGCCCCGGGCTGCCAATTACGGAGGCATCACAGCATCCAGGCTCCCGGGGAGGGGTGCGCGGGGAGGTGACAAGGCTTGGGTGCCGGTGGGGGGCGGGGGTGAGCCTCTGGGGACTTGTCCCGGAGCGAGGCTTCACACAGACCCACCTGGTCATCTTTGAGGGGCGGCTGGCTGGCTCAAGCGGGACAGAGTAGGGACACCAAGACCCAGAGGGCAGGGTGCCATGAGGCCGCTTCACTTGGGAGGAAGAAAGTGACCTGATTTCTTTTTTTTTTTTTTTAAGTTTACTTATTTATGTTGAGAGAGAGAGAGAGAGAGCACGAGCAGGGGAGGGGCAGAGAGGAAGAGGGAGAGAGAGAATCCCAAGCCGGCTCCCTGCTGAGCGTGGGGCCCCATGCGGGGCTCAATCTCATGACCGCGAGATCATGACCCGAGTTGTCACCAAGAATCTGACATTTACCCGACTGAGCCGCTCAGGCGCCGCTCAAACGACCCGATTTCCGTGCGTACTGTTGTATGCGAGCAGCAGAGTGTGAGAGGTGTGTGTGCAGGCACGCGCGTGTGCAGATGTGGCTGTGGGTACACGTGTGCAAGCGCGTGCAGTGCCGTGAGCAGAGGGTGCATTCTGGAAGCTGTGGGTGTGAACACTCGCGTCTGAGAGCGCGATGTGGTGAGTGGTGGAGATGGGTGGGGGCCGGGCTGAGTGTGAGCATATGTGTGAAAGGAAGTGTGTGTGTGTGTGTGCGCGTGTGTGTGTGTGAGCATGGGGGGCGGTGAGAAAGCGAGCGTGCAAATGCCAGCCGCAGGAGGGGTCGTGTTCACGGGAGGGAGGGACAGCGCTGAGCGCAGGTGCACACGGCTGGAAGAGGGTGAGGAGGTGCAAGCAGAGGGCGCCCAGATGGTCAGGCAGTTAAGCCTCGGACTCGGTTTCCGCTCAGCTCGGGATCTCACGGTTTCCTGTTGGAGCCCCGGGTCGGGCTCTGCGCTGACAGTGCGGAGCCTGCTTGGGATTCTCTCTCTCTCTCTCTCTCTCTCTCTCTGCCCCTCCCCCACTCATGCTGTCTCTGTCTCTCACAAGATAAATAAACTTAAAACAATGAAATTATTATTTAAAAAAAAAAGGAGGTGTGAGGGATGGGCATGGGGGGGGAAGGTGAGCAGGTGCTGAGAGCGGGAATCGGTGGGAGCACGCGCGCTCCTCTCGGTGCCCATGTGCGCACACACCGCCGCACTATTAGGCGTAGACCCCCCCTCCCCACCCTCCTCCACCCCCACCCTCCCCCCCGGAAGGATGACACTTCCCCGCAGTCCTGGTGACCGCGTGCTTTGTTGCGGACAAGAGACTGTGAAGATGCCCTGTGTTCCCTTTGGGGCGGAGCTCGAAGAGCCAGGCTATGGTGCTCCCTTATCCTCCGCCACCACCGCGGGAAGAGACAGTCCTCGCTGCCAGCTACGGGGGGAGGGGGAGGGGGAGCAGAGGCCACGCCCACGCGTGCTGGAGACCGAGCGCGGTCGGGGGGCGGGAACCAGCTGCTGCTGTTGTGCTGCGGTGCTGGGGCGCAGGGCTGCTGGGGCTGCGGTATAATCCAGCCCCCTATGACCGTGTCCATGTGCGCGGGGGGACGTAGGGGTGAGCAGGCGAGACAGCGTGCGTGTGCGTGAAACGTCTGTTGCCCGGCGGTCGGGGTGTTGGGGGTGTTTGTTACAGCCGCCTGACCCAGCGCACGCCGGCTGATGCAGGGACCGAGTGTCCTCGCGGCTGCAGGGACGGGGGAGAATTAAGGCGCGCGTGAGAGGGTGTGTGAGGATGCCCGCGAGAGGGCGACGTTGGGAGGGAGGAAGTGAGGCCACTGTGAGGGACACCTCCCCCCCCCCGCCCCCCACCGCCCTGTGCCTGCTCTGTCCCCCGGGCCCCAGGTCAGGCAGGGGTCAAGATCGGCACCCTGCCACACGGGGACTAGCCGCACCTGCGCTCCTGCCTCTTTACCTCGGAAACTTGTCTTGAATCTCTCAGCTCCTTCTCCCTGTCCTGCTGCCTCGTCCCTCCCTCCAGCCACCCTCTTCTCCATCTGGAGGGTACAGCTGCCTTCCTGTCTGGCTGCCCCCCACCCGGGCTTTTCTCCACGCAGCCATCTTTCCAAACCCAAATTGGAAGCCTTCAGTGGTTCCCTGTGGCCCCATTACCCCCTCCTTCCCATGGCTAGCACCCTCAGCCTATGTCCCGTTCAACCTGTCAGGAGGCTTACACCTCCTCTCCCCTCGGGCCCTTTGCACATGCTGTTCCCTCCTTCCAGAATGCTTGTCCCTTATGCTCTTTCCCTAGTTCACCTCTCAGCCGCCGCCTCCTCAGGGAAGCCTTCCCTGATACACACTCTCGTCCCTCCACATGTCTCGCTTTTGAAGCACCGTATGCTCACGTCATGAACTTCGTCTCTCCCGGGAGTCTGTGGGCTCCTGGTTGGGCCAGGGCCTGCCCCGCCTGGCCACTGCCACCGCCACTGCCTGGCACACGGTAGGCACTTGATAAATGTTGGTGAGTGAGTGCAGGAATTAGTGAATGGGGCAGCCTCTCCATCTTCTCTGGCAGGCAGGGCTCTCAGGCCTCTGGGGGCAACTAGCAACGACTGAGCCCCTCCATTCAACACAGAACGGAGATACGATCTGTGTTATTCTCCCTCGTGAGGGCAGGTGTCCAGCCTGAGCTCGTCATGAGGCAGCTTCGCAGAGCAGAGCAGGACACATAGGTCGCTCTCCGGGGTGGGTTCGACTTAGCCAGTCTTTCCCAGGTTCCTGCAAGCAGCCAGGAGCACCAGGAGCCAAAGGCTGGAGCACCCCAGCCCCATCCCCGAAGGGACAGACCTCATGTGCTCTCACGGGGGGAGACGGGGTGAAGGGTCCAGGCAAGGAGTGGGGAGGTCCGGCCTCAGCCGGCAGGGCAGGCTTGCACAGGATGGCGTCCCTTCTACTAGACCCGGAAGGACAGGAAAAGGATTATCACACAGGACAAAAGCGGGGAGGGGCGGAGGGGGTACGTGTTCCAGGTAGGGGCGGAGCATGAGCGAGATCTGGGAGCCAAGAAACTGATCTGCTCGAATCCCAGCTCTACCAGTGCAGAGGTCGTATGGATACCATCCACCTTTGTCATCCCCAGAGCCTAGCACCGTAGCAGGTGCTCTAAAACTGTGGGGGAGGGGAGAGAGAAGTTTATTGCTCCGCAAGGCTTTTCTAAGTCAGTCCTCAAGCGCTGAGCTCGGACCGTGGTTCTGTCATTTATCAGCCTTGTGAGCCGGGACAGGTCACTTACCTCTTTGTGACACAGTTTCCTCATCGGTAACGTGAATACGGGGTTCACAGGCCGCTGGGATGGACACCTGCCTGCCCACCACCCATCCTCTCTTCCGGGATCTGCACACTGATTCTTCCTCGGGGACCATCCTCCCGCCTCCTGCAGTCGGTGAAGTTTGAGAGAGAACCCTTCCCCCAGCTGTCTCAAGGGCACAGGACCCAGGCGTGGCCAGTCGAAGAACGCCACTCCCTGGTCTCATGATTGGTTCAGGAACGTGCATGTAACCCAAGTGCAATCAGTGATAATGAGCTCTGGAACTTGTGCTTGAGCTGTTGGGAAAGAGTTATTTTGGTCTGTTCATGGGGTTATTTGTGTTTGTGTGTTTGGGGGTGGGGGTGAGGGAGTTTCTGCTACAGTTCTGAGAGAATAAGATAGCTCTGGAACTGCCCAGAGTCCTGTAAATAGAGCCTGCTTGAAGACGAAAGCAGAGTCAGGAGAAGCCAAGTCCTAATGACATTATTTGAGCACCTGGATCCAGCTATGCCTGAAGGTGGCCTTGAGCTTTTTGGTGCCTAGCACATAATAAGTATGATACAAATAGTGGCTGTTATTAGCAACATAGAGTCTGGTAGACAGTAGGTGCTTGGCAATGTTAGTTCCTTTCTCCTTTCACTCCCACGCCCCTGAAAACATTGTAGAATTACTGCCATCCCTCTTTCTGCCGATTACAAATGCTTCACAGTGCATCGTGGGGCCCCGTTCAGGGCATGAGCAAAATGTGTTAATGACGGAACGTCTGTCAGAGCATTTTCCCATCAAGCTGTTCTTCTTCCCCCCCTGAAGACACTCAGGGGACAAGACAGATGCTGAAAATAATGAGGCCCAGAGCTGCCATGATCTCTGCCTGGCAAATTCACAGCTTCCAGACATTCAGGCCCTGGGACAGCCTCGGGGTGGGGAGAAGGTGGATAGGGAACCTCAGAGGTATTCGGGTGCTGACACGTCTCCATCGCGCCAACAGTGGGTGCTAGGGACCGAGAGCTGAGGGCACGCCCCAATCTGCGGGGGTAGTCGGGCTATGAGTGCATTTAGTGTATGCCTGCTGGATGCGAGGATGCCGGGGGGTCCCGTGGTGAGTAGCACAGAGCCCTGCCTTCACTCAGGGCTGAGTCTAAAAGGAAAAGACGGGCAGGTCAGCAAGCAGTCCCAGGAAGGAGTGTGGGGGAGCCATGGTTCCGCATGCGGAGGGAACAGAGAAGGCTTCCTGGGGGCTGTTTGTGAGCTGAGTTGAGCCTTAACAGATGAGGGGAAGAGGGGTGGAGAGAAGCTCCCGCTCCAGGCAGGAGGAGGAAAGGAGGGAAGGAGAGAAATGGGGACGCTCCAAGTACATCAGGGCCTAACAGACCTCGCTAAGGAGTGCAGGTTTTAACTGGGGCACTAGGGAGCCATGGAAGGGCTAGGAGCAAGGGCTGGCTGGCCTGACTGGATTGGGGTTCAAGAGAAATGTCTCCGACACCGTAGGGCAACGTAGAAGGAGAAATCCTGGAGGCCGTTAGAGCCCTTCAAGTGAGTGGTCTTGGGGGCAGGATGACACAACAGATTCCAGGGGGGGTGGGGGGGGGCGGGGGGAGATCCAAGGCAGGGTGGGAAAGGAGGCCCAGGGAAAAGATCTCAAGCTCAAGGCCTTGCCTCTTAGGACCAGGCCGTAAATTCCTCCTCTGGAAAGCGGGGCTGGATAGCATGTGCCCTGCCAGACTCAGAGGGTTGGCATGAAAACTACGTGCAGGGGTGACTGGGACGGTGCCTGGAAAAGGATAAAGCAGCAGAAAGCAATATTCCTCGGTAAAGGGAATAGATACTTTGCCGGCTGCAAGGTCTCTGTTGCTTGTAGCACAAACGCAGCCACAGACTGATACCCAAATGAATGGGCGTGGCTGTGTTCCAATAAAACTTTATTTCTTGGCCCGCGGGTTGGAGCTGGCCAACTCCTGGTTTAAAGTGATATGCGGGGCGCCTGGGTGGCGCAGTCGGTTGAGCGTCCGACGTCAGCCAGGTCACGATCTCGCGCTCCGTGAGTTCGAGCCCCGCGTCGGGCTCTGGGCTGATGGCTCGGAGCCTGGAGCCTGTTTCCGATTCTGTGTCTCCCTCTCTCTCTGCCCCTCGCCCGTTCATGCTCTGTCTCTCTCTGTCCCAAAAATAAATAAATGTTGAAAAAAAAAAATTTTTTTTAAATAAAAAAAAAAAAAATAAAGTGATACGCAGTGGGGTGCCTGGGTGCCCCAGTCGTTAAGAGTCCAACTCTGGATTTCCGCTCAGGTTGTGATCTCACAGTTCGTGGGTTCGAGCCCCACACCGGCTCTGCACTGACATCACGGAGCCTGCTTGGGATTCTGTCTGTCCTCTTTCTCTCCCCCTTCCCGCGTTCTCTCTCTCTCTCCCTCCCTCCCTCTCTCAAAATAACTAAACATTTAAAAAATAAACTGATATGCAGATACCAAGCCTTCTTTTTCACCCTGGACATATCCTCTGCCTGAGCTCTTCCTACGTAAAGAAAGCTCTTCCTACTTTCTTCATCTCGGTAGCCCGGAGGCAAAGAACATCCTGTTCCCTGGGCACCCATTTTATAGATGAAAAGGGGAAGAAGAAGGAGAACTTGCACTTAACTGGCACTTCAGGGGTGTTTTATTAACCGTTTATGAGGTAAATGACCGGACCTTGGAGATCCAATCCATGGATGGCACCCATACCCCCAGTTGCTAATCCCACACCCGTGGCAGACATCACTAATCAATCCCAGCATGCTTTTTCCAGAGAGCAGCGAGTTGGCTTCCAGATTCTCAAGTCAGCATCCCAGGCAGCCACCTCCAGTCGAGGTCGACAACTGAGAAGAAATGGATTGAAGTTCAACCTGCCTATGTTGTGGATGAAGGAATGGGAACAGGGGTTCTCGGGAGGAGTCTCTGGGCCAGCTGGTACCCTCTGGCTGCCCGCTTTACCCAGCCGCTCCAGAAGCTCCAGAGCAGCCCTCATCCAGCTGGGCAGGGCGGGGGTGCCAGGGAGGAGCACAGCTGGGCAGCTGGCACGGGCTCACCCCAGTGCTTCCCGGCCCATCCGCGCCGTGATCGCTCTCTTCTCCGCCCGCCTGCTCCCTACAGCTGCTCTTTTGAAAGCCCCGCATGGGAAGCTGTTGATGTGGCTCTCTGTTCCCTTTTCAGACCATTGTCGTCTCTTTGGCGCCAGCCGTGGTCTTCTCTTGGCCGCTTAATTAACAGTATTATTAATGCTCAGAGGAAAGATCGCCTAGAGCCTTTCTCATAGCAACTCTCGCTTGGGAGTACGAGCCGCGGGCAGACAGGAAGCAGGGGCCGGTGCCAGGAGATGCCCCCTCCCCACCTCCGGGGCCCTTCACTTGCCAATGCCCAGCTGGGCCGCTCGGCCCCACCTCCCCCCGCCCCCCAGGGCAGCCAACGAAGGCGGGAGGGACGCGGAAGCGGCTTGCGGCAAACCTGTGTGCAGGTAACCAAGGCTGACGGATAAACCCTGTCCTGAGCTATGGGTGTAAGACTTAGGCAAGAGACATGAGAGCCCAGCCCCAGGTTGGGCTCAGAAACCAATACTTGTGTTCTCACCAGCCCCATGCGGAGAAGAAGCAGAAAGAATAGATGGAAATCACGCCCAGTAGCTGTGTGACCTTGAGCCAACCCACCACCGTCTCTGTGCTCGGGTTCCTCTTGTGTAAAAGGAGCTTACGATGCACGCGGTCCTGGGCCAAGCCGCCCGTGCGCAAAATCGCACCCAGGTCTTGTTCTGGCAATCTCCTACCATGTAACAGATCACCCCAAAATTTGGGGTAGGGGCTCAGCAGAGATGGCTCACCTCTGCGCCTCCCAGCATCAGCTGAGGCAGAACCACGACTGAGCAGAGGGTCAACTTGGTCCATTCGCTCCCCTGACAGATCGGTCCTGGTTGGGAGATCGGCTGGGGTCTCCCAGCCTAACCCTAGATCTAACCCTCGCCTAACCCTAACCCTAACCACGTTCCTAGCCATGGGCTGCCCAAGGTTCCTCGGAACGCGGTGGCCGGGGTTCCAGGAAGGAGTGTCCCAAGAGAACCACTCGCAAGTGCGTGGCATTTTTACCACCTAGCCTTGGGAGTCACAACGTCACCCGCACTGTTCCCTGTCGGTCCAGGCAGTCGCACATGCCCACCCAGGTTCAAGGTGAGAGGATTTAGACTCTACCTTTTGATGAGGGAGTGGTGAGCTCCTACCAGGGCACAACGGACGAAAGACCTTGTCACGACCATCTTTGGAAAATACGGTCTGTCGCGTTCTTCAAAACAACCGCGAGGTAGGTACGGATATCACTATCCCCATTTCACAGATTAGGAAAATGAGGTTCAGAAGAGGTTAAATAATCCGCCCAAAGTCACACGGCCAAGTGGCTGAGCAGAGATTTGGACACGGGCAGTCTGACTTCAAAACTTAGGGCTTTCGTCCTCTTTTCTTTTTTTCTTTTTTAGCTGCAAAGCATTTTTTTCTGATAAAATCTTCTAGGGAAGATCTTTGAAAGGCGGAGGTGGAGGGGACAAAGTGAGCGAGGGCCCTGCTGTGGCCTCCATGTTCTCAGGACCCCAAATTCCCAAGAAACTGTCTGAAAACCCCCAGGTAAGCTTCTCCCCAAGTCCCATCTAGGCAACGAGGAAACCTCATCCATCATCTAGCTGGTCCACCCGTTCCTCATCCCTGGGCCCATCGTCTTGTTTTATGGGCCTCCTGAGTCTCTGATTCTCCTCCACGATAATCCTCACGACCCAGGTTGCTTATCCTAGCCCCATCCCCCATCCCATCTCCTGGTTCTCATTGGAGGTGATGTGGGTTTGTGGGGTTTTTCTAATGTTTATTTACTTATTTTGAGAGAGAGAGAGAGAGAGAGCGCGCATGCAAGTGGGGGAGGGGCAGAGAGACAGAGAGTGAGAGAATCCCAAGCAGGCTCCACGCTCTCAGTGTGGAGCCTAACGCAGGGCTCGATGCCACAAACCATGAGATCATGACCTGAGCTGAAACCAAGAGTCAGATGCGTAACTGACCGAACCACCGGGTGCCCCTCGTTGGAGGTGATGTTTAAAACAGGTAAAGGAGGGGCGCCTGGGTGGCGCAGTCGGTTAAGCGTCCGACTTCAGCCAGGTCACGATCTCGCGGTCCGTGAGTTCGAGCCCCGCGTCGGGCTCTGGGCTGATGGCTCAGAGCCTGGAGCCTGTTTCCGATTCTGTGTCTCCCTCTCTCTCTGCCCCTCCCCCGTTCATGCTCTGTCTCTCTCTGTCCCAAAAATAAATAAACGTTGAAAAAAAAATTTAAAAAAAACAAAACAAAACAGGTAAAGGAGGGTCAGGTGAAGGAGGGTGGGGGAAGGGTGGTCTAGGTGGAGGGATCAGCATGCACGAAAGCCCAGAGTACAGGGTAGCTTGGGGACGGAACGTGAGCAGGAAGTGGATAAGCTGAAGCTGGCAGGATGGCAGGGGTAGGGCAGGAAGGGGGGGGGTGGGAGGTGGGAGGGACTTTATTTTACAGACAATGGGGAGCAGAACCATGGAAGGGTTTCGAGCAGGGGAGAGAACTGGGATCACATCCCATCTTCAGAAGGAGCACTCTGGCCATGGTATTATGGCCGTGGATTGGCAGGGCTGGGGTTGGAGGGGGCGGGGGTGGCTGGACTGGAGGGGATTCGGTCATTCTGGGACCACCGGCCCTTGGTGCTCAGAGCAGGTGGAGAAAGAACGCCTGGGGCTCTCTCTGGTTGGGGGACAGGGGACAGGGTGGCTGGTCATTTCTAGCCGGGGCCACTGTCCCTGTGTCTACGAAACTCCCAACATGACAGCTCCCAGGAACACAGCATGAGATAGATGTTCAGAAGAGGGGTGACTCACCAGAGCCCCCCCCCCAAACTGCCAGCCTGGGTGCTCTGACGTCAGCCGGAGGCTTCTCCCTGGCCCCGACTGCTTGAGCATCACGTGGTGGCTTTGACAGGAACATGTTTTAACTTTAAAAAGAGGAGTTTAAAAATAGCCGCCTTGTCACGAGGTGCAGGGAAGAGAGACGTCCCCACTCACGCACCCACCCACCCACAGGAGAGAGGTGGAAAGTCACCGGCACCTCGCAGAGCTGCGCCGGCGGGGGGCCACCCCCTCCTCGTCACCCTGAGCCGGATCGGGGCACCCTCGTGCAGATTTCCTGGCGTCCTGCACTCAGGAGTCCTCTGCTGTGCCTTATGCAAAGCATCTCGGCATTCAGGGACATCTGCCAGCTTCGCTTCTCTCCTCTTGGGGCTCAGCGAGTGTGGGGAAAGAAGTTCCTGCAGCCATCATCGTGGGGAGGGGGGGCAGCTGTGATCCAGGGGAGGCTGAAGAGGTATCGCTCAAAGCCTGGCTCGCCACACCGGTGTGCCTAGATTCAAGCCTTCTCCCTCTCCTCTCCTTGCTGGGTGACCCTGAGCAATTGATTTAACAACCTCTCTGGGCCTCGGTTTCCACATCTGTAAAATGGGACCCACGACCAGGGAGACCAGGGATGCACGGGGGGGCCGGGGGGGGGGGCCGCAGCGTCTGGGAGGCTGGAGCCGGATCCCCCAATGTCGTCCACGCAGGTCCACTTCCCACCTCGGCTCTCGGCAGAGAGCATGGCCCGCGGGGACAGCCTGGGTGCCTTCGAGCTGCTTGATTAATGTTCCATTTAGTGCGATAAACAATACAATTACTCAACCCTTACAAACCCCACTCTGAGTGGGGTGGGCAGGCGGGGTGAGCAGGCAGGACCAGCCTTCCGAGTCAGCCCTGCGATTAATTGCAGGCACTTAAGCAGTTCTAGAAGCCTGTGTCACACCTCAGCCGCAGAAAGTGTGGCCGTTGGGGGGGGCAGTGGACGAAGACGGTGTCTCGTGCGCCAGCAAAGGGGGCGCAGCCAGACATGGCTCAGGGAAGACACTCTCCCCTTCTCCCCACACTGGCGTTGCCTGTTCTCTGTCGCAGTGAACCTGCACGGCGAAATAATGACATAACCTCAGAGGCATCCAGTGCCAAGCCCTGATTGAGTGCTCCCACATCCGGAGTGGTTGCTCAGGTAGTTCGGCTCCTCTTGGCTGGGTTCACTCTCGTATCCGGGGCTCGACTGCCGTTGGCTGATCTAGGCCGGTCTCAGCGACTCCACTCCGTTCCGTGTGCCCCCCCATCCTCCAGCAGGCTAGCCCAGGCTTCTTCCCTGTGGCAGCTGGGCAAGGGTTCGGGACAGAGTGGAGACAGCAACCCCCCTTGAAAGCCCAGGGCGGGCCTGCCATGGTGCCCTTTTGTGCCACGTTCTATTGGCTAACACAAGTCACAGGGCAGAGCCCGGCTTCAGGGCCTGGAGAGAGACTCCACTTTCCAGGGAACGAGTGGCAAAGCCGCATTATTAAGCGGCATAGATAGGAGGGGCGCCTGGGGGAGCTCAGTCGGCTAAGCGTCCGGCTTTGGCTCAGGTCATGATCTCACGGTTTGTGGGTTCAAGCCCTGCGTCAGGCTCTGTGCTGACAGCTCGAAGCCTGGAGCTGCTTCGGATTCTGTGTCTTCCTCTCTCTCTGCTCCTCCCATGCTCTCTGTCTCTCTCAAAAACAAATAAAACACGAAAATAATAATAATAATAATAAGCGTAGATAAGAGAAGGGTTGGAGAGGAACTGAGGCCTTTTCCTTCACCCTAGCACCACCCACCCCACAGTATTGGATTTGTGTGCACCAGCAGCATAGCATAGACATTCTGGCTCCACCATTTGCCAGCTGCGGGACCTGGAGGGAGCCCCCTGGCCGCTCTGCATCTCCATTTCCTTATCTGTAAAATGGGGATCACACTAAACACCGCCTCCGAGGGCACTGTAGGATACAATAAAATAATTCCTACGACAGGCTTAGCGCGGTGGCTGGCACGGCACTGAGCTCTTCAGAAGTGGGGGTGATTATGATTATTAATATCTGTAAATAGGAATATTAATACCCATCTAGAGAGCAACTCTAAGAAACAATGAGGTTAATGAACCATGGAGGTGCCTTGGAAGCCAGGAAAGGCTTGCATTTATCAAAACCGCTTTAGTCGTATGAGACAGAAACGGAAGTCTAATTAGCTTAAGCAAAACAGGAGAAGTTCTCGGCTCTCGTCACCAAAACTTCTGTGAGGCGGGTAGGTGCGAGGATGCCAACCTCACCTGGACATTTCCTTTGTCTTCACCTGCTTCTCTCTTTACCGGACACCTTCTTTCTCTCAGACCAGCCTCTCTTCAGAGCCGCGGACATCCCACCCCCACCCCCACCCCCGACAGCTCAGGGCTCTTCTCTATGGAGGAAAAGGAGCTGTCTCCATCCTGCCCAAGAGCAGAAATCCCAGGGAAGGGATCTGATTGGCCCAGTGTGAGTCACATGCCCATCTTTAAACCAATCACTGCAGTCCGGGGGTGGGATATTATGACTGGCAGCCCCATTCAGAAACATATGTTGAGAAAAGCAAGAACAGGTGTCTGGAAGGGAAGGGAGTCTGGATAAACCCAATAGGTCTGCTTTGGCTCTGCTCAGCCCTACTCTCCAGGGTCTGCTTGTGCCATTGAGCGGATAGAATCCCCTAAGTCCGAGCAAGGGAAAGAGACTCACCCAGGTCACACAGCAGGAAGATAAAACCTCATTCCCAACACTGTGTGATCCTGTGTCTCCCACAGGGAAGGGCCTCTCGCGCCCAGGCAGCCCTGCTCAGCACCTCGCCCAGCCTGGCCAAATTCCCCTGAATCTTGGTCCCTGTCCACGTGTCCCTGGCATGCTCACGGGATGAGCCGTGGTATTTGGTTGCTGGCACCTGGACAGGCCGCCACAGCCCCAGTGCTGCCGGTCCCGTTCCGCTGCGTCTCAGTTGTCAAACATCTCAGAAGCAATTGCCCACATATTTTAGGTACGGCCAAGGCAGCCTGCCTTTGTCCAGAGTCATTCTCTGTATGTTCCAAAAGAAATTGGATCCATATGCACCAAATTCCTCCACACGCGTCTCACACGGGCCAGGGTTTGGCACGAAAGGGCCGAGGGCTGTGGAAAGGCTTCTCCACCTTCCCCGGGGACCAGAGCACAGCCACCAATGCCGAGGGGATGACCGGCCCCCGGCCAAAGGGGCAGCCGGTGCCTTCAAAGTCTGAACCCATAGGATCAGAGCAGGACAAAGCCCGGAACAAGAGGAACCCTGCCACCTCAGTGCCCCCCCGCCTGGGAGGAAGGCGGGGACACAGCCTCTCCCACCAGCGGCCTGAAAGCGGGAGGCGTGAAGTCCAGAGCACCCGTAGAATCTGTCTGCGGTCTCACTACCTCCAAAACCCCTGCTCCTGCTCAAAGCTCTGCCATGACTCCCACCGCCCACAGAATAAATCCCGAGCCCTTTCATACGGCACAAGGGTCCTTCCCTCGCGAGACCCCGCCCCACTTTGTCACCCACACCCTGCAGTCTCAGGCACATCAAATGGTTTTCCTCTCTCCCAGGTAGAGGCTTTGCTTCCCCGCGGCTCCAGGCCATGTGCCGACGGCTCCCTCCGCCCGCAGAGCAGAACGTTCCTCCCAGTTCCCTGTCAAACTCCCAGTGACTCCCCTGAGCTCGGCTCAAATGGCTCCTTCTTGATACAACTGCCACTAAAGTCTAGCTACACAGCATTGCCTGCGGAAGATTCTGGGCTTCTTTGTCACAAAGGGAGCTGAGCAAGAGGCAGGGTGGGGGGGATTGCTAAAGACACATTAGCACCAACAGTCGTCTCTCCCCGGTGTCATGGGAGCAGCCGGAAGGACGAGGCTGTCTCACTAGGGAATTTGATCATTTAGCCCACGTCCCATGGAGGGGATTGTCACCCCACCCTTCAGGACAGGAAGGACGTGCCCGGCGGATGTTTCACGCAGGACTCAGCCTCCCCTGCCGTCCTCTCTGGGCAGAGCCAGCCTTATATTTTTAGGGGGTTCACCTTTTCACGACTGAGGTTATGTCATTTATCCTTCTCTCAAGCAGACATCCCTGGCTCACATCTCGACCTCACCCTTTCTTGTCTCTTTGGACTTAGTTTCCCCAACCATACCGTGGCGGTACGAGAGGGCCCCGGATAGCCCTTCCCGTCCCAGGCAGGGAGACACAGGCAGGGGATCTGGCAGGCCTGTGCGCCCATCCGGCAGGCCCGCCCACCCTGTGAGAACAGGACCGACCTACCCGGCAGGTTGGCTGGAAGCTTCCACTGTGCCTCTGCTCCGGGTGAGCAGACTTGGAGAGGGGAATGCCCTCCTCCTTGCACGGGGCTCTTGTGGGGCCTGAACGGTGCTCTTGGAGCACGGAACCCGGCACCGGGGAAAGCTCCAAAGACATTGGCTGTGCCTGACTCCTGGCTCACATCCATTCCGCTCCGGGAGGCCAGAGGCAGGAGAGCGGGCTGCGGAGGGACCCCGGGAGGCCACGAGCCCGGAGTGGCCAAACCCAATGCCCGTCCGCTCCGGGGATATGCCTTTAAAGCAGTAGCCTGCGAGACAGAGGGTTTGGCTGGAACCGTAAAAAATAATAATAATGATAATTTCAGAGAAAATGCAAACGACCCATGAAAATGAGCTACAGATGGTACCTGACTCCCAAAAGAGTACCACCCTGGTCCCCTCCTGGGCCCTACGTCAGCACCCCTCACCCTTCCCCCTCCCCACCCAGCTGACCCACTGTGCCCCCTAGGAGGGAGTTTCAGAGTAGCCAGCTGAGTGGGGGGGGGAGGGGGCGGGCGCAGCAGTCGCCTTCCTGGTCCAGGAAAGGAGGGAGGGGCCAGACCTGCCTGTCATCTGCCTGCTGACCCGTGACTGCCTCAAACCACCTCAGCTGCTCACTCCTAGGGGTCAGGCCCTGCTCCGGGGATGCCATGAGGATTTGATCTGGTCCCTCTCTGCCCCAGGAGAGAGGCTGAGGCTCTAAAACTTCGATGCCCTAAAGGACAACTCCAAGTGAGGCTTGTCTACCTCACTGGCCCATCTCCTTACCACCTTTCTTGCTCTCCTTCCACTCCGGCCCCTCAGGCCTCCTTGCTGTTCTCTGCTCCCATCAAGTTCTTCCTGCCTCAGGGCCTTTGCACTTGCCAGTTCCCTGGCTGAAGGCAATTTTAAATCTCACCTCTTCAGAAGAACGTCTCTGATCCCCCAACACACAATAATCCCAACCGATTCTTTACTGAAGTGCCCAGTTCACGTGCTTCATGGCTGTTTTCACAACGAGTAACAGGGCACCGGCTTGTGTTTGCTCGTTAACTGGGAGAGCTAAGTTTATTTGTTTACCAGTGTTTCCCCAGGACCTCGCGCCATGCCAGGAACGCAGAGGTACTCGAATATTTGTGAGGTGGAGAAATGGGATGTTCCTTGCCTGGCAGCTTGAAGAAACAAAGAATAGGCCATCTGAGAAGGGTTTTGAAGGATGAGTAAGAGTTCACCAGGTCAGGGGGGCGCGGGGGAGAGGTACAGAAAGAGCGGAGGGATGTGAGCAAGTGTGGCCCGGTTGTTCGGGGCCCACGGGTGAGATTCAAGTGGCCTGGGCTTAAAGCCAGTTCCCCCATTCGCAGTGACTTTGGGGGAGTCGCTCAGTTCCCTGAGGTCCGTTTTCTCATCTCCAGGTTGATAGGGTGAGGGCTTGGTGAGAAGATTCGCAGGCTTGGCATGGTGCTGGGCTCACAGTCAGCTGCATAAACAAAGCAGCTGAGATTTTCATGCAGAGACTCAGCTGAGGAAGGAAGGGAGGGAGGGAACCGGAGAGGGAAGAAGAGAGGGAGGGAGGGGGGGAGGGGGAAGGCGGCAGGAGGGAGGGAGGGAGAGAGGGAGGGAAAACCTGACACATTTCAGCCTTCAGCTCTGCCGGAGCGCCGGGTTCCAAGGAGAAATCTGGGCTAGGGACGTGGTCCAAGAATTGACCAGGTTGGGGATGGGGTTTGGGGTCACATGACCCCTGCGTCTCCCCTCTGGGGCCTCCAGCTCAAGCCTCTATCCATGCCTTCACCTCCCGTCCTCAAGGTCCTAGGCTTTGGCAGTTTTGCCCCGAGACCCTCTGCCGAGGCCGCGGCCCCCTCCGGAAGTGCCCTTTCTCCAGCTACCGGAACCCTCAGCCACGACACCTCGGTCAGACGTTGTCACTAATGTCCCACCCTCTGGCCACTGAATCAAGGGGTGATCCGAGTCGTGGCCTCCGGTCTTGAGGTCTGGGAGTTTCTAGGCAGCGTCTCTAGGCTTGGAGGAGAGGGCCTCGTCCACCAGAGAAGGAGTGCCTCAAGGGCCGGGATCGGGTCAGTCTTGCCCGGCACATAGTAGAGAGTCAGCTAACATTTGTTAGCCGAGTAAATAAGCAAATGTTGGAACTACGGGAGGTGGGAAAATGAATGGCTTCTGTAGACTCATTTTCACTTCTGTCCCTTCCCAGCACCAGCACCCCTCCCTGGGAGGCAAGCCTGATTTTCCATCCAAACACCAGAAGCTGAGGTCCCGCCGGCGGGGGGCGGGGGGGGGGGTCCTAGTTTGGCAATCTACAACCTCATCTGGGCCTCTTTGGGCCTCAGCTTCCCCATCCGTAAGGGAAGCCGTGCCCGCGAACAGGGCCACCAGCTTCCCGAGCTGATGACCTACACGGTCCACGGGACCTCTCGTGCTCACAGGGGCCCATGTAAAATTCATACTAGTTTTATCTTTGAACTTGGGTTTTCTTCTTGTTGTTGTTTTAAGTGTATCTATTTTGAGAGACAGAGAGAGTGAGAGAGCACGGGGGAGGGGAGAGAGGGAGGGAGGGAGAGCAAATCCCCAGCAGGCTCCACACGGGCAGACCATGCGGGGCTCAAACTCACAAACCGGGCGATCGTGACCTGAGCTGAAGTCAAGAGTCCCACGCTTAACCGACTGAGCCCCCGAGGCGCCCCTGAACTTGGGTTTTGTAAGTGAAGTTCCCGGAGACCAGGTGAGCCGAGGAAATACATGTAATTCACACGTCCGCTGCTGCCTCCCGCTGCCCGGTTCCCGTGTGTGGCTTTCTAGATTCCCGCTGTGCACGGGTGTCGGGCGAAAAGCAAATCCAGAAGAAGGCAAGCAGGTGGCAGCTCCGAGGGGCCCCACTTTGCACGCGACCGTCCTCCGAATGCAGACGGAAGGCAGCGGGAGAAACACCCACGGACCGGACGGACAGCCAGAGAACTTCCTGGTCTCCCTTCTGATTCGCATTCCCAGATGCTGAAAAGGAAGCTAGAACATAGAGTAACCTCTAATTCTTCTTCCTTCCAGTCTTCCCCCACTCATCGGGGAGCGGGAGGCAGAGTGTTGGCAGAACGCGCGTGTCTCAAGAAGTGAAATAAAAACAGCCGAGCTCGGTTGGAGCAACATCGCCACGGCTCTCATTAAAACAAAACACATGCGGGCACGCGCGCTCCGAATGCGAAACCGTGTGGTTTTGGCGATTCGGCGGAGGGACTAAAAGCCCTTCGATTTCTGCTTCAGGGTGGCCGTGCGCAGTATAAGGTTGAGCGGCCACATTCATGCTCATAACTTAAAAGCTTTAATTTTTCTTGGGCGCCTGGGTGGCTCAGTGGGTTAAGCATCTGACTTTTGCTTTCCGTTCCGGGCATAACCTCACGGTTTGTGAGTTCAAGCCCCGTATCAGGCTCTGCGGTGACAGTGTGCATCCTGCTCAGGATTCTCTCCCTCTCCCTCTGACCCTCCCTTGCTCGCACTCTCTAAATAAACAAACAAAGAAACAAACGTTTTTAAAAAATGAAAACAATAAAAGCTTAATTTTTCTTGGCTTAGAACCGCATTGAACAGCCAGTTAAAAACCATCACGGCGAGTCGAGGGAGAGGCTCCAGAGGAAACGGAAAACTTTATATTTTAGTACGCTTTTTTCCTGCTTTTTGAACCAGGGGACCGTATTTTTATCTTGCACCAGGCCCTGTCAATTATGTAGCCGACCTGCCCTTAACTGGCAAGAAGGCCAGCCCAGCGCACGGCCCACAGCCCTTGGTCCTCCAGTCCCAGAAGGAGCTGGCCTGGCCTCCCCACGACAAGGGGTTGGCAGTCACCAGGACAGGACAGCTGGATGACTGGGGTTTGCTCTCAACCTGAGCTTTACCATCTGGCGCAGATGTCAGAAGTCTACACCCCACATCCCGATGATCAAGTCAGAGAGTCTGGATGGGGGACCTGCCCTTCTGTGGCCTTTTTTTTTCTTTTTAAATTACTTACGTTATTTATTTTTGAGAGAGACAGAGGGAGGGGCAGAGAGAGAGAGAGAATTGGAAGCAGGCTCCAGGCTCTGAGCTGTCAGCACAGAGCCCGATGCGGGGCTCAAACCCACAAACTACAAGATCATGATCTGAGCCGAAGCCAGGCGCTCAACGGACTGAGCCGCCCAGGCACCTGTCTCTTTGTTTCTGAGCTTGAGCGGCTATAAATGCCTTCCACATCCAGTAGCTGTCATTCAGTCCTCCTGGAAGTCCTCCAAAGGGCTCCCTGAGCCCATTTGAGGGGTGAAGAGATTGAGGGCAGGGACAGCCGGGCTTGCCTTAGGTCACAGGGCCAGCAGGAGCTCCGACAGGATTTGAACTCAGGCCTAGCCAACAACCTTCCAGCGTCCCACACACATGCCTCCAGCCCCCAGTGGAGCCGGGCTCTGGGGACCGTTGACGATTCATTCCGGCACCGCCTTGCCCGCCGTGGGCACCAGTCGCTTATGGCCCAGGCTTGTTCTCTTATCTTCAAGCTGGTCATGACCATGGTGTCCATTTCACAAGCCATTCACTATCCTATGCCCACACCCACCTTTAACACAATACTGGGGAAAGTTTCTGAGAAAACCTGAGCGCTCGGCGTAGAGAACATTGGCTTCCTCATCCTTAAATGAGGTTTGGTGACTCCACAAACCCGGCTACGTGTAGACACGGGTGTAGACGTTAGGCCGCGCAGTCCAGGGTGCGCTCCGCAAGGCAGGGGCTTTGCTCCTGGGTTCTCCGAGGCTGACGCGGTATCCGGCATCTAGCAGATTCTCAATAAATATTTGCTGAAAGAACGAATGAGTGAGTGAATGAATTCTAGCAGTAAAGGATCACACTCTGTCACGCGCAATCCTGAAATCCAGAAAGGTTCGAAAATCAGCAAGTTCTTAGATTCGTGTGCCCGGAAGCCTTTCTTTATTTTGCACCTTAATGAGACTATTCCAGTGCTTTCTTATATTTGATGGCAGCCCCCGGAAGGGTCACTGAGCACATGGGATACATCCTACGTTGCTCACCTTTTTAAGTTCTCCCAAATTCTGGATCTGGAAATACAGGTGGCCCCACAGGTTCCATGCAAGAGGGTCGCCTTGGCTTCCACATCAGCAATAGTCAACTGCGCACGCTATACATATAGGCAATGACCAGCCACCGCGAACCCTCGTGTCCCCCAGTCACCCCATCTCACAGATGGGTAAATGGAGGACCCCGGAGGCGAGTCCTCAGGGTCTCATGGGGTTTGTGCGGCAGAAGCAGCCCTTCCCAGCTCTTGTCCTCTGCTCCTCCCTATACGCTTCCCCTCCCCCTCTGCCTGGCCTTGGTGCCTCAATGAGCCCTTTGTCCTCCGAGGGGCTCAGAACTCCTGAGGGTTCCTCCTTGGGACAAAGGCTGGAGGAGTAGAGGCTGCTCGGGGTGGTGGGGGGGCCTCCAAGGCAGGGCCAGGAAGAATGTGTTCCTGCGGTGAGATTCCCCTGGGGTCAGGCTCCTCCCACCCTTGGGGAAGCTTGGGGAAGGGCTGTAATGGTGGGGACAAAGGTTCCAGCCAAAGCGCGCAAGGTCCGGGCGGTCCCCGCAGCCCCCACAAGCCCCCACTCCAGGCCTCATACATCCGGCCAGACCTGCAGGGCTCTAGCTCAAGCAAGAGAAGGAGTCAGAGAGGCAGAAGTTTCTACCTCCCACTGGAGGCGGAGGGCCAGAGGGGTGGCTGCCAGGAGCCCTTAGCCCGTACCACACCCTGCCCTGCCCGGAGGAGGGGGCACCAAAGTCGGGGGCCCCTTCCTCCCAGCCTCTCCGCCCAACCTCTCTGCCCAGCCTCTCTTCCCCACCTCGTTGGTGACAACAGCCAAAAGGAAGAGAGAAGATTTGGCCAGGTCCTGCCCTGAGCAGGCAACAGAGCATTTATCCAGGGATTACTGCACCAAGTGGGGCAGGAAAAACAAAACAAACCTGGCCCCGTGAACTTGAAAGCCTGGCGGGCTGTGTGTCTTCAGGTAAGTGGCTATGCCTCTCTGAGCTTCACTTGTCTCTCACCCAGTGGGAGCTGGCCAGGCCTGGCCCTGGGCCGAGCACGATTGAATCTTCATGGCCCTGGAAGGGGGAGGTGCCGCCAGCTGCCCAGGTGACCTCAGCCAAGCGGCTTCACCTCTCTGCACCTCTGTTCTGGTTCCTCCTGAGTCCCCACCATCGCTAGGAAAACAAGGTGACCACAGGGCCTTTGCTAGGAGGGATGAGTTTGTCCTCTGTTTGCTCAAACCTCTGTAAAAAGCACAAGTAGAAGAAGATGACCCCTTGCCAGCCCACAAGCTGGGAGCTCAGATCTTCCGGGCATCGGCCAGCCACACAGCTCCTGGGCGAACTTGGCCCACAGATGTTTGCCTGAGCCTCCTTTCCTCATCTGTAACCGAGGAAGGGTTCTGAGGCCCTCACTTCCCACAGCTGGCGGAGCACTAAATGTACAGGATGGGTGCCTAGCCGGCACTTGGGGTACGGTAGGCAATCAATAACCGTTGGCTGGACAGGTTCTGCTAACAGGCTAGGGTGTTCCCTCAATGCCCCCAGGAGTTCGCCATTTTCAATGTCCACCTTCTATCTTTCCCTCGGAGAAAGCTTGCCTTGGGAGGCATCCAAGGCTGATACTGGTTGAAGCCCATTTTTCAGATGGGGAAAGTAAAGCCCAGAGAGGCGACTCTTGGCTGGTCAGTGGGGAATTTGGCACGGCTTTCTCGCTCCACGTGTTCGGACCCCACCGTGGGCCCTGACCCGGCTGGGCTGGGGCTTCCTGGTGGCCACAGAGCACAGGCAGAGTTTGGGATGGGGATTCGGGCAGGCCTGGGTTCAAATCCCAGAAAATGGGGACAAGAAGCCTGAGCTTACAGTTGGAGCATCGGAAGTCCCTGTGCACATGCGCAGTGAGAGGCAGGCAGTGACAGCATTATTCCCGCCCTCCTTCCCACCCCGGAAAATCAGAAATGGGACCGGAAACCCCAAACCATCCCAAGATAAAAGGAGAGCTTCTAGCTCAAGTACGGGAGCATTCACGGCCATTCCCTGGTGCCCCCAGGTCTGCCTGCAGCCACAGGCCCCGAAGCTGTTGCTTCTGGCCTGGCAGCCTCTGCACACAGAGGTGCTTGTATCACCTCCCTCGCCAAAATAAAGTGAGATGAACAGCTGACACCCAGGGAGCTTTGATGGGAGCCGGAGATGCGCAAACCCGACAGACAGGCCAGGCCCAGGGAATGAGGTAGCAGGTGGGTCGGGATCGGGACAGAGAAACTCAAGGGAACACTGTGGGATCTCAGGAGAGAGTCATAAGGCAAAGAGGATGCTGGGAGCTTACTTCAGTTTCAGTCTTGAAATGCCCCAGAGTAAGAGGGCCAGAGGGTAGGGACTGGATTCTGGAACCCCTTGCTGTTGTGTTTCTCTACAAAGCCCGGGCCCAGTGCAATCGTTATCACCACAGCCACCTCACTATTCCTCCAACGTGCTGAAGAGGCTCCCACCACAGGGCCTTTGCACATGCTGTTCCTGCTGTCCATATATGTCCTTGGCTTGCCCCCCTGCTTTCTCAGCTTCTACTGCTGGCCCTCTATGAGGAAGCCTCCCTCGGCAGTCTAATGTCACCGTCTATTCCTACTTGTCTTCATACCAGGGCTCACTCAGGACCTGTTGTATATTTTGTGAGCGCAGCCATAAGCGGCCCCAGGAGTGTACATCAGCCAGAGGCAGCGTCTGAGCAATCGGTTCTCATCCCCAGACACAAGCGTCATTCTTCACCCCTTAACCTCAACAGCAGCCAAAGGTGAAGAGGTCCTCAAGCAAGAAAAGAGAACCAGGATCGGCCCCTTTTCTTCAACCCGTATCTCGTGAGGTCCTACTGTGTGCCGGGCCCTGTGCCGGCTGCTGTGGGTACAAAACAAACCTCCCCCCGAGAGGAACTACCCTCCCTCCCAGCTACCCTGCAGCCAGACCTCCGGACGAGGGATGACGGGAGACGGCAGGGAGGCAGAGCATTTGGTTCTGACCCCATGGCTGACTGCTGCGTGACCTTGAGCAAGACACCGGACATTCTGAGCGTCTGTTTCTTCCCATGTAAATGGAGACACGGAGCGACATTTCTGGGAAGTCTGAGGCACGGTGGCACGAGAGGTGCGCAAACGCAGCCCTGAGCGACTCCCAACCTCCCAGCAACGCAGTCACCCTTTTTTCAACTCTGAAAACCTTTCTGTGGCTGCAAAGGGAAGGTCTCTGCTCGTGCTACTGGGTCTTTAACACTTTTCCAACAGACAGAAGTCCTCGGGCCGAGAGCTTTCATCAGCCAACGGCGACATTGCCGTGTTTTCAAGGCGTTTATTTTAGGATTATGGTAGGACACACTGGGACCTTTCCCCTAGACTCCCTCTATTCTGTTCCATTCTTCAGAGGAGGCACGCCCAAAGTTCCATGGGACCCCAGCTGAAAATATGTCCAAAAGGTAGACAAGCAGCACAGAGGGTGCCAAAATATAGCCCAACACGCACAGTCAAATGACCCCCACCCAAGATGGCTGAGGAGTCTACAGAGGAACGGAAAAGCTCTCCCAGCAATGCCACAGGACACCTGCACATTCTGGAAACAAAGAGCCCTTACCTTTGTCTCAAACCTAAACCAAAGTGTACCATCGAAAGCTAAACACAAGACTGTCAGGCACGACCCTAGGGAGGACACAGCTCTTGCCATAAAAAAAAAAAAAAAACTTGATAAAATGGACTGTATGGTGAAATTTTAAAACCTTCGCCCTTCAAAAGA
>NW_024412645.1:3985245-3985721 GCF_014898765.1 Herpailurus yagouaroundi | reverse complement strand
AGGAAGAAAGAAAGAAAGAAGAAAAAAGAAAGGAAGAAAGAAAGAAAGAAAGAAAAAGAAAGAAAGAAAGAAAGAAAGAAAGAAAGAAAGAAAAACTTGGGCAAAAGGTTTTAAGAGATACTTCATGAGAGAAGATGTACTGATAGCAAATACATACATGAAAATATCCTCAACGTCATTAGGGAAATACACATTACAACCACGCTGAGATGTCACTACACCCATATTAGCATGGCTGAAGGTTAAAAAGACAGATAATATCGGGGCGCCTGGGTGGCTCAGTCGGTTAAGCGGCCGACTTCGGCTCAGGTCATGATCTCGCGATCCGTGGGTTCGAGCCCCACGTCGGGCTCTGCACTGACAGTGTGGAGCCTGGAGCCTGTTTCCGATTCTGTGTCTCCCTCTCTCTCTGCCCCTTCCCCGTTCATGCTCTGTCTCTCTCTGTCCCCAAAATAAACGTTGAAAAAATAAATAAA
>NW_024412645.1:3975215-3980245 GCF_014898765.1 Herpailurus yagouaroundi | reverse complement strand
AAAAAAAAAATTAAAAAAAAAAAAAAAAAAAAGGTACACACCTGAGAACTTCAGGCTGAGTGAAAGCAGCCAGTCTCAAAGGACCACATATTGTACGATTCTGTTTATCTGAAATGTTTAGAACTGGCAAAGCCATAGAAGCAGGAAATACGTTAGTGGTTGCCAGGGGCTAGAAGGAGGAGATCACGGGCATTTAGTGATCATGAGTACAGGATTTCATTTTGGGGTGATAGGAATGTTCTAGAAGTGGATAGCAGGGATGGACGCACAACACTGTAAGTTTTTACCAAAATCCCTGGACTATACACTTTAAAGTCATTTCGGGGGCATCTGGGTGGCTCAGTCAGTTAAGCGTCTGACTCTCGATTGTGGCTCGGGTCCTGATATGGTTGTGAGATCGAGCCCCACATCTGATAGTTATTTTGAGAGAGACAGAGAGAGAGAGAGAGAGAGAGAGTCAAAGAGAGCATGAGTGCAAGTAGGGGAGGGGCAGAGGGAGAGAGAATCCCAAGCAGGCTCTGCGCCCCCAGCCCACAAACTGTGATGTCATGACCTAAGCTGAAATCAAGGGTCGGATGCTTAACCGACTGAGCCACCTAGGCTGTCCTTCATCCCCTGTCTTGAGATGGAGCCTCAACCCTCCGGAAGGTCAGTGCTGGGTGGAGAAGCTATGTGGCCGGACATCTGGCTAAGACGGTGTTCCTCTGTCCAGATGGAAAGGTCAACTGCAACCTGTACCCTCCCCTGGAACCCCCCCGGGGCCAACATGCACCCCCCCGTGGCAGCCCCCACATCACATGTTCCCACCCCCACCCCACCCCCAGTGACGTGCCAGTCCGTGGTTCTCTGGTTCTTGGGCCCTCTGCGACAGCAGGGGGACTCAGCCCCTCAGTCATTTCACACCGACCTGAAGTCTCCCAAATGCCCACACCCAATGCTCATCATTCTGTCATATCGCTTCCCTTCCTTGGGTACTGAACGTGATCATACACCACTGTCATTTTGAGCAGGAGACCTTTAAAGGTTAGAGAGATTTTTAAGCGTCTCCAAATTAAAGTGGATATACGAGCCTTGTCCTTAAAACTCTATATTCTGACAAATATGCCTTTGCGTATATAAAGAGACTCTGAACTGATAAAGGGAAGAAATACAACAAAATGTCCGCCCAATTAGGGTCAATTTATATGCTGGGATGAGTAAGACGAACTCCTATTCATCCTTCAAAACCCCACCCAGACATAACTTGCTGAAGGAAACCCTCCCTAAGCCCCCTACATGGGATTCATGAATCTCACAGAGTGACATTCATCCCTCATATTGCCATGGGCTATTGGGCATATTCTCACTTTTAACTGCAATTTACTTTGTCTCTCCACCCCCAAACCCCCTTTTGCAAACTACTGTTTTGCAATGACCTCGAGTCTGAGGCTGCAGGTACCAGAATGAAGCTGCTGCCCATAAGGTGGCAGAGCTTTTGCGGGGCCTGGAACAGGGTTGGCGCTCGTGGTAACCTTCGAGCTAGATGGCATTTGCTCCATTTCTGAGACAAGAAAATGGAGAGCAGGCTTAAACCGCCTGCCCACAGCCCATGGTTGTTCGCGGAGGAAGCAGCATCCAGCCCAGGAGAGCCCGAGCCCAACAGGCTGCCAGCTGTGCCCCGCTCTGAAAGGATACAGCGCTAGCAATTTATCCACATGGAGCCCTCCCACCTGCTGGGTCCACATGCGTTGTCTCCTGTAACTCCACAGATCTGACCCATTTCACAGATGAGGAAAAAGGGGAAGCGGGAGTCTCCAAATGTCTCTTGCGGGAGGTCACAGAGCTCCCTGGGATCTGAACTCAGTGCTGGGACCCCAAAGAAGAGCCACAGTAAGTCCACTCGGGTGGTCTCTCCTTGCCCCCTTCCCTCCGGCACCCATCAGATACCAGAGGTTCTTGGTCCCAGGTGGCACCCAGTGGGCAGTGGCCAGGGATACTGCCGAACACCCCACAGTGCACAGGACAGCCCCACCGTAAAGAATTATCCAGCACAGGCATCAACAGTGCCCGGGTTCCAAAACTCGGACATGACCCAACTTAGAACAGCATCATCACACGCATGCACATGAGCACGCGTGCACGCACGCCCTGCAGCATCCAGACCTGCACTCCCGTCCCCCGCAGAACCTGGGACAGACCTACGGACAAAGGAGGGGGCAGGAGGAAAAGCAAGCAAAGCCCCGCCCACAAAGGTACCACAGTCACCATTAACGTCATATTTATTGTTATTTAGCTGCTCAGGAAAACATATACAGGTATATACAATATGCATGAATACAGAAGACTGCACTTTACATATTTTTTTTAAAAAAGAAAGAAAAAAATAACACTCAATTTCATGAGCTATTGTCACAGTCTTCCAACCAAGCATTTCAGAAATGAATTTCTTTTAAGAGTCAAAAAAGATTACAGGATTGCCTAACACACAGCAGAGTTAAGATTTCATATTTTACATGTGCAATAACGTTTTCGTTTTCTTTCCCCAAAAAAAGTTTGCTATGCGGTACCGATTACCAGTGTTTGGAGTCTCGTGGGTTGGGCGTGTTTTTAATTTGCTTTGATTCTTTCCATTAAACCAAATTTAACGAAATAACATCCTTTTGCTTAAGGCTATTTTTAAAGCTGTTCCATTCTGGGGTCGTGGGGAGCGAGGAAGCTTAAAACTTCAGGGGTTTCCGACGTTGCGGGGACCTTGAGCTGATGGCCAGGTGCTAATGAACTCAACACAGGGAAAGTCAAGACGCTTGGCTCCCCGGCCTTAAGCAATTAAGGAGAAATCATTCCTGTTTAAAAAATAAAATAAAACGATGCAGCTTTCAACCTGTTGTACCTGGTGGAATCAGAGGGGGTGTGGAGTTCTGCTCAGACTGTGACTGACCCTCCTGCAGCCCGGGGAAGGGGGACATTCTCTCTTTCTTCCCTCTGGAGGCAGAAAACGGTTCACACCTTCTGCAGGCTGATCAGTTCACAACCCCTTGCTTCCGCCTGCCTTCTACGGGGCCCGGGGCCGGGGCTCTGGTCAGACAGTCCATGCAGGGACCTTCTAGTCTCAAGACCCCAGCCGAAAGATGAGGGGGAGAGGAAAGAGTGAGATGACCCTCTTCTCCCTTCGCTGAAAAGTTCTTTGAAATAAAGTGTGGGTGTTGTATGGTGAGCCCCAAGCCTTCAGGTCACTTGCTAAAACACAACAACAAAAAAGCCAGGTCTGTGAACTCTTGGGGACCTGGGGGCAGAGGGGAGGGGACGCAAGGCTCAAAACGGGCGTTCAGTAAGACTTGCTCTTGAACAAAAACTGAAGTAAAATAGGGGAGATACTGACGTGGGTGAGAGGCTATCCGCGGCTTCTTGTCTGGCCCACCTAGAATCTGTGCGCCCCCCACAGCGCCCCCACACCCCCCCACCCCGCCGAGCCATACAAGCCTTTCGTAGGCGTCCACAGCACCCAAAGGTGCCCGCCCCACCAACGCTGGGCTCCCAATGACTGCCGTTCTGGGTCCCCCACTGGGTCCAGGAGCCCCGCTCTCTGATGCCACTCACCTAGCCGCCCCCCCTCTCGGCTCTGAGAGATTATTTCTTGGTGAGGCGCATGGGACTTGGCTCTTGTTTTGCAACAGGGTGAGATTAAATCAAAAGATGGGTGGGGGGGGGGGTATTCCAGGCTTACATAAAAAGGCCCAGGAATCAAAGTCATTGGTTCTATTCATTGTTTCCTTCCCATAACCCGCAGGAGCCCGCAAACCCCTGCAGAGAAATACACCCATGTTCAGAGATGGGGGGGCTTGGCAGGCTGAGCCTGAGGGCTCCTTCCCTGCCCTGGCAAACGCCCCATTCCTCCCAGGGATGGGAGGTTGGTTGCCCAGGTTGGAGGGGGAAAAACACAGATGGGGAGGTGGGGACAGAATGGGAGAGGTGAGGGAGATACACGCATCCCACCTCCTTCCTCCCACAATGCCTGCATGGGAACAGCTGTCGGCAAAGGTCAAGGGCTAAGAACTGATCCTCCCCTAACTTGGGCACCCACCACCCCAGCCGGGCCCGGCTGCAGCAGGGCGGGAGCCAGGAGCCCCCAGAGGCTCTGCAAGCTGGAAAGGCACCATCCCCCATGCACACTAAGGCTGGTTAGCATAGCATGAAAATTCAGAGCCTGGGCGTTTGCACAGAGGCCCAGAAAAGGAGAGAAAAAACACCACTGTTGAACATTCCGACTCCTTCCCACTGAGCGGGCTGGACACATCATCACCTCCGTTGCAGAGAGGACAGCTTCCAGCAGAAGACAGAACGGAGCTGAAGGCTGAGCGTGTGTTTGTAGGAACAAAAAATATCTCTCTCTCTATTTTCTTAGGGAACAGACAAAACAAAATCCCAGGCGGAAGACCTAAGGGGGGCATTAATTGTTTGGCTCCTGCCTGACTGATGACAGTTGGGTGTCAATATATAACATCGTGATGACAATTTGACTTTCACCCGGCAATCTTCCAGAACTACTATTCTCCAGGATTTCCATTTTAATAAGCAGTGAACAAAGCAAAAAGAAAAAAAAAAAGAAAGAAAGAAAGAAAAGGCGGTGGGGTGGGGGGGAGGGGGAGAGGGACAAGAATAAAAGAGAATAAAAAAGAAAGTAACTCTTGTCTTATTATGAAATAACAATGCTTTGGACATACAGCAGCATGAAAATAAAACAAGGAAAGAGGTCATCTAAAAAACGTATGCCAAGATTACAGAAAAACGGGAATTATATCTAGCAGGAAAAAGGCTGAAGCAAAAGTTTGCTAACTGCAGAAGGGTTAACACTGGTAACATACTGTGGCAGACAAGTTTCTTTTTTAAAAAATTTTTTTGAGGCTTTTTTTTTTCCCCTTTAAATTAACCCTTTCCGGTCCATATGCCACTAAGCAGGTACCAACCTAGAAAAAAAAATCATCCACTCAGCAATAGTGGCCCTTTCAAATTACCAGGAGGGTGGGGTGGGCGGAGGGGGTCTGGGGCGGGAG
>NW_024412645.1:3954734-3975115 GCF_014898765.1 Herpailurus yagouaroundi | reverse complement strand
CCCATTTCTTGTCAATTCAAGTCAGGGCCGCCACGAACGTCCCGAATCTGTTGGAAATGTCGGAGTGCAGAGACCGCCAGGTGGGCACGGAGGCTCGGGCCTTGGTGTCACCCACGTCGTCTGTGCAGTGGACAGACAGGCACTGCAAGTGGTTGCCCGGCTGGGTGGCTGAGGCCTTATTTGCAGGGAGGTCATGGGCTGCAGAGAAAAAAAGGAAGAAAGGTTAGGAGCTTGCTCCGCTCTGTAGGAGGCCCTAAGGGGGGGGGGGCGGAGTCGGAGAGACGTGCGGGAAGAGAGACACCGCCCACGCCCTCTTTTCATGCCTGAAGCCGTCCGAGGAGATCTAGAGATGTCTGGTTCAAATCCCCCTGAGGTTGCCTCTGACGTGGCTGGGAGACCTCCGCCAAGGGTAGGCCCCTGGCTCGGGGTCAGGTGTTTCCCTTCAGGAAATGGGAGAACTGGGCAGGGTTTGCCCATCTCTGACGGACTAGAGTTCCCAAAAGATTAACTGGATGTGGAATAAGTTGGGAGGGCTTCCTGGAGGAGGGGTATGTAAACTGGGCATTGAAGCATATGTAGGAGTTCGCCAGCTATACGGTCAAAGGGTGGAGGGGAGGGCTGTCAGGGTCCAGAACACGGTTCATTCTCTTGTCATCCTCTGGACAGACACTCGCTAAGGGCCTATTACGTGCTGGGGACTTCCTGAAACAGCAGCAAACTGCTGAGACCAGTGTCCTTTGCCCACCCCAGCTGCTTCACGAAGGGACTGGCAGTGGTGCGGGTGAGGGAGTCGGTTCCTCCCCTACACCCTCAGCGAAAATCCCTTCAATTTCCTTCTCAGTCGCACAGCACCAGAAACACCACCGATCATAGTGATGTCTGGGTTCGACAGACTTGAGGGGCAAGAGAGTCTGACAACCACTCATAACTTAGTATGAATGACACTCAAAGAGAGCACGAGCTGGGAGTTCTAAGGCAAGGAAGGAATGGAACGGTCATTTCGGGGGCTGCTAACGCGCTGGAATCGGGGGTGGGGGCCCAGCTCCCGCCGAGGGAGCACACCCAGATACTGAACTCCGTGACCGGCCCGCCCTCCTCAGCGTGCTGTTGCGCAGGCCTGGCCAGGGCCCTGTGCCAGGCAGGAGTTACCCCGCCCAGCCCGCCCTCCGGGATTAAGGGGGGGGAGGCCTCCCCTGGGAGCCGAGCCTCGGCCTGCAGAGAAAATCCTCCCAGAGAATGGGCCAGGCTGTGACTAAGTGAGCTCCCACCCTGGAGCCCCAGAGACACCCAGCTTAGGACCGGCATGCTGGGAGGAGCTGGGACTGGGGAGAAGGACTCTCTCCCCGGCTCATTCATCCAGTTAACAAGCCTTTACGGAGTCCCTACTATGTGCCAGGCATGGCACTAGCCTTGCAGATCAGGGAGGATTCGGATAAGGCAGACACCGTCTTCCTCCCCCTCCTGGGGTGGACAGCAAGATCAGGAGACAGCCTCGGTGGAGTCACAGGCTGGGGCTTGAACCCCTAATCCCTGCCACATTCCCCGGCTCTCTCCAAGCCTCAGTTCCTCATCGCCCCCCAGGTGGGGGCAATGTCACCTCCCTCGGGCCTTATAAAGGCCTGGCGCACAGAGCACTCCCCAGACGGGGCTGTTGGGACTGCCATCCGTTTCTCGGGCGGCCAGGAGGTGAGGGGTCCTTGCGGCCTTCCAGAGGCCCCCAAGCCTCGTCCCCACCTTAGGACTAGCCACGTGGGCCCGCTCCTGCCCACGAGACTGGAGTCTTTGCTCCCATTTCACAGAAGGGGAAGCTGAGCCAGAGGTTTCAAAGCTTGTTAGTGGTGGTGTCACTGCTGATGCCACACCCAGGGCCTCCTGGGGACAAGGTACCCCCACGAAGCTAGAGGCATCAGATTCAGGGTCCCCTAGCACACAGTGGGCCCCGGATTCCAGCCCCTACACCTCTGCTCTTGAGCCCAAGCTTGCCTTGCTCCCAGTGACGCCCTGCTCCCTGGTCCCCGCAAAAGGGATTTTGCTCCAAGCACTGTGAGATCTGGATTGGGGGAGGGGAGCATCTGCCAGAGAGACAGAGAGAGAGAGAGAAAATTCTGAAGGGGCTTCCTCACTTCATTTCGCACACATCGTCTCAAGGAGCCAACAGAGCAGTTGCCTGGGCCCATTTTACAGACGGGAAACCGAGGCCCCCTGCCAAAGTTTGCACAGCCAGAGAAAGACGAGACCCAGGCCCAAGCCCTGCCGCCGGGCTCCCTTGCCCTGAGGCTGCAGGATGAAGGGCGCGAGATGAAGGAACGTTCTCCAAGTTCTGTGCTCAGACGCAGGAGGCCTGGGGGCCCTTCTGGAAGCGGGCTTTGCTGAGCGACGCTTCCAGACTGACCCAAATGGCCACATTTCCTAAAGACGCTTTATTGCCAAGTTATGGATAACTCCTAAACACGCCGTGCGCCGTTTCTAGAAATAGCTGCTCCTCTTACTTGGGGAGGATTTAAGGAGGGAGTGTCAGGCATACAGCTGAACCTGTCCGTGTGTGATCTCATCCCGTACCCCCGCTCCCCACAAGCCCAGCAGCTGGGTGCCCCTTCTCCCCACCTGGGGGCTCAGAGTGGGGGAGGGCCTCCCCCAATGTCACAGAGCATGGGCCCACGATTCCCCAGCCTCTGCCTGGGACGAGCCAGAGAGTCTGATATCCACGGGGAATATTTTTAAGAGAGAATATTATTCTTCAGTTCCTGACAACCCCAAAGCATGACCAAACTCATCCTCCCTCCGGATTCATTCCAGCCAGGGGGACCCAACACGCCCTAGGTCTGCCGCTACGCCCCCCCCCCCCCCCACCCCCCCCACCCCCCTCCGGCTGCGGATAAATCAGTCCCATGGAAGCGGCCTCAAGTCAGGGCCTGCCCCTACTCGAGAGAGGCCCTCACTCCCCACTCCCCCGGGGGGCAGGCATGCGGCCCCCCAGGCCAGGACCCAGAGATACAACCACCCCTCGCTGAGCTCACAGGGTCAGGGGAGACCCTGCAGCTGCTCAGCGCACCGCGGAAACTGATGTGGAGTGTCACATTTTCCACTTGTTAGCTCTCGGCCTCCCCCGTCGGACTGTGCCTGCAGAGGGGAGAAGGTCTGTCTGTTTGCCACAGCACCCCATGCACAGGAGGTGCTCTGTTGGGACCTGTAGGCCGTGACGTGAGCCTCATCCCTATTTGACAGATGGGAAGACTGAGGCCCCGGAGGGCATGGAACTGCCCCCAGGGTCGCCAGGGGCCAAGCCACCAGCTTGGACCAGCCCTCTCCTTTTAGTCCAGGATTCCCCAAGGGCTGGGCTGAGGTGGAATCCCAGATCCCCCATACCTGGGCAGCTGGCCCCATCTGCAGAGTCTCAGTTTCTCCATCTGTAACTTGGGGATGGTGATCCCTGGCAGGCCCATCTCAGAGCGGCTTGGGGAGACCATACAAGAAAAAGAGGGGATAACAGTGTGCATGTGGGGGTCAGTCCTTGAGGCATCAACTCAAAATGTGTCACCCTGAATGTGCCTCCCCCCTGTGCAGGCAGCACAGGGGCCAAGGGGAGGAGCTTTGGGGTCACGGGACCCGATGTCACGCCCGCCCAGCAAGAAAGGGCTGCGGGGCAGTTTTTAAGGACATTCCCCTCTTGGCCAGAACAGACCACCTCAGTCCCCAATCCTCCAGGGGCAGGGCCTGGAGCTGCCCACCCCCCACCCCCCACCCCCCCCCCCCCCCCCCGCCGGTCTTCCTTCACGCGCAGAACAAATCCTGGCTGAGCTATCCCTCCCTTCCTCAGCTCTGCCTCCCTTAACTTGGTCGTTTTTGCCACCAACTTGGAATCACGGTATCGGGGTACCGGCTGCCTCCGGCTCACCCCACTGTGAACATGAGAGCGCGTCGGGTTTTGCCTTCCGTGCTTCTCCAGCCACGACAGGGGTCAGTAAATTCCACGAGGGGAAAGGCAGGACCCCGAGCCGGTGCGAAAGCAGCGAGCACACGAGTAACCCAAGTGATGCCATATTCCCTTACCGGGTTCAACAATGACAGCGCCTGCCGTTTGCGGAGCACAGGACTTCTGCGAACTTCACTTGAGCCCCCAGAACCTCAGCCCCAGAAAATGGGGGAAATAATAGGACTGGCCGCCACGGAGGCAGTTACGAGGATTAAATGAAATGATCCATGTAAAAGGCTTAGCACGCGGCCTAGCACACAGCAAGCACACTCCCTGCCTGAGCGGGGAGACCCGCGGGCCTGCCAGGACGGCCCGGGGACCCCTTTGGCCTGGGTTGGAGGGAGGAGGGGAAAAGACACGCATTTGTTTCCCTGGGGAAACAAATTTCACTTCTGGGGAGGCCGCCCACACCCACGGAGGGGACTGACTGAGCCTTCTTTTTCAGAGTCCGCAAAACAGACCTTGCACTCAGTATCCCCAGGGCTGGGTTCCAATTCGCATGAGGCACGTGGCCCAGGGGTCGTGAGCTTGGTGGGGGCAGCTGCCCGCCCCCGCCCCCCCGCTCCGAGGCAGGGCTTGGTGACGCGGTACCACCTACCCCTCTGTCCTCGAACCCTCAGAAAGGGGACTTCTGCCCGGCCGCCTCCTGCCCACACCCCCCCCCCCCCCACCCGTTGCCGCCCTCCATACCGAAGGCCGGAGGTATGGGGGAGGGGGCTGTGGAGGTCAGGGTGGCCTCCCAACTAGCACCCAGATCAAGGGCCCCCCGGGTGCTGATCCAGGGTGGCGGCCTGAGCAAGGCGTTATCCTGTGCTGTAAAATGGGAACCAAGTTCACGGGCTTCTGGGAGGATTAACGGAGATAACACGGGTGAAGACTTGAGCACATGAGGAGCCTCCCCAACAGGTTAGCTGCTCTCAGGATTATTACCCTCACTATTCTTCAACAGCCCAGGGCCTTGCAGGCATCAGATCTAATACTGCCCATATGCCAGGAGGGGATACTGGCCACGGGACCGTCTCTTAGTCTCCGTGGGCGCGGGGGCGGGGGGGGGGGTCTGCCCCACCCCCTGCCCACCAACGGGTGGGGGGACCGGGGTGCGATCCCAGGCGGAGCAGGCAAATTAGAATTCCGTGCGTATTTTTAACTCAAAGCTTATGTAAGGAGCAGTGTGGGCCCCAGCACACAATAGCGAATGACTCTCGCCCGACTCACCCTCGCCGGATTCCGACAAAGGGAAATGTATTTTGGTTTTTCCTTTATTTGGACCTGGCAGGGGGAGACACTGGCGTCTGACAGCTGCCACTCAGCTGCGGGGGGGGCGGGGGCTGGGCCCCTGGGCCTGGAAGCAGAAGCAGGCCGGGGAGCCACAGGGTTGGGCCACATCCCATCGGCCCTTCTGTCCTGCAGCCTGGGAGTCCCGTGGGCCCCCAGACACATCTGTGATTCTCCTGGCTCCTGTTCCCCATCTCCAAGAGAGGCCCGGCTAGCTCTGGACATTGAACATCGCCTTTCACTCCTGCCCAGGCCCCAGAGTCCAGGCACCAGGGAGGGAAGAGGCTGCCTCCAAAATCCACCTGCTTCTCTCCTGCCCCCCTGCCTCCACCCCGGTCCAGGCCCCCACTGTCTCCCTTCTGCGGTGGCCTTGTGCTGGCCCCCAAGCCCATTTCCCCCGCTGTGAGTCAGGTGACTTTCCTAAAGCGTCAACCAGAGCAGGCCCCTCTCCTGCTTAAGCCTTCCATGGCTCCCCAGGGCTCCCAGCTCCGCATAACCTGGCCTGCTCCCCTCTTGGGCCTCCAGCCTCAGAGTCTCAACAGAGCCCTGATCCTTCCCACCTCCACAACCCTGCTCCTGACGTTCCTTCTGCCTAGAACACCCTCTCCTCCTCACCCCTGCTGACTCCCACCCTCCACCTGGCTGTCAGCCTTTTGGCAACGTTTCTCTGAGGCATGTGACCCCTCTCCCTGCTCACAGATGGCACCTCTGTCCCCAGGTCCCCCAGTGGCAAGGATAGCATCAGTGACCCCCTAGCACTGATACATCTCACCCTGGCAGAGGGGGAGTCCCGGGTTCAGGGCCCCTCTGTAACAAGCAGCCAAAGATGGAAAACATCATGGTGGGGTGGGGGTGGGAGTGGTTTGGAGTCAGATGACCAAGGTCTGCATCTTGGTCCCTGGCACTTCCCCAGCAGGCTGACCTCGGGCAAATCACTGTCCCTCTCTGAGCCTCAGCTTCTTTCCCCGTGAAATGGGACAAGGACAACACCCCACCCGTTGCCCAGTCACACCAGGCTCTCCGGTGCCCGGCACGCGGCAGGTGCTCAGGTAACGGCCACCAGCTATCACAGCAGACAGAAGCCACGGAAGGGAGTCTTGCCCAGGGGTGGCCAAAGTCCCCTTTCTAAGGCAGCACTAAGGCCCATCTCCAAGAACCCGCCCCTGGGGATGTGGGGGACCCCTACCACCCAGCTGGAACCCTTCCGCAGAGCCCCACAACCCCAAAGCGGACCCCTCCTCGGCTGCCCGTCCACAGTGCGTCCCCGGGCCGTGTCCCCTCCTCCGGGGAGGTACACAGGCTCCAGGAGACTCACCCACTTTGGGCTCAGAGCAGGAACAGCAAATCTAAAGCGGATGCTGGGCTGCACAAAGAGAGTCCGTCCACAGAGCCACGAACCAAGCCGGAAAGTGGCAAACCCAAAGCCCCACGCCAATCCTCCCCCACACTCGGCAGCTTTGGGGGAGTCCCGGCTCTGCGTGCGCTGAAGCCTAGATTCACATCCCACCCCCATCTGAATCTCACCAGCTCCGTGACCTTGGGCCGGCTCAACTTGCTGAACCTCAGTTTCCCCATCTGTAGAAGGGGATGACAATCCCTCCTGTGTCCAGTCCCTGTCAGAGGAGCCTGGCCTAGGGGCCCTGAAGGCAGACACACCCACGAGGATCCCAGCTGTCCCTCTGGTCCCTGGCGCACAGTAGGCACCCGATAAGGATTTGTTACATATTTTATGCTTTGCTGTGTGACCTTGGGCAGGTCACTCTCCCCCTCTGGGCCTATTTGGGCCTCTCTAAGATGACTGATAGTAGACAGATATACAACCTCCTTGACTCTTTTTATTCCTTTGGGGAAATGAGATTTTACATTCGACGTGGGCAGGAAGTATCCCCACGTGAGGGGCACTAAGATACTCGGCCTGAATAAGCCCCAGGAAACGGCACCCACAGCCTCAGGGATCAGGAACGGGGGGCTGGTGGCTGGCGGCCTGACTGACTCTCCATCCGGGCATCTGCCGGCATCCCCTACCCTTTCTCTGCCCGCCCTTCAAGGACGGCTTCGGTGTCACTGTGACAAATGAGGAAAGGAAAAAGATGACCATGTCCCACGTCCCCAGTCCCATCAGCTCCAGGGATGTTAAGAGGGAGCACTGACCTCAGGCTCCCTGCGGGCCGGGCCTCGGCCCGTATCTCATCGGATGACGCCAACACCTGGAGAGAGAGGGCCCGACACCCCAGCTCATTTCACAGGGGAGGAAACGGAGGTTCAGAGAGGGGACGTCGCTGACCCACGGTCACACAGCTAGCCAGTGGCTGAGCCTGGGTCACTCCCAGGTCTGTCTGATGCCAACGTGTGTGGGTGCATCAAAGTCACATGAAAAAGTAAAACGTCCCAGCCAAGGTGGCAGGTGTTACCCCCCCCAACCCCCGTCCCTCCTCTTTCCGTCTCCCTCTCAACACCCGCGCACTATTCTTTCTCGGTCTCCCTTGTTCTCTGTCTCTCTCTGAGTCTCTGGTGCTCTCTCTCCCTCCCTCCCCTCTTCCCCGTCTTTCCCGGAAAACGGAAACCAACGCTCGCTTTTTGGGGAAGGATCCTAAGGCTCACAGATGGGATGAGAATGACCCGGGGTGACAGAGTAGCCAAGGACAAAACCCGAGGCCCCATCCGATGCTTTCTCCACGGACGCTGCCCGAGTTTCCACATCAGCCCCCTCTGATGGGGGCGGCACGGAGCTTGCACGGGGGCTCCCGAGAGGTAGAAAGGGCCCCCCCCCACCAACGATCAGGGGGGACCCTGTGAGGCCCCACCTTCCCCGGCCCCACGAGGGTGAAGAAGGGGCTCGCGCTGGCCCGCCGGGGCAACGGAGTCTGGTGCGAGGCTCGGCCAGGCCCCTGGAAGGCTTCGGAAATTAATTGGAGTTGACTTGGCTGAGGGCAGCTGTCATTTAGATTGAGAACTGGCTGAGGGCTCCACTGAGGCGAAGCAGCAAGAGCATCGTGGGGACCAGGCTGCTGAGCGCTGGGAATGGGGGGCGGGGGCTGAATGCGGGAGACCTTCTCCAGCCCTGGAGGAGGAGACGGGGTGGCATCGGAGGCCCAGACTCCCCGGGATGGACGGGGCAGGCCCCTCACCCCAGCCCGAGCCTCCGATCGGGCTCCCTCTCCTGGCGCCTCTGGACACACAGCCAGTGACCTGTGACAGATGCAGCCCCGTGCACCCCCCAGGCCACTCCCGGCCTGTGTGCTGCGGAGACGTGACAGGCTGGGGAGGGGGGGGGGGGGCTTCAGGCCGACCCCTGAGCCTGCCCCTTCCTTCTGACAGTGCCCACAGTGGCCCAGCAAGGGGGCCAGAGCAGGAAGACCACTCACGGCCCGCAGAGTCCAAAGCGCCAGGTTTCAGCCTCGGCCTTGGGGACGCAAGCTGCCCCCCCAGCCTGTGTTCTCATCCGTGAAATGGGGACGGAGGCAGTATTATTCTGAGAGAACCACCGGAAGGGTCCGGCAGGATCGCAAGCAGAGCAGTTAGCACCCTGCCAGGCACCAAGGACGCCCGGACAGACAGATGCTGCTATCGGCGTCTCTAGTAGGATTGTTAGATTTGAGACACTCTCCAGCCCCCGTCTCTGGCAGAGCGCTCCCAACCCTCTGTTTTCTCTCGCCTTCTCACTGGCAATTCGTTCCCCTTGGCACCGGAGCCACCCCTGGCCACCCCTGGCCAACCTAGTGCTGGGTGCCCCTGGGCAGGATGCTGGGCCCAGCCTCTCTGGGCTCCCACTTGTGCACCTGTGCCCTGGGAGCGGACCCAGCGCCAGGGTAGACACCTCCCCGGAGCCCCCAGCACCTTGCCTGGCGTGCGGCGGGCCCTTCAACAAATATACTAAACTAAACTAAAACAAATACACACACACGTTCCTGTTGAGGTAGAGCCTCGTTGCTTTCAGCCCACGGAAGGAGAGGCCAGATTTAGTGACACCTCGGAATTTAAAACAGTTTTCAAAGTGCTGATGCTTTGGGCGGAGGCTCTCAGGGACACCTGCCCCGCCCACCCATCCGGGGCCTGCGGGAGCTCTGCGGTCCTCCCACGGGGGTAGCGGTGTGTCCCATAGTGCTTCTGCGTCCCCGAGGAAGGGCTCTGCACGGGGGTCAGTTGTGGAAGAGTCACACGCTTTGCAGACAGGGGCTTGGGTTCAAATCCCAGCCCTGCCAACCGTCAGGCTGGGGGACCCTGCATCAGCTCCTCGACCTGAGTCTCCACTTCCTCACCTGAAAAAATGTGTCCGGCCATTCCTGCCTTGCCGACAGGGGCAACGGGCTGGTACCCAGGTGCCTGGTACCCACAGGACCCTCGATGTCCCGTTCCCATCATCATTCTCCAAACCTGAGGCTCCCTCAGGCAGCCTGGAAGAGGGGGCCCTCAAGACAGCAATAACAGGAGGGCGATGGGCCAAAGCATCACTACTGAACAGGTGCGCCCAGCTGTATGCGGGGCACGGGACTCGGAGAAGTGATCCCAGCACAGAGCTCCCAGCACCCCCACCCAGAGTTCTCTGACTGATGGAGAGTTACTCCACAGACACGTAAGCGCAAAACAGAGCGTTGTCGCTCCCACAGCAAAAGGCTGGCCTGTGTCATCGACGCAGGACACAGGTGGGGGTATCTGGGAAGAATTCACAGAGGAAAGGGCATACAGGGGGGCTTACGAATGCACATAAAGCTTCGCGGCAAGAGAAGCAAGAGGTACGCCCAGGCCAGCGCCGTCACTGGGAAGAACAAGAGGCCAGCTCAGGGGCCCCGATTCAAGGCGTGGGGGACAGGGAGGAGGAGAAATCTGCAAAGTTGAAATGAAGCCAGTCACAGGGGACCCTGGACGCCCCAGGAAGTGGCTCTGTTCCTGAGAGCAGAAGGGAGCCAAAGTAGGCTTGTGAGCCGGAGAGGGGCGTTGGGAGTCTGTCCAAACGAGTAAGAAGCTCCCACCTCATCCATTCCAGCCTTAGCATGGGACACCTGACTTAGAAACACATTCCACTGGGGACAGGGTCCTTTGTGTTCCACCACTCTCAACAAGCGGGGGGTCCGATCCCAACCCCAAGAGAATGGTACTCTGGGAGAGCTCTGGTCTAACTGGACGGGCCGTTCCTCCCCAGCAGCTTCTGAGTCAGACGCCTATAACCCGGGTCCCCAAGAACCCCACTTCAGTCTTGCCACGTCTCAGCTGATGACCTCTGCAAGGGACTCCGCTCCGCCTCTCTGTGCCTCTACCTCCTTTCCACACGATGGACGTGAACATCGTGCCCTGTGCATTTACATAAACGAATTCTCTCTGAGGACACTGGTGGGGAAATCGAGGCACAAAAGACACACATCCCGGGTTATCCAACGGTAAGCAGAAGCATCGAGGGGAAGTTCCCTCATCTCCCTGCATCTGAGTTTCCCCATGTGTGAAATGAGACCACACACCTACCGGGCAGAGCAGCTGGGAGAATGAATACAATAACATTAACAATAACAGACAACAATTAGAGTTAATACCTGTCACAACCTCATCCCTCACCATAACCCTGGGGGACGGCTTCTATTCTCGCAACCCCTTTTTCACAGGTGAAGGACCTGCCAGGGTCAGCACCCTACAGCTCATGGATCAAGTCCGGCCCACTGTCTGACTTTATCAATAAAGTTTTATTGGTACACGGTCACGCTCAAACACTTACATTTAGTCCACGGCTGTTTCATGCTACGAGGGCAGATTTGAGTAGTTGTGACAGAGACTCTATAACCCATCAACGTAAAATATTCACTCTCAGGCCCTCTACAGTGAAAGTTGGCTGACCCTGAACCCGAGGCTTATAGAGATGATGTCACTTGTCTATGTAAGTTCACACAAGTAGGAAGGAGCAACCAGGCACCCAGTAGGCACTCAATACATGCTTCCTAGAAACATGTTTATATGTGAACAATGCTGCTAATCTGTGAAGACCCTTAAGGAATCAGAAATGTCCTCCCTGTTCACTGTGTCCCTGGTATTCCTTCTCGGGCCACCTCCCTCCTCCCTGCCTTCTTATTTAAAAGTCAGTAGGGGCGCCTGGGTGGCTCAGTCATTTCAGCGTCCGACTTCGGCTCAGGTCACGATCTCACGGTTCGTGGGTTTGAGCCCCGTGTTGGGCTCTGTGCTGACAGCTCGGAACCTGGAGCCTGTTCCCGATTCTGTGTCTCCCTCTCTCTCTGACCCTCCCTCGTTCATGCTCTGTCTCTCTCTGTCTCAAAAATAAATAAACGTTAAAAAAAATCATTCCAGAATGTATCTACGACACAGCAAAAGAAACGTGGGCCCTCCAAGGCAGAGTGAGTCAGCCACATCAGGCCAGGGGAGACGGGTGCCCCCCCCCCCAGAAGGAGGTTGTCACAGCTCAGTCTCCCCTCGTGGAAGGATAAGGACGGGCTGGGCACAAGCGGGCCCAAGGGGACACCAGTGGACAGAGCACAGGCCCTATGGCAGGCCCTGGGGTCTTCTCACTGGCTCATCTCGTTTATTCCCTCAGCGATCCTATCGGAGCCAAGGTCACACAGGGAGAAAGCGAAACGTTGGAATCCAAACCCAGGTCTGTGTGAGTCCACGGGCTGTATTGTCTTACCCACCCGTGGCATCTGCCTGGCCTGGGGGAGAGAGACGGCTGGAACAAGGGAAGCTGGTCTGGGCTTGGGGGGAGCCGGTCGGTCACTCCCAGCAAAACAAGAGGGAACAGAGCCTCTGGATCGCCGGTGGCGGGCACACACATCCTGAGCTCCCGTGTTCCGGGGGATCTGGCAGGTCGGGCCTACACTTTAGAGGGGAGGTGTGCCTGCCACCCCAGCTTGCGTTCCCTCCCTCCCCTGCTGCCGGAAACCGGGACCCAGCTCTGCCAGAGCTGGCTGTGTGACTTCAAATGCATCACTCACCCTCTCTGGGCCGCCGTTCCCTTTTGTAAGTGGCAGGAGTCCCTACAGCCAGGCCTGTGATTCTGTGACCTAAAGAGGCCATCCAAGTAGGTACTGCCCACCCCAAATTCTGCTGTGGACTGACGGGAAAGGCTGGCTAAGCTGTACCTCGAGGACGGAGAGGGGACGGCTCCGCCCTTTGTGTGCCCAGTGGGGCCGGCAATGCCCAGAGTGAGTCTCTGGGGTTGGCCTGGGAAGAAGGTAGGGTATGGATTCTTCGGGGAAGGCGGGGGCCACCACATTCCTTCCATGGCAGGGGTCATACCCCCTTGTCCCTGTGGTTTTCTGAAAAGACTGGGCTAGCCGTGCTGTAAATTGGAGAAACTGAGGCCAGAGAGGAGTGAGTCAGGAGCAGAAGTGTGAATAGATCACAGGACTCCTGCCTGCTTGCCCAAGCCAGCACTCAGTCCTCTCTTCATCCGTAAGGTCTGACAGTGGAGTTTGCAGTATGCTGTCAGCAAGTGGTGGCAACACTACGCATGCCTGTTCTCCCCTCTTTCTGGACCACTACGGTCACTTCTCCCTTCATCTAAGTCAACCCTTCTGTCTCCTCCTTCCTCAGGTAGGTCTTTCCAAGACCCTCAGTGGACTCCAAAGTGCGCTGTATTATAACACCCAGTGCTAGCCCTGACCTCTCATAATTGTCCTACCCTCTACCTCAACCCCTAGAACACGAGTTCCATGAAATCAGAGCCTGGTCTCCCTTAATCACCACTGTGGCCCATGGTAGACCCTCAACCAGTTTGTGCTGACCCATCAATGCCTAGGAGCAGGCATAAACCCTAAAGGATCAGTGAAATAAGGGAGCTGAAACTACATCGCCTGGGCCTCCAGACAGACCTGCGTAAGAACTTTTCAAGGCTTCCTGATGCCAATGAAGCAAGCCTTCATTAAGAGACTTTCCCACTGACCCCCACCCCAAAATTTACTGAGAGGGGCCACATCCCCTCACAGACTTATTATCCAGCAATGGAGGAATTACATCCACTGCCTTCCAATTCTGGAGGCTACAATTCGCCCAATTTATTTTAGACCCTGCTCGTGCATGGAGAAGCCACAAAATGCAGATGCCTTTTGAACGGAAAGAAAAATTCGGTGGGGAGAGGCAGGGGTCCGCTGACAAATGCCAGAAATTCCCTCCCACCTTAGAACCACTACCCAGGAAGACCCCTTTCCCAACCAACACCCCCACCCAGCCCACCGTGGTCTTAGGCACCCCTCCTGCCTACTGGCCCCGAGCCCCTGGACCCACTCAGACAACCTCTGAGATGAGTATTCACGCAGACACCGGGCAAGGGAATCCGCTTAATAACCTCCAACATTCCCACCATCTCTGTGTTCCCTTCTTCTTCAGGGAAGGAGACCACATCCCAGACACTCGTTCTAGAAGTTCCATGTCCATCCCTGCATCGGGACCTCCCACCAACCTACAGAAGGAGGGCCTGCTACTCCTTCATAAAGGAGGCGGAAACAGGTGCACTTAAAGGAGGCGGAAACAGGTGCACAGAAGCGAGATGACCCGCCCAACACCACGCAGCGAGGGAGCAACCGAGACAGGATGAAGTCAAGTCCTTTCCCCAAGGCTCGGGTACTTGCACAGTAAGCCAGAAAGACAGAGGAGAAGAGGGAGCGAAAAGAAGGGCGAGAGGAGAAGGAAAGAAAAAAAAGAAGATTCCCTCTCTCCTAAAGGGCTGTCACCCTCCCTTCCTTCCCGGTCCGCCCACTGTAAGTCTGGAAGCACCTGCCACTTTCTCGGGAGTGAGAAGAAGCTAGCATGCCATCCGATGAGGGCATCTGATCCAGGCCAGGCCCCACCCACTGCAGGGTCTGAGCCCTGGGGAACCAGGCCTCTAGGGAGGGAAGCAGGACAATAGGGAAAAGCCTCTGCCCTCAGGTGCGTGGGTCACCCACCTGAGCGAAACTCTTACAGAGGGAGGTTTCCAGTTGCCATGGGTGGGGGGGGGCCGCAGGGGGCAGGGCATCTGTTGCTAAGCAACAGGCTTGCACCAACAACCTACCCAGAGATCACGACGTGCTTGGGTTATAACAAGTCCCTGATCTTGGGGGCCCCTATGACATAGCTCAGGAGTTCTGTGCATCTGAAACTGGGCTGTCCACGCTCTGGAAAACCGTGTGGATGATTCTCAAAAAATTAAAAATAGACCTACCCTATGACCCAGCAATAGCACTGCTAGGAATTTACCCAAGGGATACAGGAGTGCTGATGCCTAGGGGCACTTGTACCCCGATGTTTATAGCAGCACTCTCAACAATAGCCAAATTGTGGAAAGAGCCTAAATGTCCATCAACTGATGAATGGATAAAGAAATTGTGGTTTATTTATTTATTTATTTATTTTTAAATTTTTTTTTCAACGTTTTTTATTTATTTTTGGGACAGAGAGAGACAGACCATGAACGGGGAGGGGCAGAGAGAGAGGGAGACACAGAATGGGAAACAGGCTCCAGGCTCTGAGCCATCAGCCCAGAGCCTGACGCGGGGCTCGAACTCACGGACCGCGAGATCGTGACCTGGCTGAAGTCGGACGCTCAACCGACTGCGCCACCCAGGCGCCCCAAGAAATTGTGGTTTAGATACACAATGGAATACTACTTGGCAACGAGAAAGAATGAAATCCTGCCATTTGCAACAACGTGGATGGAACTGGAAGGTATTACGCTGAGTGAAATAAGTCAGGCAGAGAAAGACAGGTATCATACGTTTTCACTCTTATGTGGATCTTGAGAAACTTAACCGAAGGCCATGAGGGAAGGGAAGGGGAAAAGATAGTTACAGAGAGGGGGGGAGGCAAACCATAAGAGACTCTTAAATACAGAGAACAATCGGAGGTTGGTGGGGGGGAGTAGGGGAGAGGGGAAAGTGGGTGATGGGCAGGGAGGAGGGCACCTGTTGGGGTGAGCGCCGGGTGTTGTATGTAAGCGATGAACCATGGGAATCTACCCCCAAAACCCAGAGCCCACTGTACATGCTGTATGTTAGCCAATTTGACATTAAATTATATTTTTAAAATAAATAAATAAATAAATAAAATAAATAAAATAAAATAAAATAAAATAAAATAATAAAACTAGGCTGTCCAACACGACAGCCACTAGTCTCATGTGGCCTTTTAAATTTAAAAATCAATTCCTCGGGGTGCCTAGGTGACTCAGTTGGTTAAGCATCCGACTTCGGCTCAGGTCACGATCTCACGGTCCGTGAGTTTGAGCCCCGCGTCAGGCTCTGTGCTGACAGCTCGGAGCCTGGAGCCTGCTTCAGATTCTGTGTCTCCCTCTCTCTGCCCCTCCCCAACTCATTCTCTCCCTCTCTGTCTCTCTCTCTCTCAAATAAATAAACATGAAAAAAATTAAAAACATAAAATAAAAATCAATTCCTGATCCACAACTAACCACGCTGCAAGTATTCAACAACCATCTGTGGCCGGTGGTCACTGTCCTTGACAGCACAGGCAGAGGACCTCTCCATCATCGTGGAAAGTTCTATTGGACGGCACTGGTCTAGAATTATCATCTACGAGGTCCCAGTCTGTGTCAACTGGTTTTCTGACAAAAGGCAAGCTCCATCGTTTTTCCAATAGAAGTTTCTATAGATGGAGGTAAAAGGGGGGGGGGGCTGGGATAATCCTTTTCCCGGATTATCAACCACTAGGGACTCCCACCAAAACATATTTCCTCTTGAGCCCAAAGCAGAGCACGGCCCGCTGACCGCCCACAGCTACTCCCTTCCATGGAGCCCAGACACAGCCTCAGAGTCTTTCTCAACGAAGCGTTCGAGGCAGCCAGAACGAATCGATCCGGATTAGCAGGTGATATTCAGTCTAGAAATCTGACTGACTTTGTGCAGTCCCGGGAAGGGAGACACTGAGGCCCAGGGAAATACAGCTCTGGACGGCTGAAGTTCACACCCTCAAAAAGTGCCTGGATATGCAGTGACGGAAAACAAAAAAAAAGTAGCAATAATAATGGTGATGCCTCTGTACTGATCACCTGCTCCGCGGCCAGCCCCGAGCCTCCATTTACACTGGTGTAATTCTTTATTGTCATGACAACCAATAACGTATGCATTATGATCTCTCCATTTTCCAGGTGATGAGTGAAGGGAGATGGAGAGATCCAAGGGGACCCACCCAAGGTCACACATTCGCTAACGGGTGAGCATCATCTGATCTGGATAACTGGCACCTGGAGCCCTCCCAGGCAGGCCCTGGGCCAAGCGGAGAACGAGGGGTGCGCTCAGGCCCCCCTCCTCTGCTTTTTCCCGGCTTTGTGACCTTGGACAAGGCACTTTCACTCTCTGGGTCTAGTCTCCCTGCCACGGGGGTAATAGGTCTTGCCTCGGTCGAAGAACTCAAAAATACGTGCGGATGCTGTATCCACGGTAAAAAGGAATGATTATCAGCCAGACTTTACAGTCCAAACCTGTTTTTAACTTACGCTTAAATCTACCATCAAAGGGATTTCGAGTCCAGAAAACGGTAAGACCAACCGGTTCCATTTCTTGAGCAGCTTCTCTGTGCCACACGCCATGACTGCTTTCGCGTGACAAGAGCAAGGTTAGGTAGAAATGACAGAGACCGAGCGGCCGGCACAGCCACAAACCCTTCACATCCGACCCCTCACAGAAAAAGTTTGCTGACCCCTGCGCTAACTCATTGAAGGGGCAAAACTACCCCCGTTTTACAAATGAAACACCGAGGCTCGCGACGAAGGGAGGTGATTTGTCCGAAGTCCCACGGCCGGGCAGGAACTGCGGAAGTCTAGATTCCATTTCTGGAGGTCGACCCGCAGGGATCTTCTAGGAAAAGCGGGTCGAGACACGTGCCAGGCCACCTGCTGGAAACACCAAGCCCAGTGGTATATTCGCTGAGGCTCCTCAGACATAAAGGAAGGGCGGGGGAGAGGGGGCACACGCAGCCTCTCAGCCACTGCCGCCCACCGCCCCACGCCCTCTCAGCCTTGGCCTCGGGGAGAGCTCACCACTCCACGGGCAGCTCACGCCCAGCCGCCAACAGGCCCGGCGCCTGGCCCAGTGGGCACCAGCTCGGCCTGTTTTATCCCACTGCCTCGTCGCCTCTCAGTAGAGAAATCGCCCAAGACTAATTGCAAGTAATATTTAATTTTATCAGGGATAATTACATGAAATTAATTCAGCTTCTACCTGGAAGCACTTTGTTACCATTCGCTTTCCCAAGTAGCTGGGGTGAGAAAAAGGCAGGCAGGCAGGCAGGCAGGACAAGGGAGAGACAGGGCCCCGACACATGCGCGGAGCAGGCAATGGGCAAGGTAATCAGGCGATGATGTAAGTGAGCGCCAACTGTATGCACGTGGGAAACGCTCCGCGGCACAGCACGGCGGTCACGCAACCCCAGGACAACCCTGCAGGCGGGCATGACGGACCCACCCCCCGACCGCCACTGCTTTGCAGAAGACGCCACGGGGTCCCAAAGGATCCCGGGCAGAGATCTGCGCGCCATCGGGGAGAGATTCCTGCTTGGAATCGCCTGCATTCCTGCTCGGCCGCTTCCTGGGGGCATGACCCTGCACAGGCCAGCTCGCCTCTCGGGCCCAAGTTTCCTCATCTGTCAGGTGGGTGAACTGCCACAGTGGTTTCCAGGAGTCGACAAAGTAGCCCAGACGACACGCTTGGCAAGGGGTTTGGCACTCAGCAAGCGCTCCACGGAGGCAACCGCGACTATCATCATCGTCATCAAGAAGTGCTGCTTCCGAGCTGGGGCCTCCTGTCTCCACGGAACCCCGTCTGAGCCAGGGGTGGGGGAGGATCGGAAGAAGAATTTGGGGAAGGCCCGGCTTTCTCAGCCTCCCCAAGGAGACCCCACACACAGAACCTCCGCTCCTCCCCAGGCTCTAGCTCTCCACCCGGCCCTCCAGGAGCCCCATTTGGGGGCACAGGCTCCCCCGGGGCACCAAGAAGAAAAGGGGGCCCCTCTCTCACAGCTGCTGTGGTTGCCAGCCTCCCAGAGGTCTGGGGGTGGGGGGGGTGGCGGTCTGGAGCCGCTCTGAAAGGCCGCGGGCGCCGGGGGTTCATTTAGCTGTTTTCGGGTGGCTCCGATGAGTTCATTTTACCCCAGCAGAATATTAAACAGCTCCTGGGGAAACAGATGCTGGGCTTCGGTTTCAGAGGGAGGGAGGATGGGAGGCCACAGGCCGGCAAGGGGAGAATTCAAGTTCCCCTTCAGGAAGCTCTAAAGACCTTTCTAGGCTCGGTTCAGCCTGAGCCGTTGCCACGGTGACCGGTGACCAGTGACCAAATGCATGGCATCAGTGGGAGCCCAGGCTGGCACCCCCGAATACCTCACGTCACCTAGTCCTCACAGCCCCCGCCACGAGGCGAGAAATGTGCTATGCCCATTTTATAGAGGAGAAAACCGAGGCACAGAGTAGCAACCTGACTCACTCAAGGCCACACAGCAAAACGGCTGCGCTGAGATTCAAACATCACCTTGGTCCTCTGATCTCTCCCCACCCCCACGGCACCCTCTTGGAAACAGACGCCGAGCAAACGGTCTCGGGGCAGACCCGAAGCTTCCAAGTGTCCCGTGTGTTCAGATTTCCCTCCACTCGGCAGAGACATGATCCCACTTTCTATATTCTAATAATAATCTCTGACGTCTGAACAGCTTTGTTGGAGGCTACAGAAACGTCTGGGCATGTCACTTCCTCTAAGCTTCGCTGCGATTTACCCATTCCGGACAGGGAAACTGAGGCCAGCAGAGTGGATCCCAGAGCCACTGCCCGGTTAAGGGCAAAGGCATGACGCAAATCCCCCTCTGCTCCCCCTGCAGATTCAAGGTCCGGACTCCTGCCTCCGCCGACGGAGGAAGCTGGCATGCCCTCCCACCTCCGGAGCACAGAGAGGTGGGGTGACTTCCCCAGGGCTACACAGCCTAGGCTCTGAAGTCAGCCCCTTGCGTACCCCCCAACCCCACTCCCAGCTCTCACCGGCTCCCACTGGAAACCCTCACACTCCTGGCTATCCACACAGGTGCCAAGGGGTTTCTTTGGGAGTTTGTGGTTGCCTATAGTTTTTCCACGCCCCCGCATTCGGGGTAATTAGGGGATTACAAATCAATAACAAGTTAATATGTACCGGGTCTTGCCAGCTGTGAGCGGTCGGGTTACAGGCATGAGCGAATGTAGTCACCACAGAACCCAGAGGTGGATGCTGCCATCGTGCCCTCTTCACAGATGACAAAACCGAGGCTCGAAGAGAGTATTTATGGCCATTACCATATGGACCTCATGTGCTGGGAGCAGCTCTGCCAGGTGCTGACCTAAGCCGCTGACCTGACCCTGTCACCCTGACACCACCTCAGCCACACGCGCATTCTCCTGAGTCCCATTTTACAGACCATCTATGTGACCCCTGCCCTCGGATAATTCCACAGACGATGGAGACCTTTGGTCACCAGGCACGAACTCTGTACTATTTCCATGGACTGGTGGGGCGGGGTGGGGGGTGCAGCTTGGCCCGGTGGGCGGAAAGATGGGGGTGCAGCTCCAGCTTTGCCACCTGCCAGCCACACCCACCCCTGCACCTCACTCACCTCATCTGTAAAATGGGTCCACAGAAGCAGCTGCTTCACAGGGGCGTGAGGATGCCGTGGGTGACTCAGAGAAGGCTCTGGCACAGGCTGGCCTCTCAAGGAATCCAAATGCCACCTCTGAGTCAGTCCTGTCCTCCTACTGGGCCCCAGAGAGCTCTAGGGATCAGGGTTCAGAAGAAGGACCCTAGTCCCATCCCTGCCTGGTACCAAATGGGAGACTCAGCACATCACCACGGCCTTCAGGGCCTCGGTTCCCCCCCCCCCCCACAACACTCTAAAAACTGGAGCCCCCCGACTCTAGCGAAGACAGCAGGAAGAAGCACCCATACCCACAGGCAGGGGCTGGGCTCCAAAGGGTTAAGCTCGGCTCCGATTTCTCCCAAATGGCAAAGACAGAAGCTAAAAACCGCTGCCCTGCTCCCTGCTGCCTGAAGCCTGACCCCTGACATTTCCACTCCCAGCCGCACTTGCATTTAAAAAAAGGGAAGGAAGAAAATTTAACCATCCACACAGACAAACAGGTTGGGTGGTGGTAGGGGTGGGGGGTGGCAAGGAACGACGGGGGTGGGTGGGGGGGGGG
>NW_024412645.1:3925737-3954634 GCF_014898765.1 Herpailurus yagouaroundi | reverse complement strand
CTGCAGATTTCCTTTTGTAGAGTCCAGTTCACCGCCCTCCCCCCGCCCCCGCCAAAAATTTTTTTTTTTTTTTTTAAAGAAAGACCTAGAAGGGAGGCAGAAGGGGGAGAACAGAATAAAAAAAGGTGGCAGACAAATTCTCCGGAATCACAGGGCACCACTAAATTTTCTGATTAATTAACCCTGAAAGGGGCCTCTCTCCCAGTCCTTCCTGGGGGAGGTTCTGGCTGGCGGAGCCCTGTTTGCGGAGCAAGCAAGCCTCTTTGGGGGGTGGGGCCCCCCCCCCCCCGGCCCCCGGGGGGGGGGGTGCTCAATCCCCTCTCGAGGCCTCGCTGTAGTTAAAGCCAAAGATGATAAGGAATTTATCAAACGAGATTTACACAGGGAAACCCTAATTAAGAGGTTAGTCTCCAGTTTAATTGCCTTCAAACCTAGGCAGGCAGGCCCAGACAGATGGATTTTCAGTCTGACCTCATTAAAATATAATAATAACCAAATAGAATACAGAGCAGAATCCCAAGTCCACAACGTGGCTAACAAGTGGGGGAGTGGGGCTCGGGGGGGGGGGGCAGGGCCGGGGGCCTGGCCTGACCCAGAATCCCCTCACGCTCGCATCCCCGGGGCTGGCCTCAGACCCCTGAGCTGGCCGGCATTGCCTCACCCACTCCTCTCTTGAGATCTGGTGATTCTGGACCCTTGGCCCTCGAGGCCTTTTCTCCTCCGGCCCCTGCCCCCCTTGAGGCTGGCACGCTGGAATATAAATTGGAAGCATGCGTGCTCCCCCCCCCCCCCAACCCCAGGTGGATGCTACATACCAAAGACGACTGCAGGCCTGGTCATCTGGGGTTAAGAATGGTTTTTGTTTTTGGCAGGGAATGTGGAGGAACCCAAAGGAACTGGCCGGGACATTGTTCCAGGAATGAAAGGGAGAGGGTTGAAAAAAGGGGTGGTGGGGGTTGGGAGACAGAGCAAACACCTGGGGAACCACAGCTGGGGATATGTTTCCGTCCCCCAGACACTGGAGGGCAAAGAGTCTTTGTGCCGGTTTTTAAAATGCAAGGAAGGGGGGGGGGGGCGCCTGGGTGGCTCAGTTGGCTCAGGTCACGATCTCAGGGGATCTCAGGGTTCGAGCCCCTGGTCCGGCTCGCTGCTGTCAGCCCAGAGCTGGCTTCCGGTCCTCTGTCTCCCTCTCTCTCTGTCCCTCCCCCACCCCACCCTGGCCAGATAGGAGTTTACTTCCTACCCACACTCTTCTCCACCCCACTTTTGTTTGATTGAACCGTAAATTAATGCTTGAGGCCGAAAACTCCAGCAGACGAGCTTGCTCAGCGTCACGTGGAGAGGAAACGCCAGCAAGATGAAAAGTCCTCCAGGTTTACACGGTTTTTCTGTCCCTAGTCGGTGACCCAGGCCGACGACAACGTAGCAGGTTCCTGGCGGCCAGGCATGGTCTGTAAGGGCTACTCACGGTATGTCTCCTAACAGCCCATGGAAACACGTCACTGTCCGCCTGGAGTCAAAATGTGATTAATACTCTTTACATTCTTTGTTAGCGTTGCTGCCATAATTGCTAGAAAAGTTTCTAAGGTTAGCAAGGGACTGGTTTTCTAAGCCCTGCACTAACAGGGAACCTACGAAGTGGGTGTGCGGGACCAGGGTACTTGCAAACTCCAAGGGGCTCCGGGAAAGTGCACGATTCCTATCACGGATCCGTTTTCTCACTGCCTTGTGTTCTAAAACCCCCAGCCGTCTGGAGAATCCTTGCCCAACACAGCGGCCACCATCTCCCCCGACCACGGCACCTAGGATCACCTTCCCAGACCCTGCAAACTGCTCTCTGCCTGCTGGAAATGGAGTCGCCTGGTAAAGGGACACCCCCCCCCCTACTTTCTGCAGCGCGTTGCCCTTTCCCCTTGAAGGCTCCCGATTCCTCCTGCCAGGGCGGGGGGGGGGGGCGGGTGCAAGGCCCGTCTTTATGTCAGAATTTAGTGACCTCTAGGATGTGCCAAATGCTGGGTAAATTCATTAACTCCTGTAATCCTCACTAAGACCCTGTTTAACCCAAAAAAACAGATGAGGACACGGAGACCCAGGGCGGTGAAGGGACGGGTCCAGCGGGAGGCAGTGCTGGCCCAGACTTCGTGTGCCATCCTCCTCCCTGATCTCTGGGGCGTAAAAGCCAGCGCTGAAGGCCAGCGGTCAGGGGACTAATGGAAGAGATTCGGGCACCCTGTGACGGCCCACCCAGGTCAGGGGGGGCGCTGGCATCGGTAATGAGCCTCAGGTGGGACGGGGGCTGTGTCCCGGGCCCCTGGGTCTCAGGCAAGCACGACCCATGGGAAGGAGGGGCTGGTGAGGACCAGTGTCGGGGATGGTGACGGGGCCAGCGGGGTGGGGACGAAGAATACCAGTGTCCAGGGCGCCCTCCCTTCCCTACTCACCCCAGTCCCTCTGGAGGAAAACCCTCACTCACAGCCCTCCTAGGTCTCGGGGCTGTTGGGGTGGCACTCAGCCCCCAGCCCTGGGACCAGGCAGGAGGCACCCCTGCATCTGACAGAGCCCCGGCCTTTGTTCATTCAGTCACTGGGCACCTACTGGCCACCAAGTGGCTGGGAGAACTACCACCTGATGTTCATTCTGGTCTCGATACATACGTCGCAGTTGCCTAGCCATCCTGGGCACCCCAGCAGGCCCGCCCCAGACCCTCTTTCCTTACACTGGCCAGTTTCCTAGAGAACATTAACGATTGCTCTTTTTACCTGTGTTTCCTGGGTAATTCCCTCCCCCAACAGGCATGGTGCAGGGCACAGAGAAAGTAGGTGACAGATACACAGGCAGATAGTCCCTGCCTATGGGGTCCCAGAAGATACCAGTATTGACCCATTTGACAGACAGGCAGACTGAGGCTCAGCCAGGTTGCACGGCCTTGCCCCAGTCACACCAAGTCACCTGCCCGCCCCCAGGTCACTGCCCCTTCAACCTTGCGGGGAACCAACGGTGAAGATCTCAATAGTCAATGGTGTGGCTGACATTTGCCAGAAGAGGGAGAGACCAGGAGCCCGTTCTATTTCGAGCATCTGTTGGTAAGAAATCAGCTTCCTGTCTTGTCCTTAGCGGTCCTGAGCATGGGATCCCAAGTCAGATGGGCCCAAGGGTGAACCTGCACTCCGCCCCCACTCCCAGCCAGGTGACCTCGCGCAGGTCACTCTGCCTCTCTGAGCCTCAGTTTCCTCAACTATAAAATGGGGCTTGGTATGATTGGTGCCCGGTGACTGTGGCCTGTTACAATTCCTTTGCAGCTCAGAGAGTCAGGGAGGAAAGCAAAAGAAAAGCTTCCAGAAGGTGGACTCCAGGCCCGGGTCACCCAGAGGCTCAGCCCCTCTGCGCCTCCTCGGGCCAGCCTCGGCAGGGCCCGTGCCTTTCCTGCCCGGGTGACCTCTGTCAGGCATGGAGAACAATGCCTGGGAAGAGAAGGAAACAGAGTCTCCCTGGGCCGGGACATAAATCGTGGCCTGCCCAGATCAAGGAGCGGACGGACATCCCCCACGCCCCCCACCTGTGGCAGGCTGAGCACTCCCCTTGGGCTTCGAGTGCCTTGTCCTCGGGGGGGGGGGGAAGGAGGGGGAACACACCCCCTCTGCCCTAACCTGTGGCCCCAGTGCTGCCAAACCAGGGCAAGAGAGTTTCTGCCCCCTCAGAAGGGGCCGGGCGTGAAGAAAGAGAAGGGAACCCGACATTGTCTCAGAGACTCTGGGCTCAGATGCAACCCCTGTTAATTGCACATCTACAATGTGCCATCAGATCCCATCCCTCCGGCGCCCAACGCCCTCCCCAGGCTCCCCGTCATCCACACTCCTGACCTGATCGTGATGATAAGCCCAGAGTGGCCCAGCCCCTGCCTGCCTGGACCATCTCTCCCCGCTCACCAGCCCCCTCCCCTGCCCCCGGACACTGCCCTCTCCGTCCTGCCTCAGGCCCGGCCCCCGCACTTGCCGTGCCCCCAGCTGGAAGCTCATTCGTGCACACCCTGACGGGGCTCGCTCCAGGATGTGGAAACTGTTCAATATTCAGGGATTCAGCACGCCGGCCGAGGGCTGAAGTCGGCCACGGTTGGGAGTATTTCCGCCTAGGGAATCGGCGAACGCTACTGAGCAGAATTTCCTCCCTCCTCCCCCAGGGAGCCGGGTGTTGGGCAGTTACCAGCACAACACTGGCGGGTCCCTTCTCATTATTCAAGCGTCTCCCTTACCTGTCACCACCCCACAGAGGCATCCCTGGTGGCCCAGCCTAGAAACTCTCGTGCATGCCCCCTTCTCTTAAGTCTCCATACCCGGTCCTGCCCGCTGTATCATTCTGCCTGTTTCGCTGTGTGTCCGTCCGTCTGTCCACTCTCCTAGAATATAAACTCTGTGAGGGCAGACGCTTTGGTCCACCTGGCCCCTGGCTGCATCCCAGCACCTAGGACAGTGTTACCATGGGCTAAGTGTTTCATTCACATGTGTTGAATAAATACACATGCCAGGCACTTTTGAATTCAGACTAGGCCAGGGGCGCCTGGGTGGCCCAGTCGGTAAAGCCTCTGACTCCTGACTTCGGCTCAGGTCATGATCTCACAGTTTGTGAGGTCAAGCCCCGTGTCCAGCTCTGTGCTGACAGCACGGAGCCTGATTGGGATCCTCTTCTCTCTCTCTCTCTCTGCCCCTCCTGGGGCAGGGACCTGCGCATCATAGGATATTTCGCAACAGCCCCGACTTCTACCCACTAAATGCCAGCAACGGCTTCCCTCTCTGCAGTTGTGACAACCAGAAACATCTCCAGACATTGCCAAGCCATAGGGGGTAGGGGAGAGGGTGTCACATCATCCCCAGGTGAGGACCACGGCCAGACTCCTGAGGGAGGTGTCTTCCTCTCCCCAGCATATAGCCGAGGCCACTGAGGCTGGGGGAGGCGCCATGACCTGACCAATGTGGGAACAGAGAGTGACTCCCTTCTAGTTGATTCCAAAGCCTTTGCTCTCACCAACGTACGCCCCTCCCCGCTGCTCACCGTCCCCGCAGGGCACAGGGCTCATTGACCCCCACTGCAACCATCTTAACAGAGGGGCAAAGGGATTACACACGTGTGCCAGGTGAGGAAACTGAGGCTCACAGAGGCAAACCGCCTGCCCAAGGTCACACCGTGCACCAGCAGCGGGTCTGGGATTCGAACTCAGGCCTCGACAGCCAGCTCTCACACCCTTGCTCTGGGGCAGGGCTGTTCCCGCACTCTCCAACGTGCTCGCTTGCTCTCTCTCTCTCTCTCTCTCTATTCAGCCCAAGTCTGCCAGGCTCCCGAGTCCCCACCTGAGGTGCCAGACACAAGGGTTTAATATTTTATCGCCAGCTCTCAAATTGTTTATGGCTGGCGCAGGCTCCTGGCAAAGTGCTCAGAGGCCGGGGACCGGCTCATCTCATGAATTCCTTCAATGAGAAGGCTGACCATTACTCACGCATATCAGGGAACTGTTCCTTCAGCGCCCGGGGAGAGCCGTCAGGAGGAAGAAAAATACCACAGCGCTGCTCTCCTACCGCCAGCAGCCCGTGCCTGACCGCGGCTGACCGCACCAGGCGGGGACCAGCCCACCGCGGTCCACGGGGGTCTGACCGCCCCACACAAGGAGAGGGTCCGGCAACGAGGCCCGAGATCGTCGCTGCGGGAGCAGGGAGTCCCAGCCCAGCCGTGCCCGAGGACCCTGCAACATTTACTCAGCACGTCCCCAGGGGCCGGCCCCGTGCTAAGCACCAGATGCACAGCCCGGGCTGGGTGCCCTCCAGCCTGCACCACTTGATGGCAGAGGGCAAGTCACACACACACGGCCTCTCTGTGACTCGTCGTCTCGTCCCCAAGATGGGACACAAACAACAGCGGCAACACCAAGCTGGACATCCAAGCATCGTGCATATGAAACATCTGGCATACAGTAGGCGGTCAATAAAAGCTGTGTGCTGGCACAGTGCCTCCTTTGTGACAGGCAGTCTTCTGAGTATCTGCTCGTGTACATATTAACTCGCCGAATCTCCCAGCCCCGTGAGATAGGAACGATTGGTGTCCCCTTTCGCCCATTGGGAAACGGAGGCACAGAGAGGTTAAGCAGCCTACCAAGGTCACACAGCCAGGAAATGGGAGCTGCTGGAGTTTGAACCCAAGGAGTCGGGCTCCAGAGCCTGTGTGCTTAACCACATCATTATGATCACCCTATTTAGCCTTATTCAGCTAAAATCGTCTACGGGGCGCCTGGGTGGCGCAGTCGGTTAAGCGTCCGACTTCAGCCAGGTCACGATCTCGCGGTCTGTGAGTTCGAGCCCCGCGTCAGGCTCTGGGCTGATGGCTCGGAGCCTGGAGCCTGTTTCCGATTCTGTGTCTCCCTCTCTCTCTGCCCCTCCCCCGTTCATGCTCTGTCTCTCTCTGTCCCAAAAATAAATAAACGTTGAAAAAAAAATTTTTTTTTAAATCGTCTGATTTAGCTCGCACAACACTTCTAGGAGGTAGGGACTACTTTTTTCGCTTTGCTCAATGTTCGGAGGAAACCAAGCTAAAAGCACTAAAAGGTGGCTATGGTCACACAGCTCAGAAGAGTCAAAGCACCAGGCCCGAGACCCAGACCGCTCGTCTGGCGGGATCCAGTGCTACTGCGGCTTCCCCAAGGTCAGGAATTGTCTCCTAAACGACACCTACCTCCGGAAGAGGAAAGGGAGGAAGTGTCGCTGTCATCGGGAATATGTGTCACAGTGCTGTCTACAGAAGTTCTAGAGACTTCCGGTTTCAGAGGTCCCCAGCCCTAGTCGACACAAGGCCTAGCCAGGCAAAATCAGGAGGTCAAGAGCTAGTAAGGCAAGGCCAAGGCCAAGGGTTAGCTGTAGTCCAATCCTTATTCTGCAGCTGTGCTGTGTGACCATGGCCAGGTTGCTTGCCCTCTCTGGGCCTTGGCTATCTCAGCTGGCAAAGGCTGGGAGAAGGGGCCCAAAACTGGAAGAAGTCCTTTCCCCAGTCTAAAATCTTACCTCAATGTTTCCCTTAGCGCTGTTTCTTTTTATTATTATTTTGTTAAGCTTATTTATTTTGAGAGAGAGAGGGAGAGAGAGAACCCCATGCAGGCTCCGCACTGTCAGCGCAGGGCACGATGCGGGGCTCGAACCCACGGAACCGTGAGCCGAAATCGAGTGTCGGATGCTCAACCGACCGAGCCACCCAGGCGCCCCCGCAGCGCTGTTTCAACAGTGAAAACTACAAGCGCGTGTTTTAAGACGTTCACCTATCGCGACACCGCACGTCTAAGTTGCCAACACAAGTCCACACAGTATCTCCACATATGCACACCCGGGCAGGAAAAACTGGGTCACCAGACACCAGCCGATGGCAGCCAGAACCATAAGCTCTCAAAGACTTTCCGCAACGAGGCCGCCGCAAGCTTCTGCTGGAATGCATGAAGCAGGCCTTCTAAGAAGGTCTGAATTTTCACTCCACCCCCAAAATGGCCACACAGGCCCTGGCAGAGAGCTGGCCCACAGGACCCCTCCTCAGCGTGTGCTCGGGAGCTAAGAGCATCCTCTCGCACAGCCCCCCCCATACTGGGGAGCAGAGAGTGGGCACCTGCGAGTCAAGGAGACAGGATGCTGGGGAACTTCCCCAGGGGAGGGGAGGAGGGGGGAGGGCAGTAAGGGGGCGAGGGGTGCCCGGCACGAACAGCTCGAATTTCAAGACCAGTTTCCGTACTTGTGGAAACCACCAAACACCGCCCCCCAAAACCCACCCCAGGAAGAAGGAAGGAAAAAAAAAAATGTGAGCAAGCCCAGCCCTTCTCCCTGTGACAGAACCACTGTTTCTCTCCATCCTCCTGCATGACCTAACTTCAAAAAATCCTGGGTGCAGGGGGAGCAGGGAAGGGGCCTCCTGAAATCCGGGACACCAGTTTTTTTGTAGGCTTAAAAACAGATCAATTTTACTCTAAAGTTTAAAATGAAACATACCCCTGTTTGGGAAAAGAATTTCATTAGGAGGAAAATATAATATAAAAATCCCCATTTAGAAAGAATGTGCTATTAATTCTTCGCACTCTATGCAGAAGTGAAAATTGCATTTTTATCTAAATGGTTTTTCTGCATAAGCCATCTACAATATTCTTTGCCTCTCTCTAATAGGTCCCTGCTACCATTAGTACTGGGACGACCAGGCTGAGAGCTGAAATCACCCTCAAACACATTTAATACATAACCCCTGAAAATCTATTCCAACAGGGACCTTCGCGAACAGGCCTGGCAGTCCCTTTTTAAGGAAGAAATAAATATTGCTGAGGGAGACCGAGGGCGGGGGGCGGTGGTTAGGAGTGGGGTACCGGTGGGGGAGAGAGGGGACAAGATGGTTTAAGTTAAAAGCAAATGCTCCGGGTCCCTTTAGGCAGCTGTAAAATCACAACGGGTCTTTGGCTGCACGATTGCAACCATTTGCGTGGCTGCGTGTGTAGAGATGTGTGTGCTGGTGTCAGGCACACACACGCACACACACACATGCGTGCACACACACGTGCGCACACACACACACACACACACACACACTCTCACGGGTTTCCAGCAGACGAGCAAACAAGGAAAGGATGAAATTCAGGATATGAAAACAAACTATTTTTAAACGCTAAAGCAAACACGCCAAGAGAGTAATACTGCGATTTTCCCATTAAACTAAGTTCCTCTCAATTTGAAAAGCGAGAGTAATCTAAACAATGCTTCCAAACAAAATGCATGGAGTTCGGGGGTTGTGGCCTCCTTCGTTCTTAACAACGGAAAAAAACCCTGCGTAGGAAAGCAAAACAGAGCAGGGACGGGGCTGGTCCTCTTTGCCACGTCCTGCCACGTCCCACCAAACGTGTCCTCCTCCACACCAGCGTGCCTGGATGTTCAGGCGTCCCCAACTTCAAAATGCAATACTTTTTCTTTTTTTCCAAACAGTTAAAAAAAAAAAAAAAAAAAGTCTTCCAGTTCTTTCTCTCTTGGATTCCCAAAATAGCTACTTACTTAATACCAAATGTCGGGGAGCTAAATTAATTCATTAAAGAGATGTAGGGACTCTGACGGGCACGGAGCTGGGGGGTGGCGGGGCGGTGGCTGTGGTTTCACTGCCAGGAGCCAGAACGCCTCGGGCCGCTCTCTTCCGGCTTTGCTGGGTCCATAAATTCTTCCCTTCAAAGCAGGAGTCCAGAAATGGCATAATTATAGCTGATACAGGTAACAGGTGTGCCCCTCCATCCCTCCCACCCCCTCCCACCACCATCTTCCAGATGAGCTTCTGGAAGATTTAGTGGTCTAGCCTGGGGTGTCGTAATTACAGGAAACGACTCCAGTTTTAAGGGTTAGATAAAGACCCTCTCCAAATTTAAGGCCAGGCACCAATGTCCATTAGACTTTAACGGGCCCGCATAAAAAAAGAAATTGTATCCTCATCTCTCCAAATGCCTGTTTCCTCGGTGACTCAGGTTCATTTCGGGCTGGCTCCACGCCGAAAATACTGCTGTCCTGCCCTCGTTCCGCAAAGGCAAGGCCCTCAGCGGAAACCGATGTACAAGGAATTAAGCAAATGGGGTCTTGGCCGGGGGGGGGGGGCCCGCCCCCAGGAAATCATTCGCTCTAAAACTGTGATGGCCGAAACCCGAAGCAGAGAGCCGGGAAGGCTGTGGGGAGCCCAGGGAGGAAGAGGGGGGTACCCCGAGCCGCCCTGCCGAAGAGCCCTCACCATCAAGAGGCCACACGTTCCCCTTCTGAGACTCAAGTGATCAGAAAGGCCAAAGCTGAGGGCTGTTTGGCTCTGTTTTGCCTTGTCCCAGCTTTTGAGACTCATGCATACTTTTTCTTCCTTCTTTGGAAGTCAAGCCATGCATTTCTCCAAAAGTTACGCGCGCGCACACCCCCAGCAGCTCCATTTGTCAAGGAAGCAGCATGGAGGGCGCTCCAAAAAGGTTTACGATTCGTCAGTCTTCTCCATGGCAGGACTCAGCTCCCAGGCAATTAACAGAAGTAACGCTCGAAAACTTTCCAGGGACCAAGGCACCAGGAGGAAACCCGTGTCTCCAAGGCTCCGGGAGGCTGGGTTTGCTGGACAACTGGGCTTTTTCTCCCTCCACTCCCCACCACCCCACAAGTGATGGCTGAACGGGCCACTCGCCCTCTCTTCCTATCCTGGGGAGGTGGTGGGAATTGCAACCGGGGTTCTCTGCTCCGTCTTGGGGAGCGGGGCCCCCGCGCACGCGCACCCACAATTATAATCCCAGCAAAATGCTTTCCACACTGAGCACAAAATAAACGCTTATTAACTAAACCGACCCAAAATAGTGAAATGTACAAGTAAATTAATCATGCCTCTCCCCGAGGCCTGACAGGATTACAAATTCGGCAAAAATTGACCACACGGAGATCAGTAAGCCTCTACTTAAAACTGAAAGGAGCCAAAACTTTGTATGAGCTTCTTCTTGGGGGGAAAAAAACCATTTATTTGTTCATTTCTTATTAAGACTTCTCAGGCCTGTGTGTGTGTGTGTGTGTGTGTGTGCACAAGCAGAAACCGGCAAAAGGCATCCAAAGCTTTATGCCCAGACAATTTAGAAATAGTCACGGCATAAGGATCGTGAAATTGCTCGTGTTTAAAAAAGCCAAATTTTGGTCTACAGCCTCCGTTCCCTCAAATACTAAACAACCACCAAAAGTTACATTGCAGGGAACGAAAATGGTCAATTTGTTTTGAGCCAATTAGGCCTTGCTACAAAAGCATTAAAGGCTGCTGATGGCTGGACCGTGGGTCTCCCTCCGGAAAAGGCAGAAAAAGGAGACCCGAATCTCTGCGGCTCCCTTCCCCACTTGGCTTATCTGGAGTCAGGGAAATCTTCCTCCTGCTGAATTCAACTGACTTGCCTTCCCTTTTTGCCTACCATTCAGAAAAAGGAAAAAAATATACATTGTGTAGGAGGGCGCTGCCTGCATTTCCAGGCAGTTGGAGCCTGCCTGCAAGGTCTGTGAAAGGCAAGGTTATCCCCAAAGGGGCTGGGTGCTGGGAAGAAAGCCTCAGTGGTCACCTTATGGGGTCACGAGGGGAGAGGTCACTCCTTTTTCCCCACCCCCATCGTCCCTCCTTAATGGAAAGGTCCAGGCCCCTCTGCGAAACTCCGTGCATCTGTAGGGGGCCACACGGGGTCAACTCCTCTGCAGAAGGTGGCCACAGGCACTTTACAAGGGCTTGACCCACCCAGTGTCCGTGTGGGTCTTCGTCCTCTGCCCCCCACCCCCGTGCGCCTGCCTCAGCCACTCCCTAACCAAAACCGGGCTCTGATTGCTAAGAGACCCGCCATTTCGGTCACCAGTCCCGTGCTGGATCCCTCCACATCTAGATTCTCCCCCAAAATCTGGGTCCATGTGGAGGCTCCAACCAGGAACTTTGTGTGCTTTCGTGATGGCCAACGACAGCCCCCGAGCAATTCGGTCACCCCCAGACTCACCCAGGAAGTGTTCTGGGAATGACTTCCACACTGACAAATTATTCTGCACTCCTGAATCCCAAGTATCGGTAAATAACATTTCGACTCGTACGGACCCACTTCTCCCCGCTCCACCCACCCGTCTAACTACCCTCTCTGAGAAAATCAACCGCACCCCAACCTCCATCCAGGCTTCCCACCGAGGGATGTTTTTCTCTCGCCTTCCAACTCCTAGGCAAAGAGAGCAAGGATATACATATCAGGCCTCTCGGGTCCTAACATTTGCAAAAGGACTCTTCCGACAGCCCACGCAGACAGGGCAGCACCCACTTACTTCTCTGTGAGTTCCCAACCAACCCTCGCTTTCGCAGGAAGGCTGAGCTTAGGAGATTTCAAAGCAGGCTATGTTTTCTTCGGACTCCCCGCCCCCTCTCTGATCATAAGATGGTCCCTCAGAAGTATTTTACTCCTGGTGGTCGTTGCCAATCATTCGACAATGCTTGTGTTCCAAGATCCAAGGGCGTTTGAAAACACTGCTCCACGGTAACTGAAAAGGGTCATATCTTTTTGACACCCTACCCTGCCCTGGATGACTGGAAGCACAGGGAGCAATGGATATGTGTGCGCGTGCGCGTGTGTGTGTGTGTGTGTGTGCTCGTGCGCATGTGTGTGCAAGTGGAGGGGTTCACTCATTAACTGTCACCTCACGTTCCAGGAGCTCCCAAATACAAGCAGGGACACCACACTGGGGCCCTCGCTCAACTCCGGGGCACGCCATGCAAAGCCAGCTGCGTCAGAAAGGCCCGAGCCCGTGTTGGCCCAGAGACCCTCTGGACCCAACCTTTATGATCAAATTAAATCTTGGTGCCCCGACACTTGTTAAATTATTACCAGCGAGAAAAAGGGAAACCTAATTTTAAATCCTCAGAATCGATCCACGATCTACGAGCCACTCGGTTCTCACCAGACCAGCTGCCGGGGAAATGGGGAAGACAGGGGCCACCGAGTGCCTCAGGACCAAAGTTAGTCCACGCTTCCTCCAAAGTCTGACAATCGCCGTCTATTTCTGACTAACCGTGGAGATCGTTTTGGGGTTTTTTTGTTTTTTGTTTTTTGTTTTTTTTGAGACATGCAGGATAAAAGCAAGACCTGGTTCCCTCCCTCCCGGGGCAGTGGCGGTGAGGAGGAGGGGGGCGGTCTTTAAAGCACTCGACTTCCCAAAGAAGTCCACAGCAATGGGCCCCAAATAGGTCTCTGCCAAAGGGTCTCCCCGTCTCCCTGAACCACTCTCTGACACATTTCCTAAGGCAAAACCAAACACTGGCACAGATAAGTCAGCCTGCAACCCCGAAAGCCAGGGGCCGCTGAAAGGTTGGGGATCCCAGGGCCAAACATTTCACGAGGAGCCCAAGATCTTGCACAGAGAGGGAGAAGGTGGGAAAGGAGACAGAGACCGAGGCTTCAGGGTCGGCCAGTGGATCCCACCAGCCATTAGGCTGAGGTCTCTGGACCGCTGAGCTTTAAAGAGCAAAACACCACCAACCTGCTTGGTCACAAGGGGAGCCTGTGTTAGGGTGTTCGTTGAGGGTCTTCCCCTTTTGGGGGACAAATCTATTCCACGTCAGATGCGCCTTCAGAGAGAGCCAATCGGTTACTGCGAATACACTCAGACCTCCAAACTGTTAAACTCAATTGCTTTTATGTTTAAAAGGGCATTTGGGTCCGTACGATGATGGATAAATCGTGAAAGGATTACGCACATGATCGCTATAAAGTTCTCCCTCGGATCCAGCTTTGCAAGGAAGCGGTGATTATGAAAACCTACCTGTTTTCTCAGCCAAGAGGGAGAATGAGAATTTGGGACATCATAGCTAGGACGGACCCCCACTCAGTAGGTACGGGAGCCGGGAGGGGTTGGGGGGGGGGGCGCTGCCAGTCCAATGTGGCCTCATCGGACCAAAGCTCAAAGCCATCAAGAACCCGAAAGAGCCCCTCAGATTTCAAGGTACGGGGGAGGGGGGACCCGTAGCAGTTCCTTCCCTGCTTCCTCTCCTGTGTCCTTTCTCGGCAAACACCATGTTGGGAGCAGACCCTTCATCTGCTTCCCAAACCTTGGAGGCCGCTGATTAAAATGCAGGCCAGCAGACAAAGCGGGCCTCGGCGTCCTGTAAGGATTGTACCCCGTGAGAATGCCGTCCCTCAACCGTCCCTCCTCACTCACACCCTGAGGTAACCGGTTGCCCTGCTGGGGCCGTGTGTCCCTGCCTGCTGTCACGCCGTGGCAAGGCGGCAGAACCCGATCAGGGCCACCTCCTCGCTGGGCAACCCAATCGGGCACAATGTGCCGGGGTCCCCAAATCATCTCTTCCTTTGGGTCCCCTGCAGTTCCTCAGGGCCCGCGTGGCGTGGAGTTGGGGACGGTCAGCTGAGCCGTCGTGCATCGAGACACAGAGGGTCCCCGAAGGCAAGGCCGTGACTAATTCGAAAGCCCAGCGTCGTCTCCTCCACGTTGGTACCACAAGATTACAATAAAGGAGAGGAATTTCCATAAATGAGAAGCAGCGTCCGCTTCCCACAACTGGGAGGGGGAGGGGGAGGGGGAGGGGGGGTGGGTGGTGGGCACTGATTCAAAGATTCGTCTCCCGGCTGGAGAGTGGGGCTAGCTGAACGCAGCCAGACAGACACCTCCACACACACACACTCACGCACACAACCCAGCAAGGGGCGATGTGCGTCTGCTACCGAAATACTCCAGATCAAAGTCACCCACAGCCCAGGAGGCCTGGGAGGCCGAGATTTCATAATTAGGATCTTCAAAATCCTCCGCCTATTTTTAGGACTTGTGCTCATTCAATCCTTTGCAGAATCAGAACCTGTCAGCTGACGCCATTGAGACTGAAGGTTTAGCAACTTTGTCCACTTGCCTGGGGAAAGCAGATTAAGGGAAAACTGGAGTGGCTGGACGATTTGATGGAGATACACTTGGCCATGCATATGTATATGTGCGTGTGCTGGGGGGGGGGGCGCGTGGGGGAAGGAAGGGGGGGGCTCCTTTACATGTTGAGTTGCACGGGGCCTTGCTTTCCTCCCATGGGCCACAGGCAGGCCCAGACCCGACACCCACCTCGCCACGCTCTTTCGAGCCGGCCCCCAGACCACTTCCTTCGGCTTCCGTGTGTCCGAGAAGGTGAGGAAACTTGAAAATTTTCCACCAAGTGTCTCTCTTCTCAATCACGCACCCATGTATATACCAACATCTCCGCCACCAGCAATCAAAACCCACACTCAAATCTGTCCACCCAAGTCGGGCCTAAAAATAGACACCATCCTAAAACAAACACACCGCTCGGCAAGTCACAATCCCGACTTGAGTCAAAATGATGAAGCCGGTTATTCCAGACCCTCCAGACTGAATATTTGGCTGGAACAAACAGGGGGACAGAGACGGAAGGACAGAGGTACCCCCACTGGTTACAGGGCCTGCCCTCCCTCCATCCCCGCCGGACAGACCCAGGTCCCCTCCGACATCAGAAGGTTTGGGGGTTTATGCTGCAATTTGCTGGGAGGCCTACTGGCCCCCCGCACACTCCCCGTCCCCGGACATCTGATCCTTTGACATAAAAGCTATAGCTTTTTATTCTCTAAAATGAACCAAACAGAGGTAAATACAGTGTTCCTTACTAGGAGTCTTTATCTCCTGAATGCCTTTGGCAAAGCAGATCACTCCCGGGGCAAAGAACACGACCCTATGTGATTGTCGGCCAAGCGGAGAAAAAGGTGATTTTGCTAAATCTTCCAGCGTGGAGTGGGTTCAGGAGAGCCTGTGAAAAATCCCAAGGACACACTCAAGTTTGTCCTGCCAGAGTAGGAAGAATTTCCCCTCCTCTAATTTCACCTGGTCCTCCCGGACTGTTTATTAAAGATGTATATTTTATATCAGCAGAGAGTATCAAGTAACTTCTTGGCAAGGGCAGGATCTATTTTTCAGGACCTATTAAGATTTTCAGGGCCTGTTAAGACTCTGTGTGGAAATTTAAATACCTCTGTCAGGCAAACAAAATCGTATCAGGAATCATAGAATTTCATTGCTAGAAAGAGATATTAGATTAGCCAGCCCTCGCTCCCTTCCTAGAAACTTCAATAAAATAGAAGTACAGTTCAACAGTCCCTTACTTCCGGTCTGAAGGGCCTCACAAGAAATCTAAATGAATTTATATTAAAGAAGGCTATCCTTGAGGAAAACCCTTCAATCTACAAAAACCGTATACATTTATACACTCACAGGTACAGATACACACATGGAAACAGAACAGAGGTCTCTGGTATAGATCGGAAGGCAGTGGCTATTTAAAATCAAAACAGCTAGAAAAACCCAGCAGCGGTGGAAACCACAGCAAGTTCAACACCGATAAGCTTCAAACCCTTAAAAAATCCTTGTCCTTTATTAATATTTAGTAGAAATGCATAATTGCAGATGTGTGTGCTATGCTGGGGTTTTATGTCGGGAGGCGGGCAGAGAAGACAGGTTTATTACAGCCATGAAATATTAAACAAGCACCAAAGAACAGTAGTAGAATGTCCCGGACTAGCCGGGGAGCAAGCTGGCTGGTCAGCTGCACAAAGGGGGCTCCTATCTGTTTACATTACCCCTGATTAACACCTGCGAAGTTTTGGGTTACATCTTCCGGAGGCGCAAAAGTCACATGAAGGCATGCAACCCGTGCTGGGTGATTTCGCAGGGAAATGGGAAGGCAAGGAGCCTTGCCTTCCCCAAACAAGTCTGAGTGAGCCTAGAAAATTCTCTCCACGCTGTGGGCAGTGGGGGAAACGACTCAGGAAACAGCCCTCGGACCTCCCTCCTCCCCCTGCCCCAGCCTGCTCCATGTCTAAGAAAACTCAGTGTCCAGATCCTGCCTGCCTACTATTTCTCAGCCCTGCTTACTGCTGTCCGGCCGGCACGCTGAGAGAAGCACGAAATTCCAAAAATTTCTCCCGCATCACCGTGAAAAGATCATACTTCCAAAAAGGGCAGGATTGCATGCACAAGCATACAGGAAGCCCTCTCCTATTTCAGTGTGTGTGAAGGAACGTTTCGAGACGACTCCGGATTTCACGACAGAGAGCAAGCAACGGAGTGGAAGTTTGGCAGGGATAAACTTATCACAGAATACGGTTAACTCAAGTTTTGAAAATCGTTTCAGGGCCCGGAGGGGGTGAACGTACTTTTTTCAGACTTAATTCCCTTTATCTGCAATCTCTCGGGGCTTTTTTTTCCTCCTCCTCTGTTTTGGAATTCCTCCAATAGCCACACACACCTATTACAAGGATAGGTAGACGGTGTTGCAAACTAGTCTCAAATGCATGTAATCCTCACTGATATAACAGATGTCTGAATAGGTCCCGAACTCAAGCTGGCTTTTTTTCTCTTCCCCCCACCCTGCCCCTCTGCACAACCTCACCCTTCCCCCACCCCAACTTTGTGCAAACAGAACCTCAAGATGAGACGCAGAGTTTCATTATTATGAAAGTTGTTTGGCGGGTGAAGAAGTCGGGAGAAGCGTCATTTGGAGAAGCTCGCTTACCTGGTAGAAAAAAAAAAAAAATCCTAATCACACGTGATCCTGGCCTGGACTTTGCCAGACTACAACTGGCCACTTGGGTTCCCTCCCCTCTGAAGGACATCTAGACCCCATAAGACAATCTGGGCACGTCCCACTGACTCCACGGCTTGTGCAGTTCCGAAGATGTATTCGTCCGCTCCAATCCCAGCACAGATCATTTCGTTAAATACCGGCGAGCATTTTGTCATCGGAGCGAAGAATTTCAGAAACGGTGTTAATATTTAATCACATTAGGACTGGCGCGTTTTACGGCGTGACAAAATAAAATATCATTACCAAAACGTGCTTTGCCCGAGAGGGGGTGGCAGGGAAGGTCTTTGCCGGGGGCCGGAACCTCCAGAAGGTGTATTCAAAGCTGCCGGACACCCTGCCTCACGGCTGACGGGCCCACAGGCATGTGTTTAAGGGGAAGCAGAACGTTTTACTTTAAAAATTCTTCTTCGACTCTATTTTGAAGTGGCACACTTCACTCGGATTTTCCAGCCAGGGGACTCGGGGGCCTGTTGAAGGCTCTGTGTACCTATTTATACAGCATGTGCAGATGGAGCCACAGGGTGTTATCATAATGAAAAGTTTAATCATCCTTATTTACTACCAGTAAGGGAGCAGGAATCAGATGCAGATACCTTATAAAGCCTTAACTAGCAGCCCCAAGGCTGCAGAAGCTGCGAGTGACCTCAATTCGGGGCTTTATCTAGGAAACTGTCCTTCCCACATCACAGAGTGGAAAACAAAGGAGGTCAAGTGGCTGTCCCTGCCTATGCTGCTAAGGAGGCCAGCCCCGCAGCCCGGTCCCTGAAGGAAGTCCCCCTCCGCGTGCAGGGGAGGGCTGCGGTTAGCTTACAGGGGAAATCAACCCTAAAGTGCCTAGCATCTGTTTCCAAAAAAATATTTTCGCTCCTCTGACTGTGATAATGAAACAAACAAAACAAAACGTATCTTTAGTGACATTTCTTCGTGCACAGCCCGCATTCTTTTTTTTTTTTCTTTTTTTTTTTTTTTTTTTTTTTCCTGGAAAGGAAGATTAGTTGGGCTGGGAAGAGAGGGCTCTGTGACACCTTAAAAAAAAAAATCTTAAAACCACTCAATTCCTCTTCTCCTAGTCTACTGGAGGCCCTTCAGAAGACTCAAAGGCCACCAGCTACTGGTTTTTCTTCACTAATTCTCAGAATCAGGGGTTTTTAAAAAACTTTTCTCACCCCTATTTTGGCCAATATGTTCTTAATTACTGGGAGAGGGGGGAGGGGAGGACGGGGAGGGGGAGGGGCAGCCAGGCCCAGCCAGGTAGAAGTGACAGGGGCTGGGATTTGTGCTAACCAGCTATCGATCCGTCCATCGGGAGGTAGGATCGAGATGTTGTGTACAAGAAAATAAAAGAGACGGGGTGGGTGGGGGAGGCGGCCCTGGGCATGCAGGGTGCGGTGTCCAACTCCATTTTAAAAAGGAAGGGGGGAAGAAACAGGGAGCAGAAGCGGAGGGTCCCAAACTAACCAATTTATGGCCTTGCCTAGGAGAAGCCTGGAGAATGCTGATGCTAGCCTCGGCGTCTGCTGTGCATGCTAAACACCCAGCTTCAAATGAGAGAGCGGCGTCCCGGGCTGGGCAGGAGGCGAACAAAGGGAAAAGCCGCGAGGCCGCATTCATGAATTAGAAAAACCTAAGCGGGAAAGCTCCCCCGGACGGCGCGGTGAAAGCCCCGAGTTCCCCCGAGCCACCCAACTCTGCACGCGCTTCCCCTCCCCCTGTCCCTCCTAAAACCTGCCGGCCACCTTAAACCCAGGGTCGGGAGGCCCAGGCACACCAACACCGAGGAAGAGAACTCTAAGAGAGAGCAAGAATCTGGGGCCCAGGCTTTTAAAGGCAGAGGGTTCTATCGGCAGCGGCTGGCCCGGCCTCCACAGTAATATTGGGCCTGGTGAAACCCAGGAGAGGCAACTGGGGCTTAAAAGAAAAAGTGCGGATGGGGGGAGAGGGAATGAGGATGTTACCTAATTTTAAGAAGCAATTATCTGTGGGGGGGGGGGAGGCCTCATTAAAACAAAATGGTTATCTACTGCAGTCCGGTCCTCTCTTGGTTCAAAACAAAACAAAACAAAACAAAACAAACCTGTTAGTACTTTAACTGCAGTGGAGGTCCATTTACTAACCCCCTCCCCACCCACCTTAAAGTCCCCCCCCCCAAACCCCGGGCCTGGTGGGGAGGCTGCGCTCAGATTGCAAACACGAGCTGGGACCAGACATCTGTCACCAAAGCCTGGAGAGATATTGACAAACGCGGGTCCTTTGTGTCTTAAGAATATATACCCACATCCTCCCTACACAAATGATGCCCTGGCTGAGCCAAGCAGACCCCACCCCGGCCCCAGCACCCCCCCCAACCAAATGTCAAGGAGATGCCCAGGGAAAGCCGGCCTGCCTCCCACCACCAGACAGGTCTCCAGGTTTCTAATGCAACTCTAATAGTTAAGAAGAGACAAAACAGCTATTCATTAGGAACAAATGTCAAATTAGGCGTTGCCTCTGAGTGATGCTGCTGACGCCAGCTCTGGTAACTTTTTTTTTTTTTTTCCCCTAAAGATGCTGGCATACACAGCCTCAAGCTGGAGGCTCTGGGTGACTAGGAAAAGGTGGGAAGGTATTAACACAACTTCCCAGGTATCCTACCAGGAAGGGGGGGGGGGGTGCAGGGGAGAGGCACGCAATTCCTACAAAGTAGGATCGGCCCAAATGAGGAGGGTGAGGAGGGGTCTTGGTGTGAAAGGAAAGGGGCCTGCCTAGTGGTCTGAGCACCACCGAGCAGCTCAGCTAAAAGTTGGTGAAGGGACTTTAAGATAATCCCCAAAGGGCTGCCATCTAAGTCCCCATGTGAGTGTGTACCTAGAATCTACCCAGCAGTGCCTGGAGGTTGGGGGGAGGGGCAAGTGGGGGATCTGCCCACAGAGCCCTTGCTGTACCCAAAGGAAGGGTATCCAGCCCCGGGCTGGGCACTACGAGGGCCCTGTGCCCTCCTCAGCCCCAAGGGATGGTCCCCTTGGATGGAGCATTCAAGGCGGAGGCTGAGGCCTGCGGTGGGGGGTGGGGACGGGTCTGGGGGAGCCGAGGAGGGAACAAGCGCATATACCTTCTTTGCCGTTGGGGTTCTGGGGTTTGGCCTTCTCCCAAGGTGCCAGCGTCTTGTCGTCGTCCGCGCCGTCCGCCAAGGCCTTGTCAGCGGGCATGTACCAGGTGGCGCTGTGCTCTGCCATCAGGGAGTCCAGGTCGATGGTGCTCATGGCGCTCTTGACCGCCTCGGAGCAGCAGCTGCCCAGCTCGCTGTCGCCATTCTGGGCACCCGAGGACCCAACGGCGCACTCCCCCTTCTTGCCACCCTTGAGCCCCAGGGGCTGGTCCTCGGAGATGCTGAACTGCTGCCTCTGTAGCTGGATCTGCGCCTGGAGGATCTCCAGGGGGTGGATCTCGTCGGGGGGTGGCGCACCGCTGCTGCTCGTGGGGGTCCGGACCTGCTCCAGGCCCGGCGTGCCGGGATGGCCCGCGCCCCCGCCGTAGCTGTCAGGGGTGGAGGTAGAGGTAGACATGATGCCCAGGCCGAGCGGGGGCGGGGGCGCCTTAGGTCCGTGTTCCCCAGCGCCCACCCCACGGGGAGGGAGTTTGGGCGAGCCTGTCACCAGGGGGCTCCTACTCGCTTTGGCCAGGGCTGGGGGGTTGTCGGAGCTGGACGACACCTCGTCCTCGTTGGCGTAGCTCGTGCTCACCTCGTCCGAGGCAAACTCGCCCACGTGCGGGGAACTCCCGTCCGACTTGGCCCCGCCGTCCAGGGAAGCCATGAGGTCCGACTGGTCCCCCAGGAGCAACTCGGCCCCCTTCCCCCACGACGGCGACGTGAGCGCTTTCTCGTGAGGCGTAGGAGCCCCGCGAGCCTCGCTCGTGGAGCTTCCCCCGACGGCTGCGCCTGGCGCCTGCTGCTGCCCTGGGCTCACCCCAGGCGCGCCCCCGCTGTCTGGCGCGGCCGAGTACTTGTCGAAGAAGGTCCCGGGGCTCACGTGACCACTGTCCCTTTTTCTTCGGCCCCGTCCCCGGCCGCCGCCCCCGGGGACCGGCTTGCCGTCGTTCCCGGATGTTGATTCCAGGGTGTAGTTTGGGGAGAGGCTCGTGCCGTCCCCCTGGGCGGGCGGGTTGGGCGGCCCCGAGGCTTTGGAGCCACTGTTACTAGTCCCCGACGGGCCTCCAGGCCCTGGGGCCCCAGGGGTGGTCCCCCCCGGGAAGTAATCCGAGCCCGGGTTGCCGGCCACAGCCGCGCCGTCGGTCTCGTTCTGGCTCAGTTTCCTCTTGCCCTCGGGCGGGTTCTTCTTGTTGAAGGTCACGTTGAGGTTGGGGGCCCCGAGGCTGGCGATCATGTTCTGGCAGGCGGTGGAGAGCGCGGCCAGGCAGCTCTGGCCGAACAGGTTGTCCTTGGAGCTGGGCTTGTTGAAGGAGCCCAGCGACAGCGCGCCCAGCTTGCTGGCCGAGGTGCGCTGGCTGGGCTGGAAATCGGGCTGCGGCGGGTAGGCGCCCCCTCCGCTGCCTCCGCCCGTGCCTCCCCCGCCCCCGCCCGCGCTCGGGGGCGAGTTCACGCCCGGGCCGCTGTGTGGCGTGGCCTGCCGGTTCGCCGCGCTGAACGGGAAGCCAGGCTGGCCCCCGAGCGCCGGGGCTGTGAAATCCGGCGGCGGGGGCCTGCGCTCGGAGGGAGCGCTGGGCAGTCCCACCCCAGCCCCGGGCGACTGCAGTTGGCCCAGGCCGGCCAGGCTGCCCCCGAACTGCAGGCCGGGGGAGGGCAGCGCGGGCACGTGGCCCTCTCCGGGCATCCTCAGCGGCTCCTGCAGAGGGCCACGGAACAGCACTCCGGAGCCGCCGGGGGGAGGGGGCGGCGCCAGGCCGGGGTCGTGCGGGCCGCAGTCAGCCGGCAGGCCAGAGCCGCCCAGCCTGCGGGGCAGCAGGTCACCCGGCGGCGGGTGCGGAGCTGGGAACCACGCGCTCTCCTGCGCCAAGTGAGGCGCCTGCTGCTCGAAAGTGCCCAGGCGCCCCGCGCCCGCGCTTTCGCGCTCAAAGTTCGGCTGGGCCAAGCCGCCCACCGGGCCACTGTGTACCAGGCCGCCCTGGCCCACGTCCCCGGGGTGGCCTAGCTGAGCCAGGTTCGGCTGGCGCAGCCGCTGCTGCTGATTCCGCGACGCCATCTGCTTAATCATGAGGGCCGCGTTTTGGCGCTGCTGCTGTTGCTGCTGCTGCTGCTGCTGCTGCTGCTGTTGCTGCTGCTGCTGCTGCTGCTGCTGCTGCAGGGACTGGTGGTCCGGGGCCGGATGCTGCAGGGGTGGCCCTGAGGGAAAGCTGTCGGGCACGGGCGGCGTGAACTCGCCGGGGAGGCCCGAATAGGCGGAGGGCGAGAGGTGGTTGTCCAAAGCGCCGTTGGGCACGCTGCCGTTCCACGAAGCACAGCGGTCCACTCCCGCGCTGCCCGCGAAGTCAAAGCGCGGCCTCTTGGCCACGTTCATGTAGGGGGGCGCGTCGAAATGCTGCAGCCGCTGGTTGGGCGCCTGCTGGGGAGGGGGGTGCTGCATGTTGAACACAGGCTCCGAATAAGGGTGCATGCTCCGGTTCTCCAGCCGGTGGATGGGATACTCGAACTGCGCGTGCTGACTGGGCAGCATGGGGCCCCCGTCCTGCAGGCCGCCGCTGGGCGTGCCCGCCTCGCCCTGCTGGGGCCGCGGGAGCGCCGGCGGGCACGAATTTTGTCGGACCAGAAGCCCGGGTGGCGGCGGCTGCTGCGGCGGCGGCGGCGGCGGCTGCTGCGGCTGCTGCGGGGGCTGCTGCTGAGGGGGTGGCGGGGCCTGCTGGGGAGGCTGCATTAACGGGTGCCTGGAGCCTACTCCCGGCTCCAAACCCACCGGCATCTTGCGGGCCCCGCCGAATCTCTCGAAGAACACGCCGTGCTGCTGCTGCTGCTGCTGCTGCTGCTGCTGCTGTTGCTGCTGCTGCTGCTGCTGCTGCTGCTGCTGCTGCTGTTGCTGCTGCTGCTGCTGCTGCTGCTGCTGGGCGTGCATTTTGGACAAGCCCACCATGCCTGCAGCTCTGGGCATGGCCGAGGCACCGGGGAAGGAGCCCCCGGGAACCTGGCGACCCGCCGCATAATGAGGCAGCTGCCCTTCGGAATCGGAGGGCGAAAACATGTCGAAATGTCCCGAGGGCGCCTCGCCAGGGTAATTGTATTCCAGCGAGTCGACGGCTCCTTGGTTCGCCACCCTTCGGGGCTCCAGACTGTGGGAATCGGAGCCGCTGGAGGCGGGCAGGCCGTGAAAGGAGGCGGCTCGGTTAGGGCTCTGGTCCAGCGGCAAGCATGGGGCAGGCACCGCATGGCCCGAGGCGCCCGAACTGTGGAAGTCCGGGAGGTTCCCGGGTCTCTGCGGGCCGAAGCTCTCGGGCCCCTGGCTCTCCGCCATGTGGTCATAACCCTCAGCGAAGGGCGGCTGGCTGCCCAGGCCGGCTGCGGCGCCCCCGTAGCCAAGTAGGCGACCCCCGTGCAGGCATGAGGCCCCTGGGTCCGGACCGCCGAAGTTGCCCCCAAAGTGGGGGTGATGTTGATGGGGGTGGTGGCCTCCGGGGTGACCGTGGTGCGGCTGCTGGCCTCCAAAGAATCCGTGCACCGGCTGTGCCTGCAGCCCCCCCGCGTGCAACTCCGAGTGACCACGCGCGTGGAAGCCGTAAGGCTCCATGTTCATGCTCAAGATCGGGGGCTCGCCCAGCGCGCTCATGGCAGGGTCCACGGGGCCAGGGGGTCCCCCCGCGTGGAAAGCCGGGGCCTTGAAGTGGGCATTCATGCTTAGTCCGGCCTCGTTAAAGTTCCTTTCGCCCTGGCCAGCGTTCCTGCTGTTGATCTGGGGCTCGAATTGGTCCAGCCCAAACATAGTTGGCGGGGGGGCGGGGAGGGATCAATAGGGCATGACAGCCTGCTCTCCGCGGCGCGCCTCCGGCCAGCTAAACGTTCCGGCCCAGGGTTGGGCGCTCCGGGACGCTCAGCACCGCGGGGGCGCAGTGCGCACCGCCACCTCGCTTGCGTGTGGAGGCTGGGGGCTATCAGCTCCTCTCCCGAAGCTCTGGCTCTGCCGGACCCGGGCCTCTCACATCTTGCAGTGCCGCGAGGCCTCCAGGAGCCGTGCTGGGGGGCCCATGCCCCGGCAGTTGGCACAGACGCGGGTGGGTTTGCGCGGAGGGGACGGAGCTGCGGGCGAGTGGAGACAAAAAGTTAAGTGGGGGGGAAGGAGGCGGGAAGGAGGAAGGGAGAGCGGAGCGATCACCTTCTTAAGTCCGATCGGGGTGGGGTGGGAAGCCCCAGGACGTCTCCCGAAGCCTCCTGGAGTCCGTGGCGGAGCTGCTAAGGGGCCGAGCAAGGAGACCTTTCAAAGCCGTGGCTGGCGCCCGGGCATGGACAGAGCAGTCCCTCCCCGCCCCCCCCCCCCCCCGCCCCCCGGAGTCCCCGCGCTCGGCAGCCCAAGCCTCCGCCGAGCACGATCCGCTCGCACAGTCTCCGTCGGCCCCGAGCAAGCTGCTACTGTTTCTTCAGCGGGTCGGAGGGCCGGACGCTCGGCTCGGCATCACGGGTGCGGGCCCTGAGCCGAGGGCGAAGCGGGGCTGGGGAGGCGGCGGGCGTCCGGGGTCCGAGCCGAGGTTTGAGGGAAGGCGCGGTTCCCCCTGCTCCGCGGCGGGTGCTCTGCACCCCGGCGCGCCGCTTCGCGGCCACGTCCGCCGCCTGCCGCTTCTGTCCTCTTCTATTCGGTCTCTGAGTTCGAAGGGGTCTCCGCGCCCGGTTCCAGGCGCGGGCGGGCAGCGAGACGAGAGGTTGGGTCGCTCCGAGTCTCGGGTTCCGTGCCTCCGCTCCGAGGTGCTTCGCGAGTCCCCCTCGGACCCGAGGAGGGGGGCGTACGCGGGTTGGGGGGCCACGCTGGGCGAGCGGGCTGAGGCGTTCCGGCTACGCTCTACGATCCCGGAATGGGGGGGCGGGGGCCATCCCGGGGGGGGTCCGTGCACCCCTCCCCCGGCTGGCGGGGGGGCTCTGCGTGGGGCGTTCCGAGGGTCTCGGCTCCCCTCTCGGTGTCTGCCTCTCGCCCAGCGCCGGGAGAAGCAGCAACAAGTTTTGCATTTCAGCAATCAATTTCAGCCATTACATTTGCACCAATCAGCGCAGCCCGAGCTCCGGTCCCGGGGCGGGGCTCGCTCTTAAGGTGGTCCTGGTTGCTGGCTGCTGAGGCCCCCGCCATGAACCCGCACTTCGCCAGCTCCGGAGTACCCCGCTCGGGTTTTGCCTCGGGGTCCGGCGCCAGTGCGCTGGGGGGCGCGCCCTGGCCTCCTGGCGCATCGGGGTGGAGAGGGCGCCGGCGGAGAATGGCGGGAGCTTGGCTTTGTTCGCCCCCCTGCCCACTCACACAGTTCCCAACTCCCCACCCCTAACTGAAGCGAGACCTGCGGGTTGGGCAGGGGGCGGGGAGGTGGGCGGTAAGCGGTGCGGGGCGCTTAGACAATGGGGTCGCCAAGCAAAGCTCCCGGACTGCGCACGGAAAGTCTCTAAGAGTCAGCTGCGCTTCAGCCCCGGGGCGAACCCTCGGTTCTCCACCGCTGTCTGCCTACTAGTGGCACCCAAGTTAGCCGACCCTCGGATTTTCCTGGAGGTGAAAGCAGACGGGGGATCCCGAAGTTAGGGTTCTCCTCGAAAGACCCGGGCGCTTGCTCACTCCTCCTCACTAGGGCGCGCACAATTGTTCCCTGCCCGGGGTTCCCCGTTCTCGGTCGCCGGCTTCCGCCCAGGGGAGCCTTAAACGCTTGGCCACTTGTCGGGGGAGTGTGGAGCGGGGCGGGCCGCCCGCACCTCAGATGAACGCAGAGCCAGAAAGAAGACCCGCTCGCAGAAGGTGCACCGACCCGCTGGAGCATCCTACCCCGGACACCCGGGCCAAGGCCCAGGCCCTCTGCGGGCGCGAGGTTGGCCTCCTTAAGAGATCAATTAAACTGAAGAGGCCAAAGAACGGAATTGGGTTGTGATACTAAAATCAATAAGAGTAATTTAATATCTGCCCTGCTCTTTATGAAATATTTATCCCAATAATCTTAGTTAAAATGTTTAGATCTTCCTGATCCCCACTGAGGCTGAAATCTATCTTGCAATTAGAAGTTGGGAGAGGGGATGGAGGGCAGGGAAGGTGTTTATTCTGTGTGCCTGCGTGTGTGTGTGTGTGTGTTTTCCTCCCTAAAGTGCGTGTCAGGGAGGAAGGGGGAGAAGGCCTGTAATTTCCCTTGCCATAAAATAGCGCCAGGCGATTTCGCTAGCAGACCAGCATTCTTAGGAGAAGGGGAGGAAAAAAAAAAAAAAAGAACTTTCTTTGAAGTGCCCCTGATATCGCTATTAAATCTAAATAAAATTAAGCATGGTGTATAAAAATGCCTTTCCCCCCACAAAAGAAAGTGTTTATCACCCAAGTCTGTCTAGCGTTTGCTAAATTGCGCATGAAATCTGAAATGAAATAAACGTTATAATAAAACCAACCCCTGAGCCCTTTTTATTTAAAAACCTCAGATTAAGCACTCCACCGTCGCGGGCGGGAGTTAAAAAGTTACCACGTTGTGTGCACACGGATTCATTGCTCCCTGGAGTCACTGCTGGGAAGGCAGACTCTGGGTGTTCCAGAGCCAAAATGCCAGGGACACGGCTCAACTTCGGGTGAGGGGAGGACAGCGGCCGGGGTCTCTTGAGGGACTCCAGGAGAAAATAACACCCCTCCCAAAAAGAATAAACATGAAAACAAGCAATAAAAACTTGCAACTTTGAAACTCAGAGAGCCGAAGCCAGCTCAGATCTAGGGCCCTTCCTGGGACCTTCCTGTTGTGGATGTCTACCCAGATTTTTTTTTTTTTCTTTTTGAAATTAAAAATGAAAATGACCCCCACCAAAAATGGGGTCCATAAATAAGCATCGGGAAGAAGTATTTGTGCAGGGCGGTGGAGTTTTAAAAGGATTTTTCTGCAGGATCAGGTTGTTGGTCTGTGATTAAATATTGATTTTGTGTAATTAGTTTTCATGTGAACTATCCTCTTGCTGATAGCTTAGAGGTTTCAGAACTAGAAAGAAATGGAATCGGACATGGAAATTATTACTTAGCAAAGTGACAGGGAAGTGGGAGCCGGAAAAGACTGAGGCTTGGCTGATTTAGGCACAAAGAAATAGAGGTACTGGGTGGGCCTCCAGGGACCCCACCCACCCACCCACCCAGGGCCCCAGGCCAGAGCAGGGGAGACCCTGAGCTTCCTGGTCAGGAAGGGGACGGCTAGAGGGGATGGTGGCCAAGGGGAAGACCCAGTTTGGGCAAAGGCCCGTGCAAAGCTCCTGACACCTGGTCACATACCTCATCCAGAGCCATCGGTGCCGGGTGCTGTGCGTCTCAGGAGGCCCTCTGTGAGGAGCATTATGTCTCCGTGCGTGTCTGGAGGAAATAGTGGCAGTCGGACCTGTCTGGAGACCTGGGTGGGCCAGGGCAGTGGGAAGAATGGCCCACAGACCTGCAGTCCGGGGAGCCCCCCGTTGGGGTGTGTCCTAGGCCAAGGCATGACTTCACACGGGGGTGGGGGTCCCCTGAACACCTGGGCAGGTTTCCTGTGGAATAACTGTGTGCTCCAGGGAGGGGGTGTGGGACTATTTTTCTGGGGCTGTTTCCAAGAGTTCAGTCTACAAGGTGTGTGAGCGTCTGAAAGGAGGGTGTGTTGGGGCCTGGCTGGGTTTCTCTCCAGGATGTGTCTGGGTCACCTTTCCGTAATGTGCGGGAGGGCGACGTGCGGCTGCGTCCATGTCTTCGCCTGGGCGAGCGCGGCAGGGCACCTGCGTGTATCTGGGTACAGGCCTTCTCGGGTCTCCGGGTGTCTCCGTGAATGTCCCCAGGAGAGGTGCTGTCTGTCCCCCAACCCTATGCCTCTGCGTGTGTGTAACGCCTGCGTTTGTACCCGCGGCTCTGTCTCTGCTCGAGCATGTGTGTTTTCTCTGTGAGTGTGAAAGTGGACATCGGTGCCCGTGGACGTGCCGGTGTGTGTGCCTCCACGGGGTGGGCGCCCCTGCGTGTGCCTGTGTGCGCGCTCGGCCTGCAAGGGCCTGCAGTTTCTTTGGAACAGACACATTGCCCCCTAGCGCTCAGACGACTCAAAGTCCCCACGGCGCAGAGCCGGGAGCAGCAGGGTCCACCCCCAGACCCTCCTCCTTCCTACTCCCCTTCCTCCAGCCCTGCTCTCCAAGGGGGGCTGCATGGGCCCGCATCCAGACAGGGGGGCCCCCTGGATGGAGAAAGGGGACAGCTGAACTGGGGGCCCCAGAGCTGAAGAGAGCCGCTTCCAGCTCGTGACAAGCAGGGGGCTGCCTGGAATGGCCCCCAGTCAGCTACTGGAACCCTCCCTACTGGGGCTGAGAACCTGGCATATTCAAAAGAGCCCAGGAGTCCCAGTCTACGAGGGGGCCCCCACCAGCCAACACCCCATTCAACAAAAACGCAAAACAACCGATACTCAACACCCTTCACCAGGTACACACCCTGCTCTCACGCCCGCCCATCAGGTCCCCAACACCAACACAAGCACACAAACGCTCCTGTACACGCTCACACGTGTGCCTTCACACTCATATCCATAGTAGATGTGTGTGTACACAATCACACGTGTGCACTCACATACACACCCATAGTGGACGTGTCTATACACACTCACACGTGTGCATTTACACACA
>NW_024412645.1:3804306-3925727 GCF_014898765.1 Herpailurus yagouaroundi | reverse complement strand
ACACGTGTGCATTCACACACACCTCCGTAGTGGACGTGTCTGTACACCATAATGGCTACTGGGGACGGAAGGCTCAGTGCTAATTGCTTTACGTCCAGGGTACCACTTCCTCCTCAGAAGGGGCCCACGAGACGGGGGCTCTGAACCCATTTTACAGATGAGGACATGGAGCCTCACACCAGCCAGGTGAGTCTCCCAAAGTCAACCAGTGGCAAAGCTGGGATTCTGCACCAGTCCACCTGCCCCTGAGTCCCGGCGCTTAACCGCTGCCTCAACGTTCAGGTCCAGCACTTAGCACGTGTCAGGAACACAGGTAAGTGCCAAGAAATGTTGGCTACCTTTATCACAACTCCACTACTATCACTATTCGAATTATTGTGGCCGTGACGAGTATTAGCAGTCTCTGTGGGTCCCTCTCTCCCACACAAACATGAGAAAACAGCGCCCACGCCCACATACATCCTCAGCCTTTTCTGCCCTAACCGCCTTGCCCTTTAGAGCCTGGGAGCGCGCATGACTCCCAGCGGGCCCAAGTCTCTCTTGCAGCTAGTCTCCCAGGAGCCCCGGATGGGAACCTACTTTCCCGGAGGCCAAGGGTAGAGCGTCCACGGAATGACTCCCTCTCCTGAGTCAGCGGTGGAAAGGGCATGAGTTTTGGCATTCCATACCCAGATTCAGATCTTGTCTTCCCCACTTTTGAGCTGGGCAACCTTGGACCACATACTTCCCTCTTCCTGGCCTCAGTTTCCCCTGGTGAAAAGGGGAACGAATGACGGCCAGTGCGGGTGGATCGTAAGGTTTGGAGGCAACGTTTAAAAAGTGGCCCAGAGCCTGAGAGATGCCCTCTCTTATTACCATTATTGTCATTATTATTTCTTCTGTGTTTGGATCCGGGGAGGCGGAAGGCAAAACAGTGATCCCAGAGAAATCGGATTTATCTGACAAATCAGTCTTGCCTCACCAGCCAGTCTTTGAGGGAAAGGATGACTCTGTTAGGTGGTCGCCTCAACGTCCCTGACTTCACCCACTGTGCTGGTGTAACTGGGGGCAGGCCCAGCACCTGTCCAGGGAGGACCCAGGGCTGAGGCCTCCAGGAGGGCCCAGGTATGGCCAGGGCAGAGTACAGTAGCTCGCTAAAGGTTGGAAGGGATGAGACCCTCAAGGAGCCACAGGCTGCCGGTTGCTAAGCAACCACATCTCCTCCCTCTCTCTATGCACGATGCCCGATATTTGGGGGGGGGGGGGTCCTCTCCTCCATCTGTCCATTGAATAAATGTATATCGAGTGCCTACTATGTGCCAGGGCTCAGGAAAAAGTGGAAGTTGCAGCCCCAGCTCTGAAGTCAGACCAAAGAAACCGCCTCGTAGCATAAGCAAAAGGGACTACATTACACGCTAGAAGGGGCAAAATAACTGTGGTGGGAGGGAGGGACGACAGAGAGGGATTCCCAGAGGTGGGTTTGGAAGGTAGAATAAAACTTCAACGACCAGCACAGAGTCAAGGGACTTTCGAAGCAGAGACATCTGATTACGGTACGCGGGGGAGGTTTGGGCAGCACTTTGTTCAGGGCTGGCTGAGGGAGAGGCTTGTCTAGAGGTCAAGAGATCAGGAGGGTCTGGGCTGAGAAGACCACAAAGGCATCTGGGAAAGTTTGCACATCGTTCTGGGGAATGATGAAAGGGTGTTAAGCAAAGCCAAGTGACACAGTCAGAGGTGAGTTTTAAAAGATCTTTGGAAGGTGCCTGGGTGGCTCAGTTGGTTATCGGCTCAGGTCACAATCTCATAGTTCATGACTTCAAGCCCCACATCAGGCTCTGCACTGACAGTGTGGAACCCGCTTGGGTTTCTCTCTCTCCCTCTCTCTCTCTGCCCCTTCCCCACGCTCTCTCTCTCTTGCTCTTTCAAAACAAACTGTTTATTTATTTATTTTGAGACAGAGAGAGAATCCCAAGCAGGCTCCACACTGTCAGTGCAGAGCCTGATGCGGGGCTCGAACTCATGGATCCGTGAGATCGTGACCTGAGCCAAAATCAAGAGTCGGATGCTTAACCGACTGAGCCAGCCAGGTGCCCCAATAAATAAACTTAAAAAAAAATTTTTTTTTTTTAAATAAAAGATCCTTGGAGACCCTGAGGGTCTCTCCTTTCTTGGCTTTCCAAGGTGGACCCAAAAGCCATCCTCACTGCTTTCCCTGGAAAACAGAGCCTGGGATGGGGAGAGTGACGTGCTTGTCCCCAGGCAGCCAGCACAGAGTCAGGCAGTACAAGCCGGCTTCCCCATGTCGGGGTTGTTTGCACGGACAGGGGCCCCCTCACTTCAGTGACTACAGATGCTGTCACCTGTTGATTAGGACTTCCCACCTGGCCCTCAGCTGGAGGAGGCCTAGGGACATTTACAAGGTGTCCTAGGTTCAAAGCCCAGTTCCCCCACCCCTGACCGCACGACCATAGGCAAGATCTGGACTGGAGCTCCAATTTCCGAATCTGGAATCATACCTGTCTCCAAGGGTGTCAGGGAGGCTGAAAGCACCCAGGTCACACAATGGAATATATATTATATATAATTATTATATTACGTTATAGTGCCTCATATATTATATTATATTATGTAGCTATATATTATATTATATATATTATATTATATTATATTATATTATATAGCTAACCTGTGAGGTGAGTTCTATGATTTTTCCTATTTTATAAAGGAGGAAACTGAGGCACAGAGAGGTGAAGGGATTTGTCCCAGATCACCCAGCAAGTAAGAGGCACAGCAGGACTCACACCAGACCTGGCTTGGCCCCCCCCCCCCCATCGGCCTCTATACCTGTCCGCAATCTATGCAGCCTCGGCCCCCGCCCCCGGGTCTGAGCCCCCCAGAGGCAGGAGGGGGAATTGGCCCAGCCAGAGAAACTCCTCCTTCCCCTGCCCTTGGGGACCCCCAGCCTGGGTTGAGGGCCCCCTCCTTCTCTTCTCCTTCCTGCCCAGCCCCTGCTCCCAGAGGCCTGTAGGGCCCAATCACAGCACGTCAGTATGACAGAGCCAGTGACCTTCCCCTTGAACCAGACCTGGAGAACTGGCCGCTTTGCTGCTCACAGGGCGGGGCAGGGCCACCTATACGGGAAAAGAGCTCTTGCCGCCAGAAAGCGTTGCAGCTTCCCGGGGACCCAGGCACCCGGGGGCCGAATCTGTGACCTGCTTCCAGCACTGGGCCGTCCTTGAAGCCCAGCCATCCCTGGCACATGCTCCCCTCCCATGAGTCTAGCTCAGAGCCAGTACCCGCACGCAGGCTTAGCTGTGACCTGGCAGACCAGAAGCAGGCCCACTGCTTGAAGGTATGAACACTGATAAGAGATGCCTCTCTTCTGAGCACAGAAACCCGCCTAGGCTTCATTTTATCTTGAAAGAGATCCTAGGAGCCGGGTCCCTCCACCATCCCTGCGAACTCGCTGGAGCCCACACGGCAGGGCCTTGTCTCAAACCGTGGTCCATAGGATCCCCAAGCTATCCGGCCAATCTCTCCATCTCCGAGGTTTTCTCTTCCCCCAGACGGCATCCAGTTCTGAGCTTCTATTCTCCATTCTCTAAGCGGAGTGTGCTGAACCCAGGCCCCAGTCCCAAAATAACTCAAACCAGCTCCATGGGCTGGAACCGAAGTCCCGGCAACGCCATTGCCTGGTCCAGCCTCCCTCCGAAAAAGTTCTCTCTCCCGCAGCAAAACAACAGAGACCACGCACGAGGCGTCACGCACCACACGGTGAGTCAGAAAATGCGAAAGGTCGGCAGCGTTCATAATTATGCAACAAACCTGTTTAGCATGATCCCCCCCCCTCCCAGCCCCCACCGCCTTCATTCCCTCCCTGCAGCAGTCAGCAGGGCGAGCTCATTACCACTGAGAATCTAGCTGGCAAACCAGCTTCGTAAACGGAGTCAAACAAGCATATACATACGACGGGAAAACTTTGGACCAGCCCGTCGTTAGCCAAAGCCTTTCACATTACTTTGTCTGTTCCCTCACCCCCGCTGGGGAAGACTGCAACATGGTGGGGTCTCCATTGGGGTTGGGAGTTGGGGCACTGGGGAAACCACTCCAAGGCAGGGAGAAGGTCACCCAGACTTGGTCCTGCAGCGCCTGGAGCCGAGGACTCCTTCCAGGGACGATTCCTGCAAGGACCTGGAGTCTGCAGCCTTGTCCCGTGGGTCAGTGGCAGCGACAGCCGCTGGGGTTTGCCAGCTGGATCCCCTTAGCTTTCCACTGCGAAGGGAAGGGGCGGGCTGGTGTGGCTCAGAGCATCCCACAGATGTGAGATCTGTGACCTTGGACAGGTCATTCGCCCCCTGTGCCTCAGTTTCCTCATCTGTAAAAGCAGATCCCAGCATCCCTACAGCAAATGGTGTTTGTGTGAAAAAGATGAAATGATGTCTCGAACCTCCCCTAGGAGGTAAGTGGGAGCCAGTGCAGAAAACTGGAGGCGGGGGGGGCGGGGCCTGGCAACTCACAACAGGAGGAACACGGTCTCCAGTTCTGAGTGCTCACTTGTGCCAGCCTCCGCACTGAGTCCCCTCCGTAGGTTGTTTCTAATTCCTAAGGCAAGAGGACACAGGGTTGTGTATGTGCCCATTTTATACAGGGACCTTAGAGGAAGGTGTGGCGTTTTGGGAAGGAGCCTGGGGAGAATTGCTTTGAAACAGGCGCCTTCGCCTATTCAGGCAAAAGACCGAGGCAGGAAATAAACAGAACTCCCTGGGGAAGGCTCAGACTCCCCCAGCCCACCCGACCCCTCAGGCTGTGGAGTGGACCAGGGGCTGGTGGGTTTTGAATGCCCTTCCCACTCTAGTGAGGCAATAGAGCCCAGAGAGAGTCAGTAATGTGCTTATTGGAGTCAGATCCTTGGAAAAGTTCACAAATTATCGCTGTCTGGCCCGTGACAGTTCGAACAGCTCTCCCTCTGAGAGGGAGGCCCGGACAGTCTAGAGGTGCAGGGATCAGCCTCGAGCACGGCCGCTCACAGTCGCTTTAACTCTCTGAGCCTCGGTTTCCCCATCCGTCAAATGGGGAGAATAGCAGTTGGTTAGGTTGTCAGGGGGGGCGAACCCTGCACGGAGTACTTAGCACGTAGTTAACACTCAATAAACGGCAGTGCTACTGCGTGGAGCGAGGCCCCTGCAGGGCGGGCCCGGCTCCCACAGGGCGGCCCTGAGAAGGATTGATGAGGTGCCTGTGTCACACTTTTGCTCCCTCTCAGACCCTGGCTGTGCGGTTCGAGGCTCCGAGCTTGCATCCAGACCGGAGACCAGCACGCCGCCGGCTCCGAGGAGGGGCAGCAGGCCGGGCGTCCCCACCCCGGGTCCTCTGGGCCAGGCCCCAGCTGCACGGGGCCCACCCTCCCCTGGCTGCCCCCCAGCTGGGGCCCAGCCACCTCTGACATTTGCCACCAGGCCACCTGGTGAGCTCCGGGCAGGCTCCCGGGCGCCAGCTGCCCCCACCTCTGGCTCGGATGAGCTCATCGGGGTTTGGTAACTTCCAAGGCCGCCAGGAATGTTTGCTCAAATGTTCCAGGCCCGGGGAGCAGAAAGAGCAGAAGCTGCTATAACTCAGACAGGCTGGCTTCACCGGGCCAAGGAGATGAACGCCGCATTTTGGAATCTATATCACCCAAAAGGAGAACACCTCTTAAATCACAGGGATTCGGGCGAGAGCAAGGACCTCATGACACCCCGGGTATGGGGCCACGACGGAGGGACTCTCTCCAGGCACTGGACCTCCTCCTCCTGCCACCGATGTCCTGCCTACGCCTCCTTTGGAGGGATGTCAGGTGGAGGAAGCGAGGCCTGGAGGGGCTCACCCAGCCGTGACCATGCACACGCGCACACGCACTCACACGCACGCACTCTCTCACATCCACATCCCCAGGCCCTGTCGACGCGTCTCCTGGCTCCTTCCCTTCCCAGGTTCTGACCACCACCCCCCGCCCAACACCCCGACCGCAGTCAGGATCGAAATCTGATCAGATCAGATCACACACACCCCTCCCCTGCCCCACCCCCACCCTCCCCACACCCTTAACATGCACAGTGGATCCCAGTGTTGGGTAATGACGATCAAGTTCCTCGCCACGGTCTGCCAGCCACACCTTGTTTTTGTGTTTCGCAGAATTTGCAGGTGCAATGCCCACAGCTGGGGGGCTCTTTGCCGCCCCTGCCCCCTTTCCCCCAGGTGAGGCATAGTCTCCCTCAGCTCAGCTACCGCATCCTTAGGGAAGTCTTCCCCAAAAGATGACTTCAGAATGTTCTCTTCATCCCAGGCCTGGGTAGCGTGACATCCGTGACGGTGGACATCCATCCAGCTTTAGCTCGTGGGATCGTTCGACGACTCTCTGTCCACCCCACTCAATAGTGAGTGCCGGGCAGGGAGGGACTCTCCCTGGTTCTGGGTCCCTACTGTTTGCTGGCCCCAGGTAGGGACTGCTCAACATACATTTGCTGAATGAATGAATGAATGAACGAATGAATGAATGAAGACGTTGTGCCATCCAGAGAAAGTGGCAAGGTTGGGGGTCCAGAACATTTCTAAAACTCAATAGATTAAGCCCAACAGTTTTGCCAACCAGCAAGGGCCCTTGCAGTTCAGTCTTCCTTGTTCAGTCCCTCCGGCTCTGGGGCCTTCCCCTGGTCTCATTGTTACTTGTCTTTCTGGGCCCGGCAAACTCCTATTCATCCTGCAAGACCCCACTTCATGGGAGGGTTGTGACCGATTGATACGTTAAAAATCCATCTAGGGGTGGGGGTGTGCCTGGGTGGCTCAGTCACTTAAGCATCTGACTCTTGATTTCAGCTTAGGTCAAGAACCCAGGGTCGTGGGATTGAGCCCTGTGTCGGCCTCCACACTGAGTATGGAGCCTGCTTAAGATTCTCTCTCTCTCTCTCTCTCTCTCTCTCTCTCTCCCCCCACCCCCCTGCCCCTCTCTCCCCCTTGTGCGCTCACTCTCTCTTTCTAAAAAATTAAAAATTAGAAAAAAGAAAGTGGGCTGGAGGTCACCAGGAGCTGGGGTAGGGGGCAGTGGGGAGTCACCATTTTATGGGTACAAAGTTTCTGTTCGGAGTGATGAAAAGGTTCTAGAAATGAGCAGTGGTGATAGTCGCACAACAATGTGAATATACTTAACGTCGCTGAACCTTACACTTATAAACGGTTAACATGGTAACTGTACATTATGTATGTTAATAATAAACAATCATAAAAGCCTTAAACTACCCAGGTAAGTACCCAAGTAAGATTTATCTGGTGAAACTTTTGTTTCATTTGTGTGTTTATTAGTGTATTTGTATAAAATATGTTTCTTACTTTGGGTCAACATCAAGTAATTTTGAAAAACACTGCCTTTGGGGCAGGTGGGGCACGGATCCTCAGAAGCCTGCCCTGACCTTGGGGACAGTGACCAGCTCCCCGCTGTCTGTTCTCAGGCCCTTTTGCACCGAGTCTCAGCGCTCAGCAAGCATCCCTGTGGTCGAGCCTCACGTGTCTCTGTCAGTCACCAGAACTGGAGCACAAGCTCATGAGGGCCCAGGCCTGTGTCACATTTATCTCCATGCCCTCAAGACGCCAGGCTAGGTGCCGACACGTGACCAAGATGTAGGTGAGGCCAACAGTCCAAAGTCGGGATTCACCCTGACTTTAGGTCCCAGCCCCACCACTGTTACGCTGTGTGAGCTTGGGTGAGTCACCGCCTCTCTGGGCATTTAGCATCTACTGTGGGCCTGCCTTTTGTACGGCTCTGTTCTAGGCCCTGGAGAAACAATACTGAATAAGACTGACAAGATCCCACCCCTCGCAGAGCTGACCCCTTCGAGACCAGATTTGTGATATTGCATAAACCATCTTTTTCCTTCCTTCCTTCCTTCCTTCCTTCCTTCCTTCCTTCCTTCCTTCTTCCATTCCTGCTTCTTTCTTCCCTCCCTCCCCAAGGGTCTCACTGCTCACCCTTGTGTCATGTCACCAGCGGGAGGAAAACCATCTTCCAGCAGCCGCTAGATGGGTAGTGACCCCGTGCAGTAATGTCATAGGGCTCCCATAAGAAAGCACCACAAACTGCGTGGCTTCAAACAACAGGAATGTATTCTCTCAGAGTCCTGGAGGATAAAAGTCCAAAATCAAGGTGTTGGAGGGCCGTGCCCCCTCCAAAGGCTCTAGGGGAGGGTCCTTCCTTGCCTCTTCCAGCTTCTGTGGCCACCAGCCATGCTTGGCCTTCCCTCTAGTCTCTGCCTCCATCCCCATGTGGCCTCCTCCTCCTGTGTCTCTGTATCCAAATGTCCCTTTCCTTGTCCTACAAGGACACCGGTCATACTGAAGGTAGGGCCCACCCTAATCCAGTGCCTGCCACATTCTAACTTGATGACGTCTACAAGTTCAAGCCCTGCGTTGGGCTCTGCTGACAAGGCAGAGCCTGCTTGGGATCCTCTCTCTCTTACCCTCCCCTGTTCTTTCTCTAAACGAACAAACAAACACATAAATAATAGCATTTCATTCTATTACAGTCAATCCACATTTCATCTCACGTGACATGTAATAGGTTCGGCCAATAATTAACAACAACAACAAAATTTTTTAAAAGAAGCTAGCTGCCAACCCATTGGGTTTGAGCAACATACACATTAGCTTGTCCTCTAGGCAGAGGAAGAGTTTGATAGTGATTCTCCTTGTAGTCTTTAATTACGGGACAGGTTCCCCCAAACAGTTAATAATTATTTCCTAAAATGGAATTGTTTTTATAATTATGTTATTATGACAAGTATTTTATAACAATTATATCATTATAGTAACGATTTTATAATAATTTTATTAAAAACGTATAATCAATTTCTGTTACTTTGGTCAACTGTATGCCACTGATAACTGTAATGATAACTCAAAATCAGATAACAGAAAAAACAAAATACTTTAACCCTTAGAGCTTCATAGTCAACAGAAAATGAGACAAATATTTTGAAATGTTAAAACTCTGCGTGCAGGGGCACCTGGGTGGCTCAGTGGGTTGAGTATCCAACTCTTGATATCGGTCATGGGATCAAGCCCTGAGTTGGGCTCTGCACTGAACCTGGAACCTGCTTGGGATTCTCTCTCCCGCTCTCTGCCCCTCCCCCACTCGTGCTTTCTTTCTCCCTCTCTCTCAAAAACAATAAATAAATTCAAATAAAAATAAACAAATAAACAAACAAATAGATAATCTGTGTGCAGGGGCGTCTGGGTGGCTCAATCAGTAAGCGTCCAACTCTCGATTTTGGCTCAGGTCATATCTCATGGTGTGTGGGTTCAGGCCCTCATTAGGCTCTGTGCTGACAGCTGGGAGCCTGCTTAGGATTCTCTCTCTCCCTCTCTCTGCCCCCTCCCCCACTTGTGCTCTCTCTTTCTCTTTCTCTCTCGCTCTCAAATAAAAAATTAAATAAATAAAAATAATAACTAAATAATCTGTGTGTAATAGTTTGGCCTGGAGACAACAGTGAGGACTGAGTCTGGGTGGTGACAGTAATATTTCTACAGTAATATTTCATGGGCTAACCCACTGAGATCCTGGTCATGTTTCTGGACCCTTCTGCTTCTGCCAAGACGTGGCACAGTGAGGAAGATCCAGTTTAGAGTCGAGAGGCCCTCCGGGGATCAGCCAGCAAGTTCAAAACCAGTCTCCACCCTGGGCTAGAACCAGCTTTCCTGACCCTCGCTTGTGAAATTCCTTAGACCCAGGAAATCAGAACCCCTCCCTCAACCCCCAGAAGGACTAAGGTCTGCACAACTCCTCCAACCAAAGACAGCTACTTGAGAAGGCCTTGTAGCTCTGTGGAGTCGAATTTCACCCTGGAGGCACCCAGAACTCCGAGGTGAATTCCACAGTCTCCCGGAGAACCCAGGCTGGAGCCCAAGAAAGGGCTCCGCTCTCCTGCACATCTCGAAGCTGAAGCGTCTCCACCACACCTCAGAGGCCCAGGGAAGCCTCAGCCCCCCAGGCGCAGACATTTGGGTGCCTCCTGGCAGTTCGAGGAGCGAGTGAAGGCGAGACGGTGAGCCCTGCTCACGCTGCTTCACGGCAATACGTATCAGTAACAACAGACCCTTCAACTTGGTTTGACAAGCCCCCTACCCCGAGACCTCTCTGGGGGCCGCATTTCTAAGACGAGTTCCGGACAGAACCCCACACCCACCCTGACCTCCGGCCATTTGGGAAACCACCCAGAGGGGCTTGACACTTTTTCAACCACTTTTTCAACCCCTCTAAAGGAAATCTCATTCCCATGAAGCGGTCATTCCCTGTACCGTCTTCCCCCGGCCTCCGGTAACCGCCAGGCTGTGTGTTCTGTCTCTCCCGACTTGCCTGTTCTGGATATTTCATGTCGACGGGACCGTACAACATATGAGCTCTGCGCGAGGCTTGCTTCACGCAGCGTAAGGTCTTTGAGGTTCATTCAGGTGTCCGTACCTCATCCCTTTTCATGACTGAAGAATATTCCATTGCACGGATAGACCACGTGTTGTGTGTTCATTCGTCCATTGACGGACACTTGGGTTATTTCTACCTTTTGGTTGTTGTGGATGGTACTTCGGCAGACAGCTGTGCTCATCAAGTTGCTTCTTGTCGAAGCAACTGACTGGGTGCCAGGCGTGGTAATGGGCATCGGGAAAGCGACAGGGAAAAAGCTAGGAACATGGCTGTTCCCTTGAGCTCTGGGTCTGTGCCACACAGCATGAGATGACGAGGTGTGTGAAATTATAAAGCGGATCTCCTGCTGGACAGTTCCTCTTTTGGTTCTGCAGCTCCTGGCACATAGTAGGAGCTCAATCAATATTAGTTGAGTGAATGAACAAATGAATGAATGAATGAACCAATGTTTTTGTCTAACTCACTACTGGATCCCCAGTGCCTGGAACAGGGGCCACACGTAGTAAGTATTCCACGTATGTTTGCTAAATGATTGGACCCAAAACCCAGTGTCTGGTCCCACAGAGAAGCATGGGGCTTACGTTCAGATCGCAGTTCAAATCCCAGCTGTGCCATTCACGTGTCGGGTGGCCTTGACCAAGTCCTTCGCCTCCTCCTCATCCGGAAAGCTGGGCTGGACCTCTTGCCCCTCCTGAGGCTGCTGTGACGGATCACCACGGCCGGGCCACTTCAGGGAAGGGATTGTTGGCCCCTGCAAGGGTAAGGCCCTGCTGTATCACGTATCTGCTGGCCCTTCCTGCCCTGACAAAAGGCCCGATTTAACCCAGCGGCAGTCACCACTACCACGGCGGGAGCACAATACGGCAGGTTTGTGGCCGGCGACCGCCGATCAGATTTCGAGTAATATCCCCACCAGACTGCCCAGGCCAGCAGACAAAGGCCTCTTTGTTGCAAATATACTCTTTAAATCCCTAAAGATGTTAGAAGGGGAGATCACACTGCGAAAACGCTGCAGAAATTGTGTAAGGAATGTATTTCGAATGCGAGGGTGTTCATTCGAATGGAATCTGCCCCGTGCTTTTTTGGGAACAAGATTAGCTCAGGGCAGACGTGGGCCTTGGACCCGGGCTGGGAAGTCTCTAAGGTGAAATAATCCTAACAGCCATCAGCACAGCGGTGCCAGCTGTGATTCACGGAACCTTTAACAGGTGCCAGCCGCCTACACATGTTATTTCCATCCCTCAGCTCTTAGAGAGAGTTCGACTGGCAGTACCATTCTGTGGATGGGAAAACCAAGGTGGAGGGATGTGTTGGCCCGCGTGACACAGCCGGGCTTGAACGGGGTCTCTGGGACCTTCTAAGCTATTTCCAGCCCCCTCCACATCCTGTTGACGGTCACAGATGTGGAATACATCCCCACCTCTGAGCTTTAAACCCCACCGGTCATCCGCAAGGACTTCTGACACCCGCTCGGACCCTCACACACCTTATTCCTTCAAGTTCACACGTGAGCACCTCTCCTGATGACCGTCTCACCTCCTCCGAGGCAATTCCACTGGCTCCAGACCATGCCTCCTCTGAGTTCTTAATCGAGGACCGTGACGGTTCTCCAAGGCTGTGTCATGCCCTAACACACACAGACACCTCAGGACTCCTCAGCACCAGGAGAGCGCTGTGGAGGACAACTTGGATTCGAATCGGAAACACCAGCTCTACCTTGAGCTTCACAGGCTGCGTGGCTGAGGAGAGGCTAAAAGTAGATTCCTGCTCCTCAGTAAGTTCAACTTTAGAATTGCCAGATGACCCAGCAAGCCCACTCCTCGGTAGATACCCGAGGAAACGAAAAAACAGATATTTGGGGGCGCCTGGGTGGCTCCGTCCGTTAAGCGCCCGACTCTGGATTTTGGCTCAGGTCGTGATCTCGCAGTTTGCGGGATCGAGCCCCGAATCGGGCTCTGTGCCGACCATGCGGAGGCTGCTTGGGATTCTCTCTCTTCCTCTCTCTGCCCCGCCCCCCGAATAAATAAATAAACTTAAAAAAAACCACAGATGTCTGTTCCAACAAAAACTTAAGACACGAATGTACGTAACAACGCTATTCCTAACAGCTGAAAGGTGGGGGGGGGGGGGGGACCTGGCGTCTGCCAACGGACAAATGCATAAACAAAATGTGGTGAATTCGTGTGATCGAGTATCATTCAGCAGTGAAAAGAGAGCGAACGACAGACACACGCTACAGTATGGAGGAGCCCTGAAAACATTCCGCTAAACGAAAAGCCAGACACAAAAGGTCACATATTGTTACAATTCCGTTGCCGCGAAACATCCAGAATAGGCGGATCCATGGACACAGCGAGCAGATTAGTGGTTTGCCAGGTGCTCAGAGGAGAGGGGAGGGGGGGTAGTTCCCGCTAATGGGTCCAGGGTCTTCTTTAGGGGTGACGTAAACATTTTGGAACTACCCCGGAGGTGGTGGTTATACAACAGTGTATATGTACTAAACGCCAATGAATGATACATTTTAACATGGTTAAAACGGTGGGTTTTAGGTTACGGGAATGTCACCACAATAAAAAAAAAAAAAAAAATTGATGTCATCTCTCTGTGCCTCCGCGTCCCCTCCTCCCTTCACAAGGCTCTTTTGAGAACACGGCCAAATGGCGCATTTAAGGAGCTTCATACCCCATAAACAATAGCGGCCACTCATTTTACTTTAGTCCCCAAACACCACTCTTCCGCCCCTGTGCCGAGATTCGGAGGGGAGGGGGCTTGGCAGAAGTCACACAATTAGGCAGGGGCTGCGGCAGGACTCTAATCCAGCTCGGTCCGGACCTCAGCTTATGTTTTTTTTAATTTTTAGGAAAGGTTATTTATTTTTGAGAAGGAGACAGAGCACGAGTGGGGGAGGGGCAGAGAGCGAGGGAGACACAGAATTGGAAGCAGGCTCCGGGCTCCGAGCTGTCAGCACAGAACCCGACGCGGGCCTCAAACTCACAGACCGGGAGATTGTGACCTGAGCCGAAATCAAGAGTCGGAGGCTTAATGGACTGAGCCACCCAGCGCCCCGCTGTCCCAAGCTGGGATCAGTCTCAGGTGTGGACACTGGTTATCGTTTGGATTTTAGCCATAACAAGCTTTGGGCCAGTCCCTTCCCCTCCCTGGGGCTGACGTCAGTCTCCCCCTCTTTACAAAAGGTGAGTTTGGGCGACACCCAGCTTACCTGTCTTTGCGGTGCTGCCCCCTCTGCCCAAAATTCTCTCCTCATCCCTGTTTGCCAGCCGATGGCTCTGCCTCACCTGTTACACATCACCTGAACCTCACCTCCCAGTGGAAGCCCCGATGTTACATGTCTCCGTGCTCCCTCAGGGGACACATCACAGTCCCCATTGTCCATGTGGCTGAAGGACACGTCTGCCTTGGTAGCTGCCGCAGCCCCAACGGAAGTGCCCAGACAGCGTGCAAGTTAACGAGGAGGCGTAAGTGTCCGCATTCGTTTATTGACCTTCACTGGTGCCCCAGAATCTGTGCTGCCCCAAGTTCAACCTGTAGCCTCCTCGGTTAACTTAAACATAGAGTCGTGCCTACGACCCAGCGAGCGCACGCCTACGTATAGGCCCCAAAGAACTGAAAACAGGTGCTCCAGCAAAAACTCGTACCCAAGTGCTCAGTGGAAGGAACACAACGTCCCTCGACAGATGAACGGACAGAGCGTGGTCTATCCGCACAGCGGAATATTACTCAGCCTTAAAAAGGAATGAAGCAGAGACACATGTTATCGCCTGGATGAAGCCTGACATCATTACGCGTCCGTGAAAGGAGCGAGTCACAAAAGACCGCGTGTTGTGCGATTCTGCTTGTGTGGGGTGGTCCAGAACAGGCAAATCTATAGAAACAGAGAGTATAGATTAGTGGTTGCCAGGAGCTCGGGGAGGAAGGGAGGAAGGAGTGACTGTTATAAGGGATTCAAGGTTTCCTTTGGATGTGAAAATGTTCCAGAACTAGTTAGAAGTGAGGGTTGCATAGGGGTGCCCGGGGGGTGGCTCAGTTGGTTGCATGTCTGACTTCGGCTCCGGTCATGATCTCGCAGCTCATGAGTTCAAGCCCCACGTCAGGCCCTGTGCTGACAGCTCGGAGCCCCGAGCCTGCTTGGGATTCTGTGTCTCCCTGCTCTCTGCCCCTCCCCCACTCACACTCTGTCTCTCTCCTTTTCTCGAAAATAAACATTAAAAATTTTAAAAAAAAAGAAGCAAGGGTTGCACAGCTTCGTAAATATACTCAACGCCACTGAATCGTTCCCTTTAAAGTGGTCGAGGGGCACCTGGGTGGCTCTGTCGGCTCAAGTCATGATCTCCTGGTTTGTGAGTTCGAGGCTCGCATCAGGCTCTGGGCTGACAGCCTAGAGCCTGCTTCAGATTCTGTGTCTCCCTTTCTCTCTGTGTCCCTCCCCCAACTGGTCGTCTGTCTCTCAAAAATGAATAAATTAAAAAAAAATGTTAATGGCCAAAATTATCATTTTATATGTACTTTACCACAATTAAAAAAGAAAAAAAGCACTTGGGGGCGCCTGGGTGGTGCAGTTGGTTCAGCGTCGGGCTCGTGACCTCGGCTCAGGTCATGAGCTCACAGTCCGTGAGTTCAAGCCCCGCATCCGGCTCTGCGCTGCTGGTGCGGAAACTGCTCGGGATCCTGTCTCTCCTTCTCTCTGTTCTTCCCCCGCTGTGCACTCACTCGCCCACTTGTTCTCGCTCGCTCTCATAATAAACAAATAAACTTAAAAAAAAGAAAAGAGAACACTGGCATATCACTCCCCTTTCAGGCAAGAGGTGGTGCGGGGGACAGAAAAGAGCATCAGAGGACACAGATCGGAGCTGAGCTCTTGCCCAACACGCTGGGCTCCCTTGGGCAGGCCGGCGAACCTCTCTGAGCATCTTTGTCCTCCTTCATGTTGCTCTCGGCCCCGCTGACCTCACAGGGCTCAGGGGAAGCTCAGGCAGGAGACCGCATAATGTTTCACATTGTGGTCATTGTATTGTGACCATGAGAGCAAAACAGAGCTCCGTGCAGACAGTTGACCCCCCTTAGGTTGGTCAAGCCTTCTTCCTTTTTCCAAAGGGTGCTATTTCACCTTGTGCCCACAAAATCCCTGGAAAGAAGGGAGGCCAGAGGTGAGGGGTGTTCTCTGCGTGTGACCTGCCGGGGGGTCTGCTTTCGAGAACGTGCCCTTATGGGTGCACACACGAGGGGAGGCTTCTGGAGCCTGCCCGTGCGGGTAAATGCCCCCCTGTCTCACTGGCAATGTGTCTTGGTAAGTAAGGGGAGGGGTGGCAGGCCCGGGGCACCTGCTGACTCAGCGTGTCCCTTCCCACCTGCAGACTTTGCACATACTGTTCCCCGTGCCTGCAACCCTCTTCCACTGTGTTAGCTTCCTGTTACTGCTGTAACAAACTGCTACAGGCCTCATGGCTTAAAATGACATGCATTTATTACTTTCCGGTTCTGGAGGTCAGGGTCTCACTAGGCTAAAATTAAGGCATTTCCTTCTGGAGGCTGGAGGCGAGATCTGGGTTCTGGGCTCTTTCAGCTTCTAGAGGCCTTCTTCCCTCACCTTCGGAGCCAGTAACGCTGCATCTCTCTGGCCCTCTTTCCGTAGTCACATCTCCCTCTGAACGGCCAGAAAGACGCTCTGCTTTGAGGGGCCCATGTGGTTATAGCGTCCTTACCGACTACCCCCAGATAAACGGGGATAATCCCCCGTCTGGAGATTCTTAACCTTAATCGCATCTGCAAAGTCCCTTGTGCCACGCGAGGAAACGTAGTCACGGGTTTTGGGGCTTAGAACTTGCACATCTTGGGGAGCCATTATTCTGTCTATGATGACTGCGTCCTCTTACCTTGACCTCTCCCACTCATTCAGTGATTTATTGAGTACATTTGGGGTGCCACCGTACTGGGGAACACAGTGGCGACCAGGACAAACGCAGCCTCTGCCAAGTGGACCTCCCAGACTGGTGGGTCTCAGTATAGACGATCACTGCCTCCAGGAAGCCCTCCCTGACTATCCAAGGGGCTCCTAGGTCTCTGTGCTCCCCCTAGCCCAGTACCATCATCTTGTAAAGTCAACAGCCCATCTCTTCAACTGGATTCCTTAAGGTCAGGGAGTGTGTCTCATTCACTTCCGTAGTGCCAGGGCCCCCGTCTGGCGCAGAGCGGGCACTGAGGACACATGAGTTGAATGGGGGAACCTGGGCTTCATCCCGGCTTCACTGCTTCCTGGCTGTGTGATCTTGGACAATCCCTTTGCCTGTCTCAGCCCAGTTTTGCCATTTCTAAAGTGGCTATACACAGCAGCACCTGGCTTCAGGCGTTGTTGCAAGAATTAAACCAGACGAGGTTCATCCTGCACACAGTAGGTGTTCAACAGTTTCTTTGTGTCGTTGTCTTGTGCTACGGAGGCGGATTCTGAGTTAGGTGACCGTTTGGGATGGATCCCAGGCCTCAGATTTCTCCATCAAAGAAGCAGGTCACAGGGGCATTCATCACGGCCACAGCTAGGTGGTTGCAGGTGCCACCCCCCTGACCATAACTCCCCCAACAGAAGCACCAAATGCCCACTTTCAGAAGACCGGTTGCAAGCTTGAAGGCCACGTCTTCGCTGGATATGCAGCAAGCAAGACGCCTGAGGGGCGCCTGGGTGGCTCAGTTGGTTGAGCGTCCGACTTCGGCTCGGGTCATGATCTCACAGTTTGTGGGTTCGAGCCCTGCGTGGGGCTCTGTGCTGACGGCTCGGAGCCTGGAGCCTCCTTCCGATTCTGTGTCTCCTTCTCCCTCTGCCCCTCGCCCGCTCACGCTTCGTCTCACTCTGTTTCTCAAACATAAATAAATGTAAAGAAAGATGCATGAAAGATGAAACCCTATCTATCTGCACACAGTGGGTGCTTACATCCACAGCATGTGCTCAGGGGAGAGTCTGGACTTGGGAGTCACGTAGAACCGGATTCAGATCGCCGCTCTCCCGTAATCAATGATTTGCTGACCTTGGGCGAGTCCCATCGACTTCTCCGAACTTGATTTGGGGACAAGAGGACCTGCCTGCGAGGGAGAAATGAGATAAGGGAGAAGCGCCAGGCACGTGGTCTGGTCTGGAAAGGACCAGATCCTTGCGAGCGATGATGAGCAGAGAAAAACCCCCAGTCACCACTGAGGGGCGAGCCAGGAGACAGGGCCCCTGGAAATTACACAAGGTCAGTCTCTGATTTCCCGTAGCTTGGCGACTCCTACTCACCTCACAACTTTGGAAAATATTCTCTTAGCATTTGCAATTCTTGATCTGGGCCCAACACTGAAATTATTGCAGACTTTTTTCTTCTCCTCCTCCTCCTTTTTTGACAGCTTGAGCAAAAGGAGCTGTTTTTGAATTTCGGGAGGGGAAAAACACACGCGCACACATACACACACCAAACAGCATCGTTTTGCAGGACAAAATGTCCCCTGTGCTCCAGAGCGGGCGGCCCCAGCCCCGCTCCGGCTGGCCTCACAAACACTTAGTGTCACTGCAGGTTATGTAAGCGCGGTTTGGGCCTGCGAGGTTGGACGTGGCCTTGGGTTTTAAAAGGAGGCAGAGGAGTTTGGGTGAAGAGCCATTTGGCTCAAAATAAATCCAGGAACTCAATGCAGGGGGAAAAAAAAAAAAGTCCTCAAGACTCTAATCGAGGGAATATTCAGATGTATAGTTTGGAGCGTCAAGAACTCCGCAAACTCGGGCCGGAGTTTGGCCAATGTGGCTTTCTCTGCCCCATCATGAGCATGCCTGACAGTAAGAGGCCAGGGAGTGCGGTGTGGGGTGGGGTCATAATGTGACCCCTTCAGTGGGACCCCGGTACTCCTGGAAGGCAAACACCAATCCTTAGTATTTTCAAAACCTGTGCCTTTGTTCACTAAGTTTACATCCCTTCTGTCGGGGCCCCAGATGTAGTGATTCCTACTGGCCGGTGACACCAAGGCAAGTAAGCAAGATCTTTCATCCAGTCGGGGGAAAGCAAGGGATGTGGGGTGCCCGACTCATCCTGATTTGCCCGAGACCTGCCCTGTTTTAAAACTGAAAGGCTTGGGCGCCTGGCTGGCTCAGCCGGTGAAGCGTCCGACTTCGGCTCAGGTCATGACCTCGCGGTTCGTGAGTTCGAGCCCCACGCTGGGCTCGGTGCTGACCGCTTGGAGCCTGGAGCCTGCTCGGATTCTGCGTCCCCCTCTCTCTCTCTCTCTCTCTCTCTCTGTCCCTCCTCCGCTCACACTCTGTCTCTTTCCCTCAAAAGGAAATAAACTTTAAAATTAAAAAAAAAAAATACTGAAAGGCTCACCTTTAAGGAAACCCCTCAATCCGGGGTAGCCGGGGGCCGGTGGTCACCCTACAAGAGGGAGTAATAACCATGACCAGCATAGAGTATCTTCTAAGTGCCCTTGTCCTGCTAAGGCTTTATAAAAACATTGTTGCACTTCATTCCCTCAGCTACCTCTTCAGGTAGATTATGCCCATTTTACAGACCAGGCAACTGAGACTCAGAGGGGGAAGTCAAACAGCAAGAGAGTGGAAGATCCTCAGGAGCTTTTATTAAAATCAGAGATCCCTGGGCCCCACCCCTAGAGAATCCAGCTCAGTGGTTGGGGGAATCTCCATTTATAACACACCCTCCTAATGATTTTACAAGCAAGTAATTTCAATGTGCAAAGCTCGACGAAGCTCCCCTGGGAATGGCCTTGGAACTGAACACAGAAAGGTAAGTTCAATAGGGACAAGTATTCAAGCCAAGGGAACAGCATGAGGAAGAACATAAAGTTGTGGGGACTGATGAGTGTGTATCTGAATATAATGCCCTTGAGGGACAGAGCAGGAGAGGAGACTGCTGTTGACAGACCCAGGTCCTTGAGCACCAGGCTAAGGAATCTGGACTTTATCCTGAAGGCATTAAGAGCCACGAGAGGGTTTAAAGAGTAGTAACGAGGTCAAATTTGTACTTTGGGAAGATGATTCCAGCTCCTATGCAGGAGTTACACTGGAAGGGGTTGTGACTGGGGTCAAGAGAACAGTTAGGAAGGAAGTAAAGAAACCGTGCTCAAACTGGCTTGGAAATGCATTGACTTACACCATTGCATTAGCTTCAGGCATGGCTGCATCCAGGTGCTCAATTTAGAAACCAGTCTCTCTCCCTGTCTTGCCTCCGTTCCGGTGTCTTTCCAGATAGACCCTCTCTCTTTGACAATACGAGATCCCCCAGAAGCTCAAGGCTTGCCTCCTGTGGCTTAGCCACCCCACCAGAAAGAGTGTGTCTGTCCCATAGTACTTTCAGCCTAAGTCATAGTAGTGTTACCATTTGCTGGCTCTCATAGGCCCATTTTTCAACCAATCACAGTGGTATCTCATTGGCCAGGTCTACACAAAGGCCCACACTTGGAGTGAGGGAGTGGGATCGGCCCCACCCCAAATCCACAGTCTGGGATGGGAGGGAGACTGGTCCCCAGAGGAAAATCTGGATTCTGTTTTCCAGGAACCTCGATCATGACCTATGAGGGGCTAGAAATGGATCCCACTGGATCACCATCCCCATTTCCGTGAAGTGGAAACAGAGAGGTAAAGCCTCAAGCCACCTCTGGCCTAGAGCCGGGTTTGAACAGCGCCTGGAAGCCCCCAGAACAAATGGCTTCGTGTGGGAGACATGAAGGAAAGGGCCACAGGTCGGTGGAGCTGAGGTGCTGGGAAGCATGTGATACCCGAGGGACTGGCGGCCCAGGCACAGATGCACCACGACCCGCAGAGCTGTGGGGTCCGCGCGACAGGAGCAGGGGAGCAAAACAGCGCTGGGCGCCTCCTCACGGCCCAGCACAGCATGACATGCACTGCGAGGTCGTTGCCCCTGACCCCTGGGCCCCCTCCCTTGGGCTGTGAGCTCCAGGAAGGCAGGGACCGTGTCGCCTGTGTCCTCAGCACGCGCCCGGCGCACCGTGAGGCCCAAAGAATAGTTGTCAGATCAACGGGCGCCTGCCCTAATGGTCTTGTACACCTCAGGCACGGGAGGCTCACTGCCACACGAGACAGTCTGTCCCTTGGTTGAACAGCGCTGCTAGAAACGCCACCCTCAACCCCCCCCGGCAAAATGAGAGCAAGATTCAGGGATCTCCCACTTTGGATTTGCTCCTCAGGAGAGAATTCGAATGTAGCAAAGACAAACGATCCACATGAAGATACTCGTTCCGGTGGTGGCGTCATGGCAGGAGTCTACGAACACCTCACTGGTGGCAAAGATTGTGTGCATGCATGAGTGTGTGTGTGTGTGTGTGTGTGAGAGAGTACGCGGGTGTATATGTGTGAGTGTGCGTATATGGATGAGCATGTGTGGGTGAGTGTGTGTGCTTTAGTTACTCCTGAAACACCACCGCAAAGGAACCACTAGTAACCATGAAAAAACGTGAGCCACAAGGGGCGCCTGGGCGGCTCCGTCGGTTAAGCGTCTGGCTCCTGATTTCGGCTCAGGTCACGATCTCACAGCTCGGGAGTTCGAGCCTCGCGTCCGGCTCTGTGCTGACAGCTCGGAGCCCTGGAGCCTGCTTCGGATTCTGTGTCTCCCTCTCTCTCTGCCCCTGACCCACTCGCATTCTGTCTCTGTCTCTCTCGAAAATAAACGAACGTTTAAAAATAAATAAATAAAGTTTCTTTACGATTACATTCCCTCATCCCATAGGTACTGTTATTCCCATTTCAGAGATGAGGAAACTGAGGCCAGGGAGGAGAAGCCATTCTGCACGTGGTGCTGCAGGGACGGACTGAGCAACTGACCCTGAGTGGGGACCTTGAGCCATCCCCGGGGCCCGGGCCAGCCCCTTCTGCAGCCCTCCTGAGAGCTGAAGACAAAACTCTTGCCTCTGGGCGCCTTCTCTTCTCCTTGCCGACCATTCCTGCACCCTCGCTCCACCCCCCCCCCCACCCTCCGCCCTGCACCCCCCTGCCCCGAGACTCGGTCCCAAGTCTCCCATGGCAGACCACACAGAGCATGGCCGGAGAAGGCTCTGCAACAGGCAAGACTGGCCTGGAAAATGTCCACACCGCCGCGGCCTGACTTCTGCATGAATCTCGAGAACAAAGGCCCCTGTGCCCACTTGGGCCGCGCCGCCAGGCGAGCAGACGGAGCAAAGTGTCAGAGCCGCCCGGGGTGGCCATCTGCTCTCTAGTACACAATTAAATCTGACCCGGCAATTATGACTCTGAGGGCGGCGACGGCCTCAGAACCGTGGCGCGTCCCCGGGCACCAGGCTCAGCGGGGAATTCTAGGGTGTCACCCGCCAGCTAGGCAAAGAGACCCTTCTTCTAAGGGGAAGAAGTAACTTCTGTCTGCAGACAGGGCTGGCTTTGCCAGGCTATGCACTCAGATAATCCTATTTACCCTCCCTGACAGCTCCTCGCGATGCGTGGTGGTCTCCGTTTCACACAGGAGGAAACTGAAAAACAGCGTGTGGGCAGTGTCACCAGACCGGTAAGAGTCAGAGCTGGGCTTTGAATGAGTGCCCCGCCCCCGCCCCCCCCCCTTCCTCCCGCACCAGCCCCAAACATGACCCTTCCCTCCAGCTCTGAGCTGCACGGCAGAAAGGAACACAACTCACTTCTCTCACCCCTCTCAGCCCCAAGCTCTTTGCTTTTGAGTCACTCTTTCAGGACCTTTCTTTAGACATAAGCCCCCTCCTCAGACACTCAACGTACATCCGTGGAACGATGACTGTACTGCCAGAGTCTGCACAGAGGTAAGGAAGGCGGTGTGAGTAAGAGAGACAGCCTCTGCCTTCATGGGGTTCACAGACTAAACGGAGAGGCAACATTCAACAAGCACAAGGAGCTGGCAGTCAGCCAAGCACATGGCAAGGAGGGGACATTACGCCATGAGAATGTGGGGCCACAGAGGGCTTCCCTGAGGAAGTGCCACATGGGCTAAGAGCTAAAGGTCCTGGGAGGTGATAAAGAAAGGAGAAAACAGTACTGTAGGCAGTAGAAACGGTATGTGCAAAGGCCCCGTGGTAGGATCCAAAAGGTCAGTGTCATAGGAGCATAGAAAATGTCAAGGAAATAAAATTAATTTTGACTAAGGGCACCTGGGTGGCTCAGTCAGTTAAGCGTCTGACTCTTGATTTTGGCTCAGGTCATGATCTTGCAGTTCATGAGTTGGAGCCCTGCGCCGATAGCATGAAGCCTACTTGGGATTCTCTCACTCCCTGTCTCTCTCAAAATAAACAAACATTTAATTAAGTACTTAATTAATGAGTAAGTTTTGATTAGCTCCTAACACCAGTGGTTCCAGCTAACGTTTGCTATGGGGCCACTGCACACTGACCCTGAGCTTCCTGTACCTAATCCCTTTAAATCTTTACAACACTTCCATGGGGAGGGTATTTCCCTCCTATCTTTCAGATAAAGGGAAATGGAAACTCAGACACCGAGAGTCTCCAAAGCTGGCCTTCGACCCCACCTGCATCCTCAGCCCGCATAGTTGGGGGGGGGGGTTATTCCGTACTCGGCTCTGTGGGAGGTATTTTATTTATTATACATTATTTCGATGCCTCCTTTCAGCAACCCGTGACACAGAGGCCTTTATCACCCCCATCGCGCAGATGAGACAAGTGAGGCTCAGACAGGGCATGTCCGGGACCCGTCCAAGGTCACAGAGCGGGAAGGTACAGAGCCGGGATCCAAACCCAGGTGAGCTGAGCCCCGAGCAGGGTTGCAGTAACTTCTAAGTGTCTGTGAGGGCCGGCACGGGCCTCACCCCGACGTCAGCCCCAGCCCTGCACACAGAAGCCGGTGACAGATGCACACTGGATTCCTCGTCTTTTGGCCACTGTGGCCGTGTCTGCACCCTCGGCAGATCCTTGGGCTGAGCGGCACCCCCGCTCCAGAACCGGCCATCCTGTGCAGTGGTCTGCCGATGGTTGTCTCAGGGCCTGGCCCCCCTCTCGTCCTCCCGGTGGGTCTCCTGGATTATCATTCGATTCCTTTGACACCCCCCAACGCTGACCAGCCGCTAGACATTCTCAGTCTGGGTTCCCCCAAAAGCAGACCCCGAGGCAGGGATCTGGGGGTCAGCACCTTGTCTGGCAGGTGGTCCAGGAAGTAGAACAGGAGCGGGGAGCGGGGACGTGAGAGAAGAGGAAAGCCGATGAACGATGCGTTACGGCGTGGGGTACCACTGTGGGGGGGCCCCTCTGGGAGGTTGTACAGATGACACTCGCGGTGCCCCGCCTGAGAGACGAGGGAGCTGGGGTATTTATCCTCCAAGGCCCATCCTGCTCTGACGAAGGCTGCTCCTGGGGTGGGGCCAGGGCGGGTGGTTAACTGCGCAGCGTGTCCAGCCAGCCTGCTCGCCCACCTGGCCAGAGAGTGCAGCCGCCGTGTGCAGGTGACCTCCCGGGTGGGCCAGGACACGTTGGCAGGGCGTCGATTACAGGAATCGTAAGTTTCTGTAAACTTGAAACTTCTGTAAACTTCCGGAAACCTGAGTCATGGATTATGGCCATCTAGTCCGGCAGGCAGCAAACGTTTCTCGGACCTCCATGTGCCTGGCGGTGCTATGCTCGCCAGCCTGGTACGGTAGAAACCATCAAGTGCCCACCATGCATCAGGCACCAAGCTGAAAATTCAAACGCGCTATCTTCAAATTAACGGGTGCACGCGTAAGCATCCAAAAAACCCACTTCGCCAGATTTTACATCCCTTGCTTGCTGGCCTTGGAAACTCGGGTGTGAGAATCACCTCGGAACCTCAGTTCTTCCATCCATAAAACGGGCACGAAATCAGCGTTCGTTTCATAGGGGTGTTGAGACGATTACACTGGAGAGTTCCTGGAGGCACAGAGGCAGCACGCCGTCACCTGTACTGATGCTTCTTTTTCTTTTTTGTTTCTTCTTAGCACCGTATTTCACCAAATCTGGGACATGATCGGTTGTAAACCACATCCCAGTTTTACAGCTATTAAAATGCAGAGTTGGCGGCGGGGGTCGGGGGGGGGGTGGTGGTGGGATTTCTTAGAACTGACAGAAGACAGCCTTATTCCCGTTTTCCCTATCTGGGCACGGAGACTCGGGGCAGGGATAGAATACGCCTGTTTTCCCCGCTACGTTCCCCGCTTCCTGGCCCAGGATGGGGTCCCCGCCAGGCCACCCGGGTGTCAGGTTCAGGCAGATTTCGCCGTTAATGCCACGTTGCATGAGCCGACTCAACCCTTTGCAAGCCGTGGATTAACTTATTTTACTGCTGTGTCAAAGAGAAGCAGGAGTCTGGAGCAATTACGCTGATTGGGGACCCCACCCACCCGACACTCTCCTCCTGGCCTCTGCCGAGATGACTCAGCCCGAATTATCCTCCTAATTGTCTCAACCTGTGTGGACTCCCAGCTGGGGCCCTCCTTCCCCCAAACGCACAGAGCCAGTCCTTGAGGGCTGCAGACAGGAGGAAAGATCTGCCGTCTCCGAAATGGAATGTGGACTTCCAGGCCCTTCCAGCGTTCTTACAAACGCAGTCGGTTTTCGCTTCCCTCTGCCTTCCGTCCACCCACCCCTCTGCATGCGTGCCTGGGTGTCAGGGGCCTTTATGAGAGTTCCTGCTTGGAACAGAGGACCTCTCCCTTCGGGCATCCCCGCTTCTCCACCCCTGACCCTTGCCTTACGTTTGGTGACCTGCCTAAGGAAGGGGGAGCGTTCGATTTGAATCCCCCCTCAGGGGAGGGATGATCTTGCATTGACGTTTGGATCCCACCCAGCAGAGCTAGTGGCACGGAGAAGCTATTTTCGAGAGACGTGGGTCGATAAAGAGAAGGAAAAAAAACAAAAACAAAAACCCAACCAAGAACCAAGGGGAAACCTGAGTCATGGCCAGGGAAAAGGAGACCTCCAAGGAATGGGGTGCTACAGCTGACCAGATTCCTGTAGCAGACGGAACAGCAAAAGCAACAGACACATGCAAATTAAGGGATCAGCAGAATCCCACAGGGAGACAGGAGGACCCACTAGGAGGTGGGTTTTTATATTCAGGATTCCGTAAAGCATCTTTTTTTTTTTTTTTTTTGGCCAAGAAAACTCCCCTACATTGGTTTTATGAATGCACAAGTCTTGGGAATTGAACAGGTATTCAATTCCCACAGAGGAGGCAGATTGAGGCTCATGGAAGCCAGGCCCGGACTGTGCCACCGTAGGCTGGGGGACATTGGGAGCCTGACTTATTTTTGAATATATATTTTTTTAAATGTCTGTTGATTTATTTTGAGAGGCGGGGAGGGGCAGAGAGAGAGGGAGGGAGAGAGAATCCCAAGCAGGCTCCATGCTGTCATCACAGAGCCCGAGCCGATATCAAGAGCTGGGTGCTGAACCGACTGAGCCCCCCGGGCGCCCCTTTTGAACATTTTTCTTTAAGTAATCTCTATACCCAATGCGGGGCTCAACTCACTGACTTATTTTTGATTGACAGGTGCACAGGAATTAATGGACTCCCTCAAGGACACTCATCCAGGAGTACTCAACATTATCATCAGTCTGGACAGAACTTCCCCACCAATCCATTCCCCTTCCTGCTACCACAGAAATGGGCCACCTCCCAGGACACCTGTCACCCGTTTATGTCCATGTTTATGTATCCAAGAACAAAGAAGGATGCCTTGAGTAGGTAGTTTTTAAATGAACGTAAGAGACATCATCTTCTCATCATTGTTGCATTTTTTTTCTCCATCAGTACTAATTTTCAAGACTCATCCTTGCTGGTAAGTACAGAGGCAGCTCCCTCCTTTTAACTACTGTATGATATTCCATCGCGTGACCACCCCCTATGTTATCTGTCCATTTCCCCACGGATGGACGTGTAGGTTATTTCTAAGCCTGCCTTGCTAGACACTTCGGTTTCTTTCTTTAGTTATCTGTTCTATAAAAGTGAGGTACCACAGATGACTTCCAACTTTCCACGAGCTGGCCGCCTGCAGCACAGACCTCACCTCTCGAAAGTTCACAGTCCGATGGGACTTGCAGACTTGTACATACGAAAAAGGAATTTCACTGCACAGCGGAACAGGGTGCCAAATACGTGTCTTAATTCTCGTCTCTGCCGTCGGTCTCTAAACTTCTTCCCACCCTGAGAAAGCTTTCCACGGTGCCCAGCCCTCCTGGAAGAACGAACAAGGCCAGTGAGTGGTCTGGCACTGGGTGGGGGTGGAGTGGGGTGGGGTGCAGCGCCGCTGATTTCGTAGGGAGGCCCCGCCTGGTCCGTCAATAACAGCCCAGGCTGGGCAACTTCCTGCCCCAGACTAGCAGGACGCATCGCACATCACGCAGCGGGAGTCCTCTCCTTGTTATTTATGTTGGCTGCAAAATCCAGGAAATCGCCACTGGATATATAGCCCAATGTCTCAGGATTAAATCCTGTTAGTATGAATCTCATTCCCCAGCACTCCCCTGGGATCCAGACCACGGGGCCTGCCCGATGGTGGATCCAGGTTTGTTGTTACAGGGGAAAAAGAAAGAAACCAGAGCCGTCGAGGAAGCTCGGGATCGGATGTATGGCCTGGAAGAAGCAGTGCCATATGCTTAATTGCGCTCCGATTGCACAGAACGCTCCAGAATCGCTGCTCTGGGGTAGAGAGATGCTAATGGCCGTCATTACATTTGGACAGCCCTGTTCGGTTATATTGTGATCTTTGCAACCACCGTGTGGTTCACCGAGAGTCGCCAGCCTAGTGTAACATGGGAGAAACGTTTGCATTTGCAAATGCGTCCTGAGAACCTTATACAAACCACACCTGGCTCCGGGAACTGAGGATAGGGAAAAATGGACGCTCGTGGAACTTCTAGTCCAGCTGGGAGAGACGAGCAGTATACACACACACGCATAAGTGCTGTGAAGGATAAAGAACTATGACACATAGGCACAGGGACTGGTTTTATATGAGTTAGCCTGGGAAAGCCCCCTTGAAAAGGGAACATGAGCTGTGGGAGTGGAAGAGTGTTCCAGACAGCAGAAGCAGCCAGTGCAAAGGCCCTGAGGTGAGTTGCCTGGAGTGTTGGAGAAGCAGGCAGCAGGAGGCCAGTGTGGCTGGAGTGGAGTGAGGGAGAGGCCTAGGAGGGGTGAGGGCAGAAAGAGGGTCAGAGTAGAGGGAATCTGTACTTCCGTCTGAGTTACATGGCAGGGCTTTGAGCAGAGGAGGGATGTGACCTGTTTGATACTTAAAGAAGCCCTCTGGCTCCTCTGTGGGAGGGGAAGGGGCCAGGTAGGAAGGTCTGGAGCAACCTCCCAGGAAGAAAGGATGGTGGCTGGGCCAGGTCAGCGTCGTCGTGATGGACAAGGTTCAGAAGGGTCGGGATTCTGGACCTATTTTGAAGGTGGAGCCCACACAATCTGAAGTGGAGAGGGAGAGACGCACTTGACCCAGTCAGGGAGTGGGGCGTTGAGCCAGGTCTCCTCTTTGGCTGTTCCAGCTTCTAGCTTCTTTCCACTGCAGCCTGTCGCTGGGGCCTTGATGCACTTGAACAAGCACGCTGACGGCCACTAAATCCAGTGGGTTCGCACAGGCGGGTTCAATCCCGGAAGGTGATCGCCTGGCTCCTAGAGTCGCAGACTCTACTCTTTGCATCTGCTCCCTCTTGCCAGCTTGATCCCGAGCAGGCTGTGGGACCAGGATCCTGAGGCTAGGGCGGAGTGCTCACAGACAAAACCCCATGCAAACAATCCTTTGTGTTTGCACCACAATCCAGAGAAGAGGAGAGCCTTTCCATCTTTATCAGACAGAGGAGGTGGCAGGTCTGTTACCCTGAGGCACCCGGGCAACTTGGAGTCACACCGGGGGTGGCGCTCAGGTGATGGGGAGGTCACGTGGCTGGGCTCTGCCCGTGGAGGAGTGAAGGATCCTGGTGCTGAGATCCACTCCTTTCCCCTTGGCTCAGCTTATTTTCTGGGCTCCCTGGTCCCTGCTCCCCACAACCCCCACCCGGCTCCCCAGCCTGGAGATCTCACACATGAGTAAGTCTTCGTGCACAGCTGTGATTATCTGGGGAGACGCAGACTTAAAACATTTGAAGGCACTCAGGGATGTCAAGCTGGGACAATCAGGTACAAGGCATCCGGCCTCTTGTTCATTCTGCCTACAGAAGCTCCCAGGACGATCAAGGAAGAAACAGCAATCCCGTCTTAGAACGTTCACAGTTCCACTCCATTCCATTTTAGAATTTCTTAGATCTAATTCCTTATTTGTTCCATCTTGGGACTTCTAAGGTTTTCATTCCCTTAAAAAAAAAAAAAAAAAAATCCTAGATCTAATTCCTGCCCTAACTAGAATGTCCTTGATCTCATTTCTAATCAAGTCCATCCCAGAACTTTGGAAAAGTACGTGGGAAACAGGTCTGGGTCACTTTCCCTACCATGGCTATTTGCTTGTATCTAATTATTCCTCCAGTTTGTTTGGAGTGTCGACTATAGGCCAGGCACAGAGCTGGGAACTAAGAATGCACAAGTGAACGGGGCAGAACCTCTTCTCCTGAGGGTCTCACGGCCGGCAGGGAGGCAAACACTCCACAGAAGTAAACGATGATGGTATCTGGTGCTAAATTCATGCAAAATGTCCTATAATCCACTCTGTGCCAGGCACACAAGTGAGAAAACATGGGCTCTGCGGGCACTTGTGGCTCCCTGCCCTGGTCCCCAAGTTCAGGTGCGCACCAGAATCACTGCTGGAAACTGATGCAAATGCAGAACCCTGGGCCTGAGACCTCAAAGGTTCTCATTCTGCAGGGCCGGGGTACGGCCCACGTAAGGTGACTGTCCCCATTTGCCCAGACTTGAGGGTTTTCCCCGGGACGCAGGACTCCAGCACTAAACCAGCATAATTCTGAGCAAACTGGCACGGTTGGTCTCCCTCGGCCCAGGAGTCTGCATTTTTAAATCTTTTTTTTTTTTTTTTGAAGTTTTTATTTTTGAGAGACAGAGACAGACAGAGTGCAAGTGGGGGAGGGGCAGAGAGAGGAGGAGACACAGAATCCAAAACAGGCTCTAGGCTCTGAGCTGACAGCACAGAGCCCGACGCGGGGCTTGAACCCACAGACCGTGAGATCGTGACCTGAGCAGAAGTCAGACGCTCAACCGACTGAGCCACCCAGGCGCCCCCAGGAGTCTGCATTTTTATTTTATTTTTGTTTTTAATTTTTTTCATTAACATTTATTTATTTTTTGAGAGTCAGAGAGAGACAGAGCACGAGCAGGTGAGGTGCAGAGAGAGGGAGACACAGAATCGGAAGCAGGCTCCAGGCCCTGAGCTGTCAGCACAGAGCCCGACGCGGGGCTCCAACCCACATGAGATCATGACCCGAGCCGAAGTCGGACGCTCAACCGACTGAGCCACCCAGGTGCCCCAGGAGTCTGCATTTTTAAAACGCAACCCCAGGTGATTGAGATGTAGGCGGTCCACAGGGTCTCGTGGGAGCTGACCGGAGGCCCTGAGCCCCAGTCATCCCTGAGGTAGGTGGGGAGTTTGCGCGGGCAAGGTTGGCTGGCCCGGGGGCAGGTAATCCAGGCACAGGAGCCGGTCTTGGGTGTAAAAGTGCCAGTTGGGTCTAGGCACCCCGAATCTGCTGACCTCGATCCCCTTCAGGCTAATGTTGGGGAGAAGCAAAGATGAAAATGGATTGACGAGCCCAACTGGGCGGAGAAGACCGAGCTTGTCGATGAAGCGGAGCCAAATTTCCCGGCGGCCCCTAGCTGGGCACAGCTGAGCTACGGCTTCCGTGAGCTGCAGGATATTTGAAGTAAAGGCTCAACCTTGGAGAAGTATTAATGAAAACGTCACAGGCACTAAAGTCAAAGCAGATGCGAAGCCGGCTACACGAGCAGACAGAGCTGATAAGAAACAGCCCAGGAGAGAACAAAACCTCTTGAGATTAGGTCAAGGGCAGACCAAAAAAAAAAAAAAAAAGACATCCGGGGGTCCCCCCATGGCAACTCGGAGGAAGGCTGTCGCTCCTATGAAACAAGCTGACATTTCTGTGCTGCTGTGTTATGTATCGACATCCCGACAGGGCAGCGTTCGGAGGCCTCCACATCGGCAAATAAATATTACGTCTCCATCTTCAGCTAAGCAGAGTTGCGGTGCATTCCTATTACTTCATGTGGATCAACCATCTGGAAGTTGAATCGAGCCACAGGGTAAAGAATGGGATCCAATTTTGCATTCACCAAAATAAGCCGTACTAGTCTCAATTTATGGCAGATGGTTATGCAGTCTCAGCGGGCCAAAAAATCTCTCTGCAAAAGAATAAAGTTTATGCCAATTACTGTAATAGGAACCAGCACAACAACTGCGTGGGGTTGACTAAGATCGCAGATATCGTCGTACGGCACATAAACCACGGGGGGCCGGGGGAACGATGGGGACCCAGTTAATTCATTAAGATAACGCGAGAGAAATGAGGAGCAGAGTTAGTCATAAAACAGAAATATTTCCTCGCCAAGGATGGGAGGGGATCGGGGTGGAAGGGGCCTCAGTCGTGCTGCGGGCAGGGGCAGGGGAACGGTGGACGGTCAGTGGTTAAGGGAGACGGTGTGGCTGCTCCACACAAAAGGCAAGGGAGGAGAGCGGTTGAATCGGGGCTCCTCGGCTCCATTCACTCCAAACAGATCTGTGGAGCATGGGGCTGCGTGGTGGGCAGGCCCTGAGACCACAACAGTGGCGGGTGCTCCTGGCACCTGCCCTTAGGGATGCTGGCCTCATCGGGCGGTCAGGGGAAGTGTCTTTGAGGACCTGGACCCCCAGCTGAGGTGGAAGAAGGAAGGGGGGAGGGGAAGGGACTCCAGGCCTAGAGGACACCGTGGGCTTTGCTCACGAGATGCCGGATCACAGAGGCGAGGGGCCAGGATGGATGGGGTGGCCAGGCCCGACACTCAGGGCCTCTCGGGCACAGGGAGGAGGTTTGGCTCTGTCCTCAAAGCAAAGATGGAATGACTCAATCGACCTTCCTTTTGGAGCGAGCCCTTCCTGCAGGAAGCCCCGTCTCTTTTCAGCTGAGGGCAGCTTCTTGACCTGTGTGTGCCCTAGTGTCCTCAAGGATCGGGAAATGTGAGAACGCCCCACTCTCCCCAGGGGCGGTGTCAGGGTGCAAGTGTGGGCCGCAGCAGGGAATGTGCGGGTGGAGGAGAGACCCGCTCTCTCCCCCACGAATGGCCCTGCCTGGGCAAAATGCTGCCGGGCCCTCCCGGCCGGCACCTGATCAGAGACCAACCTCCACCCAATCAGCACCCCTTACATGGGAAACTTTTGTGCCCTAATGAAGGCTGGAGAAAGGATTAGGCGGCTGGTTTGGGGGCACATCAGGCTACAAAAGGAAGTTGCTTGTCTCCTAAAAAATGTTAGTTCAGCTTTTGTACTTGCTTTTAAATGAGTGCTGCTGGCTTAAAGAATGTGGACATTTGGGGCTGAAAATAAGGTGACCAATTGTCCTAACTAAAGCACAGGGCAAACGAAGTCCTGGCCAAACTAAGCCCAGGACTGTCCCAGTCCAGCCTCCCAGGAAACTCCTCTCTCCTGGGTGAACTGGGATGGGCTGGTTGCCCTCAAATACTAGTAGGAGACCAATGAAGGGGTAAATCCGATGCTGCAGAGACTTTCACCCATTACTTACACATTTCCTGTCTCATGGCCACACTCCACGCTGGTGTTAGTACCCCAACCTTCACGGGCAGGACGCAGAGGCTCAGGGGGGCCGAGACTCACTCACTGGCCCGTTGCAGTAAGCGGACGTGGCCGACTCGGAACACAGTCGTCGGACGCCGAAACCCCTGTCCGGCGTGGCCTCTCGGAGAGACAGCAGCAGCGACCATTAGTAAAACCCAATGGCAGCGGTCGTGGTTGCCAAGCTCCACGTTCTCTGGGGAGGCTGACAAGGAAGGGAACAAAGTTCTTCGCAAGCAACAGTAATCCCCCTGTTCCTCGCCTGGCCAGACGACTCTTGCCGACTCACACAAAGGCCTGAGCAAACACAGGGGCTGCATCCTGGCCAAAAGGCCTGAGCAAACCAGCACTGCATCCTGGTGGCCCAGAGCCAGGGCTGGGCCAGGCTGTCCTCAGTCACCGGTAGAGCACCCCCAGACACACACACACACAGCCTGGGGATCGAGAGGACCGACCGGGGTGGGGGAGGTGGGGGGAGGGTGAATTCCAGGGCGAGTGGGAGAAGCCCCCCGTTGGAAGCCTGGGGCTCGCATGTGCGGGGAGACCGCCAGCCGGAATGCAGGCGCTGACCTCAATCGCACAAGTGGAAAATCTGAGCCTGTCGGGCTCGGAAGGGGCCGGGAGGAATCCTGAAATCCTCCCCCACCCCCCCAGACGGCTTTCTGGCACACGCCTCGGAAGAGCAGTGAGCTCATGGGCCACCAGATGATCTTATCCCCAGTGATAGAAGGCACTGCTGGGCATTCGCGGACGGGGAAGTGTTCTCGAGGCCTCGCGCATTACAAAAAGAGTTTTCAGTAAGGTTCTCCTGTGAAGTGAAACACTGAAGACGGTTCAGGGGGTCGGGGTGGGGGAGAGCTACCCACAATCCCACCACGTTAACAAAACAACCCCGGTGGCTCCCTTCCAGATGTTCACAGGCCGAGAGATTTCCTGCAGCTGAGGAGTGATTGCAGCTCTGATTTCTCACCTCCACGTTGCAGACATTGTTTGTGTTTCCACACGCATTTCAGAATTATCACTAAATCTCTTCCCCCCCTCCTCGCCCCCCGAGCACTCGGAGGTGGCATGGGTATGGAGAACCACAAACCCTCAATTTTCACAGCACCGTCACAGAAACCAAGCAGGAGGGCTGAGAGCGGGGGGGGGGGGGGGGGGGGGGGGGGCGGGGGGGGGGGCGGGGGATGGGGGTGAAGGAGTTATAACCAGGAAGCCCTGCCTAAAGAGGCTGCCTCCGTTGGACATAAGGTGCAACATGGGAGCTGCCTGACACCCCAGACCGAGGGGGAAACCGGACACGGTCTAGGAAAAAACGTTTTCTTGGCTCTGGGCTCTGGGAAGAATCAGTTATGGAAGGGTGCTCCTAAGTGGTGTTTAAGAACAAAGGGTCCTCAACAGAATTTCTATCATTATGGCGGCTCCTTCCCTCGACCTTTGGTAAATGCCACAGGCATGGGACTCAGCGGGTCCTGAAAGACAGGGGGCAGGACGGGCAGCGGTTAGGAGTGACTCTGGTGCAGCCCCCTGGGTTAGAACCCCGGCTCTGCCGGCCACCCCCAGCCCCCCACCTGTTTGTGTAAATAAAGTTTTATTGGAACCCCACCACACTCACCCGTTTACATCACGTCTAAGGCTACCTCCGTGCTACAAAGGCAGACTTGAGGAGCTGCGACAGAGTCTGCGTGACCCCAAAAGTCCAACGTATTTACCATACGGCCCTTTAGGGAGAAGGTTTGCCAACGCCTCATCTAAAGAAAGGAATGAGGGGGCCTGTGCGTGGTCTGTGCGTGGCTGTTCGGGGCCCGATTCTAAGCCTCCCTCCGGCCTTGCTTGGGAGAAGTCTCTTGTCCTACATGGTGCCTCTCTGGGAATGACATTTTGGAGCGACGACTACAAAACACTCACAGAACCTCTTGGTAAGGCTGAGTTGTTTCAGGGCTTCCCAGGCCATGGGAAAATGGAGTCAGTGTTGCGACAACATGCCATCAGTATTCCAGGCTGCAGGGAGCCAGCGTGCAACGGGATGCCCAGAGGCGAAGCTTTTGTTTAGCACATACATTAATAAACACTGTAAGCCACTCCTCCGTTCCACTTCATGAACCTCCCTCAGTCTGCATCGCAAGGCAATTCCGCCATCGACTGATTAGCAGGTGGTGTCAGAATATATAAGGGATCAACGAGGCAGAGGCATGTCACGGTGCTTTACTGCTTCTCAGAAATTCCAGGAGTAAACAGAGTCGACCCAAGGTCGAGTGTCACGGACTCTGGGAAACAGGGCTGATTTTCTGGGCAAGGGCCCGGCTTTACCGCGCCCCATTAGGGGGTCACGAAGCCAAGCTCTGGTTAACCTGTCCGCAGTGGTATCCAGAGAGCCAAATCTCAATCACGGAAAACGTGGAGGGCATCTGTGAGCTTTTCCAGGGGTGTAGCATTTAGCTTAGCGGCCACAGATGGTATTTCCTGGACGACAGACGACAGACAGTGATGTTAAAACATGCCAGTTGAGAAGTTTAGCTAAGCAGCATTATCTTCACTGTATCCCGAACACCAACAGCTTTTGTTAGCGCGTCACAGCTCTGCCCTTCAACTTTCAGTTGGTACCGGTTGGGAGTCTGATGGCAAACAACAGCAACTGTCTTCCCAGGCTGAGTTCTTTCTGTGGACGACATCCACACTATGCAGAGCAGACAGCAGCTCAGTCCCTTCCACCCGTGCCTGACCATCCAACGGCCACGAGGCAGAGCAGTATCGTGGGCCCCACTTTACCAACAGCAGAATGAGCCTCTCGCTGGTCATGGGCTTTGGCTGCACTGGTCTCCTGGGCCTCTGGGAGCCACGCGGGTGTCAGAGCAGGGGTGCGGCACCGTCCGGGGTCTTCTAGAAAAGTCACGTCCAGCACAGCCTGATTAAGGGTATGCGTCCGTGCTCTAGACCAGAGCTTGGCAAACTACCGTGTCAGCGGCCAAATCCAGCCGGCTGCCTATTTGTGTAAGTAAAGTTTTGTCAGAACAGACACACAGATTTGTTTACAGACTGCCCGTGGCTGTTTCTGCGTTGCCAGGGCAGAGGAGAATGGCTGTGATACGCCGCATGACCCTGTAACGCCTAAAATGGTCACCACCCAGCCTTTTGCAGAAAGCTGACGGACCCCTGCGCTAGATAAGAGGGTGGCTCATCAGAGCACAGCCTGGACTAGGCCGTATGAATGAGAGGAGCAGGATTTCACAGGCGTCTGTGAGCACTTTTGAGACTCGGTGACCAACTAGGGTCCCTGGCTCGGGCAGCGCCGTCAGTGATGCAGGTCACGGACAGAAGAGCATACATCTGGGAAGAGGAGGACAGACGCGGATTTAGCCGAAGACTCCTGGAAGTGCAAGAGTCGACCAAAACTCCGGTTTAGAGGTCCGAAGAAAGGAGGAAACGTGGGCCTGGAGCTCCCTCCTCTGTCCTCTTGCCACACTCACTACCGTCAGCTTCCAGAACCACCACCTCCTGTGGCAGCTAGCTGCCACACTTTCATTCTCCGAGGGCAGGAACCGGAGCGTACGGGTTTGGGGGCTGCGCTCCCCTCCCCCCAAGGGCTCCAAAGGGACCCTTGCACAGGGCGGGCAGGTATCTGCTGTGGGCAGACTGGGAAGTCTCAGAGTCCAAGTTCTCACAGGGAAGGAGGCAACAAGGGACAGGGTGGGGCGGGGGATGGCTGTGGCCCCTGCCCGGGCTGAGGTCATGAGCTAACCCGGGATGCAAACCATCCAGGCACAGAAGATGAAGCGTCAATTCCCCGATTAGGGCAGCGTGGAGCCTGCAGGTGCCAAGCGAGGGGTGAGGACTGCTGCGGAGACCACACCAGAGTGAAGGCTGGCTGCACGGAGACCAAGTGGTTTTCTCAGTGGTACCCCAGGAAGAGAGTGGGCATCTTCAATACGGGACACACCGGAGCCAAGCCAGAGAAAGGCGACCGGTGGGCAGCCGACGCTTTTCAAGGCGTCCGTGACTCTCGGGCCGCCAGGGCTGGGAACCCCTGGTTTACATACACGAGGAAGCCAGGAAGCAGTGGAGGCAAGCAGTTCTGAATTCCTTAAACAACAGACTGACAACATGGCACTTCCAGAAGGAAGAAAGGGCCGGGCATCAGAGCACCAGGGGCCTCCAGCTGCCGAGCACGGCTTCAAATGCTCAGCGTGGCCTCAGATGACACGGCCTTGTGAGAGGCAGCTCTGGAATAACTGCAATTTCTACTTTTTCCCCATCCAATCTGGTTGAAGAACTGGTTTTGAAGAGACCGGCTGTTGCTTAACATTTCCAAGTCAGAGGACATAACCTCAAGTGACACTGGCGGGCTTCCCGGGAAGCACTCTGTCGGCAATAGATGCCCCGAGCTCGGAGGGACAATCTTCAACCTGTCCCCTAGCACCTTCCCTCCCTCCCCCGACCTCGGTAGTCTCCAAAACTACACTTGCCAGTGTGGACAACCTGAAAAAACTCAGAAGTCCTACAACACTGTAACATTCGGTGGCTCTCATGATATCAGATCTCAGGGTCTAAGAACAGGCAGAACGTTCTCCTTCCAAATGGTCAAGAACAGGGAATCCCACACTGACCCCATCGGTGCAGCTGCTGAGAGATGAACAGAGCAACTGTCAGTGAAGTGTCTCTTCCTTCCTCAGAGACGTCAGGAGGAGGCTGGGCTGCGAAACCATCCAGCTTAGCAAGTTGGCAAGGGGAGAGAGAGGTGAGCTTTGGAAAAGCCAGGTGTTGGGTCCACAGTGATTTCAGATCAACCAGGAGGGAAATGAACGGAAGAAGAAGGGAGCGATCACACTGAAGAGGGCGCACCACACGCTCGGGGATGCGACGCCTCAGCTGACCCTCAGCACTCTGCAGCTGAGCGCTCCAGGGCTCAGCGAGCGGCCGGGAGGGGTGCGCCTGACCCCAGGCCCGCTGTTGGCAGCACTGGCCCGAGAGCGGCACCCTGGGCTCCTTGGGCCCCGGGCACCTGCTCAGCTGCCTTGAACCCGAACGTCTGCTTTGTCGTCTGCACGAAGCGGGCGAGGTCTAAGCGCTCTCTCCGTTATTGCACCGAGCTGTAATCAGCTGTGCACGCGCCTATCTCCCACGCCGGGCTGTGGCATTTACTCCCCTGGGTGCCTTCACTGAGCCCTGCCGCTCAGCATCCTGAACGGCAGACCGGCCCCACGAGTGCAGACACGAAGTCTGAGATAACACACTAAGAAGATCACCTCGGAAAAGAACATTCGGAAACATAACACTCTACATGCATCCACGCGTGTGGCCGGCCACCTCTGCTGACGCTGAGCGGCTCTAGAGTGTAAGGCGACACCACAGGAAAATAGCTGCGTGGCGTCCAGAAACAGGAGAGTGGAAATGGCGAAGTCCTAAGAGAGTTTGCGAAGCACTGCCCCAAACCAAAAAGCCGCCATCTTGAAACCATCAGACTGATGACAAAATCTTTACTGAGTGCTTTTGGAAATACTACACGTTCTCCGTATTTATCCCCTTGAAATGTAATTTTTAAAGAACCTCGGAGACCAATAATAACCGTTCTTCAGTTTACTGCTTAGCTTTTAAAGGCAGAAAATTAAGAAACCAAACCTAACAGTTCAATGTGGCACAGGCACATTTCAAGAACGAGTTTGCAGTGAAAAATTAAAAAAAAAAACCCACATCTTTTCTTTATTTTTCCCAGAGTGGTAGTGCCGCAAATTAGAGAACTGTTGAGAAAACGGCAGAGAAGTGGTCCGAGGTGGTCTGAACCAGACGGGGCATCAGGGAAACCACCACTCAAGCACACAAGTGGCATTTTGTGATCAAATTTATTTTTTGTTTAAATTTCATTTACTTTGTTTTACTGTAATTTACACAAGAGACTGCCAAGTAAACTAGATATTTCACATTCACCACGCATTCCCTCAAATCTCCACAGTTGTTAGAAAAACATTAGAATCCATGCGCTGGGCTCTCATTTCCATGTGCGCCCCAGCTCCTGGTGATGCTACAGAGAGTTAAGTCCGTTAAAAGGAGAGGGCGAGACTCTTTATTTCACAAAATTAGCAATAATCTTCCTTGCACCAAACACTTTGCAGACAAAAATGATTATGCTTTGATAACACCTATCTTACAACAGTGCCCAGAGAGTAAACATCAGTCTTGATCCTGAGTACACGGAGGACATATGCAACGTGGGGTCCGTAGCCAAGGCTAACAGGGCATCGTGGGTGCGGCAGTGATCCTAAACACCCTGGTCCGAGTCACTGCCACCGCCTCGGTGGGGACACAGGGCGTGTGGGCAAACGAGAAGCGGGGCGGGCAGGACTGTCAGCAAATCAGATTACAAACTGATATGACCACAGGGGCCGGTGTGCTGTAGGAGGGACGAGAGGTTAAAGAAGACGGTTTGTGACCGGAAGGCTTCAACAATATCATTCTAGTCAAGCTTCCAGGACTGACAGGAGAAAACGGGTTTGGACAGAGAAAGCTGATAAAGATCTTACCTAGCTTCGTTTCCTTTTTTGAAGAAGGAAGAAGGAAGAAGACAAGGTGGCCGCGGCTGCTAACCAGCATGTTCGTGACGCTTACTCGTGACGGGTTCCAGTGGCGCCCTACTAGACAGCACCTCTAGTGAGGGCTAGGCCCTCAGCAGGGCCTCGGCCTAGGAAGGTGTGCGGACAGGCCAGTGCTGCCCCCCCAATTCCTCCCTCCCTCCCTGCTGTCTCAAAGGCGCCTTCTCTCTTAGGGTGTATTTCAATATGAAAAGAGCAAACCGTCATCACTATCTGTGTTCTACCTCGTAAGCTGTGAGGAATCGAGATCATTTGCATAGTTTCCAAGCTCTAATTTCAGAAAATAGTCATTCCAGAAACAAGACTCTGCGGAAATGCTCTACTTCCAAGTTTTCCTGCAGCCTACAATGCTATTAATTTCTTCATCAATTTCTTTGCTTGCCTAACAGCAGCCTGAAAATTGTATAGTGTTTATTATAAATCACAAGCCGTCATCTCCATTTTTGCTAGGTTTGACGTAGAAAAATACTTGAAATTTAAAATACAAAAATCCAATAAAAACCGGAACTTTTTTTTTTTTAAACGATTTTTCCCTCAGGGCAAACAAGTTAAAAATTGGTAGGTAACTACACTCCTTACTAATAGACATTGTCCAATTTGAATTTAAGATAATAACCATCCAGAAATAAATCGGTATAAATACATTCAGAGTTTACATTCCAGATTCATTGGAATACCAAAAGATGTTGAATACATTTTTCTGTGGGAGTCTGTTGCTTATGAGACTAAAATAAAATTTTATAAGAGATGGATTTAAAAGAACAGAAAAGTAATAAAAGGCTATGTTGTGTGTGTGTATACACACACACACACACACACACACACACACACACACACACACACACATATATTGGTCCACAATTCGACATTTATGAAACATACCAGCTAGTATTACATTGCAGTCAATTTGTCCATTAATGGTATTACTCTGATAATTATTAAAATCTGTTCCAGGTATATATATTGAAAATATTTTCTTTTGCATTCTTGCTGAAGATAGGTACAGTACTTTGGAGAAATTGTACTAATCCCTTCAGTATGTTTGTATGTACATATATACACGTGTGTGTGTTTTGATCTGTAGCTCTACATGCGTCTTATATACAGCTACAGACACACACACACACAAACATATATACACACGTGGTTGGGAATCTGTGCACGTGAGTACATAATCACAAGCACACGTCTGGGAAATGTCAACACTGCAAGATACCGGTCAGATTCTTCTTCACTCATCACTGGCTGCACTTGTTCCCCTCACTTGACCTTGATTACGTAACTGTAAGAAAAGCGAAAGACAGTGCCATGTGTTAAAATACAGAGAGACACAAAAAAATGTTATCATCCTGTCCCACCCCCCCCCCGCCCCCCCCCCCCCCGCGATCCTCAACATGGCAAAACTTCTGGCAGAAAATGTACCCCATATACTACATTTTAAAACTTTAATCTCTTGAAGATTTAGGTCTTACTAATGGTATAACATCTTGTTTCATCAGAGGGAAAATAAATTGCAAGTGGAAATAAGTCACAGAACTTAGAACTTAACAAAAGTAACCATAACTTAAATTTTTTTTTTTTTTTTTTTTTTTTTTTTAATGAACACTGAATTTAAACAAAGGGCTCTGGAGGAATCCTGGCAGAGTTCATTCATTCTTATTTGTACGACTACTTCTGTTCATGACTGAATACTTCGTTTCTCCCGTGTTCAATAACTCGATAATTCGAGAGCAGGGAGCCCATGTGAGGGGGCAGCAAAGAGCCACAGTGAGTGAGGAGAGTGTTTTAATCTTGTTCTTTTCCTCAATGAACATTATAGTTCAATAGTAACAACTGATGATTTGTGTTTACTCACACTAGTTTCAGTACGTGGGGGAGATTTTGAGGCTCTTTTCTCCCCCTTGAGGAAAATCTCTTCTCTGGGTGTATAGATTTGTGTTAGGGAAATAAGGCCGTAGAAATATTTTACATTACAGTGAAAACCAAAGTGTATTTATACATATTAAAGCTAACTATAAAGGTTAACTAAAGATTCAACATGATGGAAGACATCCAGATGTTCAGAAAAAATTTCAGCTACAAGGAATCACCGAGGTTGGCCTTTATGGTATGGGACGAAGGAGCTCTGGTTTAAGATGTTTTTACATATTTCCTTACTAACCACATATGATCCTATTGAGAAATAGGTCAATTAAGTGGCCATCAATGAAAAATCAGCTGGCTTCTAGGATAACACTACGGTATGCCGGGCAGCTGGTGTGTGTCTGATCCTAACACTAAGAACTGGAGAGGACTACATTCAACCTGCTCCCACAGATAAAACTCTTACAGAAGAATAACTCAAGTGTTCCATGTCAATCTCGAACATATGTATCTCTTTCAATTCTAAAAATTAAACCACATTGAACACTTAGTCTCTGCTCAGCAAGTTAACTACCCATTACCAAAAAGGTATTGGTTTTTAAACATTCTTTTTACCCGGGTCTTCACTTACACAGTTTGATATTGTCTCTGACCCTACAGGGGACTCATCTAGACATCAGCAGCCGACGTGCCTCGGACGGTACCCTTCTTACGCATCTAAACGTAAAATAAAATCATGAGCTGCCAAAATCACAGACTCTAAATTGGGTTAGTAAGCAGGGGGAGGAAAAAAGATCTAGGAAAGATTGTGAATGACCACTGCCTATTTATAACCACATCCACATTGAGAATGAAGTTCTGAGGCCCCTCCAGTAACACTGATCTAAGGAAAATCCTGCAAAAGGCTTTTCTTGTAACAGCACACACACACAAAATGTGTATCTATTCTTGAATCTAGGAAACGGAAGCCTGCAGACTGATGATGTGGAATTATCAAAGACGGCCAAGGGTAAATGAACTGTTCACCAATACAATGTGAGAAAATGCCCCGACGGTCTGAGTCATATGTTCATAGTCCCTAGACCAGACAGGAAGCCATGAGGGGTGGCCACCTCTGCTGCTTCTGAGACCAGAGTCTCTGACAGGAGTTCTTTATGGGAAGTTTATTTATAAGAGGGAGGACAAGAGGAAGAACAAGTGAGCATGGGCACAATGTATGAGAAACAAAGAAGGACATAAGGACACATCAGAAAGGACAGGCATTCATTACAGTAGCCTACGGACAATTTTTAAAAAACTCAATGAGAGAATCAGAAAAGAGCGGACAGAAAAGGAACAGATGTAATAAACACACTTCTGCAAGTAAGTCAACACTTCTCCCCGACCCCCAGAAGTGCCAGTTGTGAAATACAAGCACAAAGTTCACCCCCAGCACTTCTTCAGCAGCTAAGCCTAACCCCGCACTTCTCTTCAGGATTCCAGGCAGGGGCATTCCTGTCATGCCTAAGCTCTCAAGATGCAGTTCCTCTTCTCCCGGGCCAAAACCCATTTGAAAGAAATCCAGGTCTTAAAATATTTGTGAATTAAGAAGAGAATTATAATGTATCAAACTCCATCGTCAGGTGTCAGGGAAACAAGACGTCAAGAAAAGGGGAAATCCCTCTGTGGTGATGAGGACTCGGCAACCTCAAGCCCCACCGTGAGGCAGGTGCTTTCTGGGTAGGCGCTTTGGCCTGCAGGCATGATGCCGCCCCAGAGCCTGAAGACGCTCACAAACCAACCGTAGGGCTCAAAGCAACAGCAACGTGATGCGGAATAAAGCATTCCCCGATGACCCACAGCAAAATAACTTAAATGGGATTTTACGTGATGATGATCAGCATATAATGCTGAAATTGCCTTAAAACGTTTTTGCAATATTTAACAAAGAAACTGCCACGTCCCCCCAAGCCCTGAACCAGCAAGAGACTTCTACCGACGTCATGTGGGAATCCGTCAGTCTGAGCCGTACAGGCACGACAATGGTATCTTCGGATAAATGGGGCTTCTGTGTAACTACGCATCTACCTTATGGACCCGCTTGGAGAAGCAAGAAGCTGAGCCTGCAAGGCCCATGGCAAGAGGTGGGAGCGGGCACCTCTACCTCCTGGTCAGGGCGCTCACTGTGAGTACACTGGGACTGCTCTGATTCCTGCTGTCCTGACACTGAACTTGGCAAGGAAGGGAAGAGGTCCCTGCCAAGTTCTGTCTTGGGGTTCAGAGCTCAGACTACAGAGGGCTTCATCCCTCACCCTTCAACCATGACCTCTTCTCCTCATGTTCTGGACAGTCCTTGCAACATAAAAATGAAAACCAAAAGCGAACCTCCGTCTTAAGGGCTCAAATTAAGAAAAACAGGTTTTATCTGAGCGCTGGTAAATCCTTTTTGAAGATACCAAGGCTGTGCCATGAGCTTAGTGAGAATGAATGTAATCATGTGGCTTTCTTTTTTAACGTTCAGCTGAGTCTAGCTGCCCAGAGGGGCTGGAGACAGGGCTGGCAGGTGTCTCTGGAGCACATGGAGGGAGCAGAGCCAACCAAGGCAGGGGAGGAAGGACCAAAACTGGGTGCTGGTAGGAGTGCTTCTTAGAGAAGGGCACTGGACTCTTGAAAACGGGAAGACAGAAGTGGGAGAAGGGCATGGGGAAAAAAAGGGGGGCAAGTAAACCATGGTTTACTCTTGGCTGTTTAAATATTTAGGGACCAGCCTAAAAATAAGGGGGTGAGGGAGAGTCCTCCACACTTGCCATTCTATCACCCTACTTCCAAGACCCAGAACTGAAAGTCATACTCTCAGTGTGAGAAACGGAGGCAAAAGAGGTTTCTATTGTCTGGCCTAGAAACCGAACTCCAATTTACAATGTTGTCTCCATGGCAAAACAGGTTCCAAATTCCAAAAAATCAACTTAAAAACTTTTGGAACAAAATCCATTCATAAACTGGAGACTGCTGAAAGTTTACTTTCTGTATAAGATAAGGTTAAAACATTTTATTGCCTTATAAAGAAAATATGTCCTAGTCCTCTCAGAAGGTTTGTATAAAGCTAATTAGAAGCAGATCTGCTGTAATCACCAAAAGTAAGCAATTTTAAACACAGATTCTTTATGATGCTGTGTGCCAAATAGATTTCCTTCTGTGCCAAAGAACCTGATTTGCTGCCACTCTCCTGTGATTAAGTGGAGGTCCTGCCTCACAGACAAGTGTCTGTCAAACGCTCCCGCCTTCAGGGCTTCCAAAACTAGGACTGCTGGCGGGACTCTGGACGACTGCATAGAAACCACCAGCCCATCCCGGACATTCCTTGGGCTCACGTCCCCCAAGAGGACCTTACTTTCAACTAACTGAAAAGCAGTGTGGCCCAGAGCAAAAGCAGAACCAGACACTTCTAAGAGGAAGTGGGAAGAACCCATCCCTGGCAGAAAGGGGGCGCTCACGCGCTGCAGGGTCTGCCCTGCCCGCTGGGGCTGGGCAGGAGCTGGGGCAGGCTTTAACTGCCAAACAGGGCTGGCTGACCTCCAGCCCAAGCATCACCCGAATTTCTGCCTAAAGCTTGCTAAAGAGCTAAGGATTAAGTGCTAGCTGTGGGAGGGAATCTCTGGAATGTGTGACAATATGGCTAGCCTTATCTAACTGACAGTGATAACAAAATGAGCCAAAGGCAACTTGGTCTGATAAAGTGAGTGTCTAAAAGGACTATGAACCAGGTCCCATCACAGAGAGCTGATGCATGACAAAGTATGAAACCACTGGGCATTTTACAGGTACAAACTCCAAGTCCATAAAGCTCTAGTCTACTTTCATGGAAGATGCTCAAATAAAGAGAAATCAGAACATGCAAAAGGATGTTAGTGTCTAAGAAACCCAATTCTGATGGAGGTATATATTTAAAAATGGCCTGTAATGACACTCTTCTTAATTCTGAGTCTACACTTACTAAGAAGCACATACAGAGTTAGAAAGGGGAAATGAGAGTTTCCACAGAGTGGGAAGTCTTACTGTTTCTAGTTCTTTCTGAGTTTCATCCTCCATTCTCCTAATGTCTTCCATCGTCAGATCAATCCACTTGTCAATCCAACAAAAAAGTTGGCGATGAAAGTTCGTAAATATCCTTTTTTCTTGCTTTTAAAACAAAGAAGAAAAGTAGTATAAGATGGCAAAAAATAGAAGATTAGTAACATATTAACTTTTACATCCCAATTAACCCATGCAATCTACATATACTTGGAAAAGACCACTGTGTCTTTTGTATCATTTTGTAAAACAAAAGAAAAAGAAAAATCTCCCTGTGAAATGTGAAATCTCTCCCTGCAAAGGCAGCACAACATGTCAGGAACTGAAAAAAATGTGATGTGCACCTTGTGATCCAACATAAACTCCCGCTAGACGTGGTCTATTTGTACCTTTTTCTAAATCTGGTGACCAAGGGTCAACTCAATGTCTTCCACTATAAAACAATACATGGTCATTCTTAACTTCTCTGTGATTCAAAGAATATTGTGAGGTTGAATATAATGTGTACGGAAACAAAAGAATCTTGGGTTCTTTGGAATAAGACATTTATTTAAATTAAGGATTATTACATACTCTCCATCAATTTTTCTACTCTAACGTTACTCTCACTCTCTATAAAAAAACCATACATTTAATGAGTGGTTTTAATTGCTACGTTATTTAAATGTTACTAAAATTTCCCAAGAAGAGAGAAAAGCTCACTCAAAAACAGTACTTTAATACTTTTGGACAATCTTCAACTTTAAAATTTCTTTCCATGAACAGAAGGACTTCATCAATTACATGTGTGACGAACTAGATTGTTAATCTATTACTATGATCCAAGAGGAAGGAAGGAAGCCAGTATTTACAGAGTGCCTACCATGGGCCAGCTGCAAGCAGGCCCAACAGTAATCACAGTGTCCAGCACATTAGGACCCTTTTTAAAAAAAAAAAATGTCAGAGTGGTTACAGCTAAAAAGTAGAAAAATTATGGTAGGACAGATACAACCATTTGTGGATTCAAAGGTATAACAGGGTTTCTTTATAATGATAATAGAAGAAATAGTCACACTAACAGGAAAAGTAAACACCAAAGAAACTTTCCATATTTCTTATGTGTTTACAACATGTGTGTTTCTTTATACAGCTGCAATTTTCTCCTCCTTCTAGATCAAAGTGCCCATGTTACTTTCCCTTTAATAAAGACAACATACGAAAGAGGTAATTAGGATTCGGGTCCTCAGATTCTGTCATCCTAGGTTCAGAGTGTAACTATTCTCAGTAAGGACCTCTAAGAAGACTTCCCACGAGAAAGTGCCAAGTACGTAAGAAATGTGTGTCGAGAGAGAGAGAGAGGTTGTGGAGGATGTGAGCGGGGAGCCAACTGAGGTCGGACAGAGGAGGCCCTCAGCAGGCAAGGCCTGGCCTCTCCCTCCAGCCAGTGCCAAGACCCCAGGAACCCTTGGGGACATGCTGTACACGGAGAGGGCTCTCTGTGAAAACAGCTGGGCAAACCATCGGGAAAGCATGTTGAACAAAACACGGCTACGCTCCTCCCCAAAGAAAGCTCCTTAAAACCTGCTGGTATCTGTCTGCTGTTTCTAGGCAGAAAAGGGTAGAAAGGAATTATACAGAGACAATAACTGTTACCTAATAAGCGAGAAAAAGACATGGTAACAGAAAATATCCCACTAATAGCTACCTAAATTTAAGTCTCCGCATTTTGAACAGACGTTACCTTCTGAATGAAGTTTTCTACTTTGCTTTGCAGTCCCCACCACTTGAATTTGATGGTCACCAGCTTATAGGCACACATCTGAGGGCAGTCAGAGTTGTTTGCCAGCTCCTTCTAGATGACGAAAATTGAAAAGGAGAAATCGTGACTTCAATATTTGTTTTGATGAAAAGTGACCGTTGTGGAGTGACATCACAGACACAGGTGAAGAAAAGTACAATCTCACATGGGTTTAGTTTAGGTATTTGGAAATTCGAAATCATTTTAGCAAAAGCAGCAGTATTCCCCTGCTGCAAACCCTCCTTCCACAGATGAAGTTACTTCTTGGCTCTACAGTTTAATAGGTGCACTGTTCTGCCTCAAATTACACTGTTCAGATTTTCTATTAAATACCAAATTCTATCCACGTCATATCAGTAGTGAGCTTTAATACATAAGGGTTCACCTAACGCCATTACTGCACCGTCCCCATGGATGTGGTGAGGCACAATAAAGAACGATCAGGAAGTTTAGCCGTCTTCTGTGTCTTTCTAACGCTGGCATGTGGAGTGGCACTGTTTATTAACTGAGGTATTCTCACTACAAGGGGGATCTGAAAAGGGACGCGGCAAGCAGGAAAAACGGTCTACAATTACCAAGTGTTTGACATCCCGGCTTGAATTGGTACAAACGGTCACACCTCATAGTTGAAATGGCACAGTCAGGGAATCAAATCAAGAGTTGTTAGGGTAAAAAGGTGGGGGGAGGGGGTATTTTTTTTTTTTTTAAAGGAGCAAGGGAAAGAAATGAGGGGCTATCTGGATGGAAAGAGACTAAAGAAGTATATAATGTCTATAATTTACTTTCAGAAAACAACGTTAAAAAGCAATTAGAATTTGGAACCTTAGATTATGTCACCCTAGGTGGAGCCAAAAAACTTTTAAATATGTACTTGTGTCGAGAGAGGGGGAGAGGGAAGGAGGGGAAGAGAGGGAACACAAAGATGGTGAAGCATCAACAACGGCCGAACCTAGGTAGAGGTGCTCACTGTTAGACACTTTCGGTTTTTCGGCTAATTTTGAAATTTTCATTGTAAAAATAAGTCAGGGGATTGCAATCTATGGTTACTACTGCCCGTTTCTGTGAAACTTAGCACAGGCTTCTGCCTTAGCAAGTTCAGGATGCTCGCGTGTTTTTTTCGGGGGGAAGGGTTAAGTAGTGGGTGAGCCAGGAGCTCATGTGGGTCTCCCAAGGTGTGTGTGTGTGCAGAAGCCCGAGACAGTCCTGGGCCGACCCAGAAGAGCGCCTGGGACGGGCTCACGGTAGCGAGCAAAAGCAGACACGGTCCCGGCTCTGGGGCTCCCAGTCTGTATGGAAAGCAGGCAGGTATCAAAGAATCACAGACTGCAGGCACGGACAGGGGAAAGGGCCATTCTGTAAACTCTCGGGCCAGGGCTGGTGCACCTGCAAGACAAACGCTACGTCTCAGGACCCCTGTGGGGACTCAATCAGGTGGTGCGAGCCCCGTGCTTAGCTGGGGGAACTCAAGGGCTTACCACATATTACTTCACTCTCTTATTCTTTCATAGAGTAGGGATTACCGGTTTCAATTTGCAAAACAACTTTAGATAATGTTTCTCCAAAGAGTACAAGGTCATGTGGAACACCGTGGGGGCCCTTTTTATAAAAACGGGACGGCCAGGTGAAGAGATGAAGCAGTCTTTTAGGGGTTCCTCCCCCTCATTCACCACTGCTCTCAGCTTCACACCACATTCAGGACATCACGACGCCAGCATCGGTCACACCGTGTGCCACGGTCCCTTCTTGTCAGCTGCAACCCATTCGTACATCCCACTTTCAGTACGTCCACTGTGTGTAGCCAGTATTCGTTCCATGCAGCCATCATGTACACAAATTCGAAAAATGACGAATTCCTAGGTCATATTCTAAAACCTCAAAATGATTCTTCATTTAAGCAATCACAGCACCAGACCACATTTCCCCCCAGATCCTCAGTTAACGTTCCAGTCTCAAATGCATTCTAAAAACAGGATAGATGGAAAAATTCTATCTTGGTATTATTAATATGACTCCAAAGTTCTACAGAGTCCTGCGTGATTGAGCAACCTCTCTCAGAAAATCCCTTCAGTTGTAACATTTCATCTCATTAATGAGCTGGTACAGGGGTTAAATCAGTAAGGTACCACCACAAGCGTTTAAATAAAAACACGTAATACAGCAAACTGTCCTGGTGTGGGTGAATTCTATGTCAACAGAAGAACTTGGCTGGCTGAGCTCTACTTCCCCATGACTTCCCTCCCATAAAACAGAGCAATAACATCATAATTCAGCAGGGATGCGTATGTACACACCCACACGTATCCGATCCCATACACTTTATGAACAGGTTTAATTCGGCAAGTATTAAGAGGGTGCCACTTACAACCGCATCTGTGCTAGGTGTTGTAAGAGGACACAAAAGCGGCCGGGAGAGAGGAGAGTGATTACGTGTGCACAAATAACGACAAAACCACTATCCTTGGTGCTAAGGATCTCTGCCAGAGGGACACCCTTCTGTCGCTGTGGCCCCGGCCTGAAACATATTTGCAGTTCCCCCTCCCTAGCCTGCAGACCCCACGCACTTCAGCTGGGCTCCTGTGTGTGGAACTAGCCCAGCAGCCTTCCACAAGACATAACTAGCTTCTGAGTGCCCAGCCTCACCGAGACTATCACATGGCTGGTCTTTCACAGATCGTTTTTTTTTTTTCAGTAAGCAATGAGCCAGTATTGAGGTACTCTCTCATTCAACGAGCATCACTGAAAGCCTTCATGATGAAACACAATTTGAAGAAAACATGAAGAATATAGTATTTAAAATTATGAAATACACCTGCTAAACAGTAGCCTTAGACTAGAAGTAAGGGGATGTGGGTGCTGTTCCCATTATGCAAAGTAACCTCCTATGTTAGGTGGGTAGGATCCTTAACCTCTCTGGGCCTTGCTTCTGCCAGTAAAAGGAAACACTGGGCTCAACTTTTCGTCTTCCACTGATGCAACGCTAAAAGGGTCAGTGAACTTAGTTCCTCCAGGGTCAGGGACGGCACATGTCCTTGGCATTCAGTGGCTTAAGACTTCCTATAATTTTGCATTTTACTCCATAATGGGCTTAGCAAAATATCCTCCTGCCTATGCACTTGGGCTGAATCGCCTCTGCGGCTAAGAACCTCTGATGCACCACTGATTAGCCCTAAGATACCTTCCAGACGGAACATTCCAAGGCCCTATTAATTATGGGCTGCTGATAGCTTCGTTCGCAAACTCCAAATCACTGGACACCTTAGTGTGCTAAATGAAAACCTTGCATGTTTCCAGGAGAACACCGACTCCTCAGAATTCTACCATTTTATAAAAACGGCAGGAGGAAGCATGGTTCTAATTAAAGGGTAAGCGGAATTTAACACAAATATGCTTATACCACACTTGGGCTCCAAGAGCAGAGCATACACACATGACTCCAACAATTACCTAAGTTTGTTTCTCACACGCTTTCTAGTGACTCTGGCAGTCTGCTCAAATCAATTAAAGGAATAGTGGTAATTTACAAACAGTGATCTATAATATTTAGTTTAAGTCATGGGACAAAATGAACCCGTTCTCCAAACTATCTTCCTCAGACCTAAAATATACATTCCAGTCTCATCTGCTTTTTTTGTTTTTCCGTACAACTTACAAGTGATTAAAAAAAAAAATTCAAAGAATATGTACAAGTTAAAAAACAAGTCAATGAAGAGCCTGCTGCCTTTATTTCTTAGCGTAATTCTTTACAGTATCAGCACCTCAGTGTGAGGTGAGGGGACTTACAGAAACATAATGTCAACCACAGAAATAAACGGAGAACGTGGAAGCTACCTATTTTTAATATATATTATATATTATTAATATATATGTGAAATCTGGGGCGTTTTGGGTGGCTCAGTTGGTTAGGTGTCCAACTCTTGATTTTGGCTCAGGTCATTATCTCACGGTTGTGAGATGGAGCCCCGCGTCAGGCTCACACTGGGCATAGAGCCTGCTTAAGATTCTCTCTCTGCCCCTCCATCTCTCAAAAAAAATTTTTTTAAACATATGCAATATTTAAGGTCTCATTCAGTTCTTACAATGACTTATGCAATTTGCCTCTTAATTTGAGCTATGTATGACCTTAAGACTAGTGGTTAAGTTAAGAAATGGCTTAAAAAGTGTCTATACCTAGGGGCATCTGGCTGACTCAGTCGGAAAAGCATGTGACTCTTGATTTCCGGGTACTGAGTTCAAGTCCCATGTGTTGGGTGTGGAGATTAAACAAACAAACGAGTCTCCAGGGGAGCCTTGGGTGGCTCAGTCAGTTAAGCATCTGACACTTGATTTCGGCTCAGGTCGTGACCTCACAGTTTGTGAGATCTATCGCCAGGTCAGGCTCTGCACCAACAGTGCGGAGCCCGCATGGGATTCTCTCTCTGCCCCTCCTCTGCTCTCTCTCAAAATAAATAAGCAAACATTAAAAAAAAAAAAAAAAAAAAAAAAAAAAAAGGTCTCCATACACAATGAAAATAAATAAACATTTAGAAAAAGTCTCCACATGTAATGAAACAGAAAATAGGGAGACTGCCTAGACATAGTTAAGTAAAAGCTGAAACAATCCTTGTGGCACCATCTTCTCGGAAGGGAATGTGACCCTCTGTCATTAAAAAGCCTTAAAGTTGTCCATATCCTATGTATAACCCTTTAACCATGTAATTCCACTTCCAGAAACATATCCCAATTCATCAGAAAACACTACATATTTACTTATAACAGCAACAACCTGGACTTAATGGTGAAGTATTTTACAAGCCTTCCAAACAATGGGCTGCTACACACATAGACATGAAAAACCATCTTTTCAAAGAATGCTTAATAATGTAAAAATTTTTTAAAGGCACAATATGAACATAAACAGGTATCTATCCATGGTATAAACAATTATTAACAAAATACAGTACATAAATCAGGATATGTAACAGATAACAAGAATTAAATCGTGAGAATGTAATGGATTTTTACTTTCTTCTGTGTACAATTCTTTATTTCTGAAACTTAAGAAGTACACATCTTTCGTAATCAGAAAAAAAACCCAATACGCTTCGACGATACAAGAGTTTTTGCCCGAAGGTGACTATTTTAGGACAATGAATTCCTTTGCCCTAAATTATCTGGGTACTATTTCAAATCTTCACTCTTCTTTTGACTATAAATAATCTAAATGTTTTCCTGCCTTTGGTTTTGAGATTTAATACATAAAAGCTAAACAAAATCAAGCTAAAAGCTGAATTAAGATCTTAAATAGATAACCTTAGTCCAGTCCATATTACATTTTTCCTAATCTTAAACTTCTAAAGTAAAAATGAGGTACACAGGCAAAGTAAAATATGACATACTCTTCAGAGTCATCAGAAATATTCTTGTGAAAAAATGTGTGACTTTCAAAACGTGAAAAATCTCAATGGGGCAAATATTTGGCATTCCACATTCAGAGGACTGTTCTAGGATCCACAGAACCCAAAAGAGTTCCAGCTTGTCTGTCCAGTTCTCAGGATGTTCACTGGGGCAAAGCAAAGCTTCCTCTCTCGCCTTGAACAATACAAACGTTTTCCTCTTCATCAGGTAGAAAAATAAGCCCAAGGCAAATAAAGCCAAAATCAAAATTCAGATCATTCACACATTAATTCCGACTCAGCTCAAACTTCACATTTGCTAACCTAAAGCAAAAACAGGATTAACTCTTTCCTAAATCTAGTTGTAAATAAAATTACTTTGCTGATAAATATGAGTTTTATATAGATGAAAGCACGAAAATTTAAAAGAACAATTGAAAATAAAAGGTAAAGACTGGTTGGTTACCAAAAGACAAGAACAGTCAGGAGTTCTATAAAATGAAAACCACAGGCTAACAGAAGAACCCTAAATTATGACTCATCTTTACAGAATTTAAATTTCATCTGTAATGCAGCAAGCACAAGCTAGTGGAGAAAACGTTTCTAAAATTGTATTTCGTTTGTGTGTTCACTGAATTCCTTACATTTCATGTTTCTAACCATAAATGAAACCCCCAAACGCAAATCATGTTTTTAATTTAACAACGCATATTAGGTTACTCTGAGGTATGTGGACGAGGCCTAAGGGAGAGAAATGTATACTGGAGCCACGCAGCATAACTAAACAAAACGCAGCGTGTTTAACCGGAATGGCGAGCAATCAGCCCGAGTTATCCACAAGAACTAGTTTCTTGTATCTGTGACAAACAAATATAAACAAACGTACAAGACAATTAGGAAAAATAAATGAAACAAGCCCAAAGGCATTATGGAAACTCATTTCCTAAAAACGTAGTCCTCTCACAATGCCACACTACACGTCAACTCCACACACGCTCCTTCCTGGTCAAAATGCGTGGGGATGGAGAAGGAATTGGTATGTGCTACAGATCACCAGATTAATACTCTGGAAGTACGCGGCAGGTTCTGGAAGGCTCACACTGCCTTCATATTTTAATTTCTCAATTTTAGGCAATCTGAATGCTCAATTTCAGCTGTTGATTTCATAATGTAAGTTTCCAACCCAGATTTCACTAAGAAAGTTAAAAATAAATGCACTGCTGGGGCTGTTGCCAGTGCACGCATCAGTAAATATCAACAGAGGATTACAGAATATATGTGAAGTATGTGTACTTAACTCTCAAGCAAAACCCAATTCCCCAACTCAGCCTCACCATTCCCTCAGTTTTGTTCGGATTTTTTTTTTTTTTTTTTTTTTTGGCAGCCATTTAGACAGATCTACAGTGGACATCATATTCTCTGTAAGTACACAGCAAGTCCAACGTTTGGTTGCTTTTTATTTGGTTTAAGGCAGTTAACTTGAATCCAGAAAATACTTACTAAGCCTCTCCCAGGCACGAACCTCGGTGCTGGGCAGTGCCCCACGTTAAGTAGGTCAGACACAGAGCCCATGGCCGAAAACCCAGTGTTGTAACAGGGACGAAGGGGGTGGGGAAGGAGGCCCAGTAAGCACACAGACCCCCGCTCTGACAGGGGACACACCAAGTGCCATGAGAAGGTCATCAACAGAGGACTGCAGCAGAGTCCAGGGCTGGAAGATTCTTATCTGACTTGGCAAATGGGAAATGTTAAAGAGAGTAAGCAAATGCGAAAAAGAAGTTCAAAAGACTAAACTAATCACAGACTAAACTAATTTCATGAAAACAGGCAAAATGAAGTGAAGACAGGAAAGCTTACTGCCTGTGACAGGATAATCAGTCACATTTTCCATGTCTCCAAACTTAGTGTTTGTGGAGCTCACACCCATTTTCCTAATCAGAACTATGACATGTGCTTCGTGCTTGTGTCCAATTACTCTAGGAGTGACACCATGTGCAAGGGAAACCACAGGTTCACTCTTCAGATAATGCTCGTGAAGAAAACACTGTCCCTGACAGTGTCAGTAAGAACCCTGCAAGGGGCCCATCCTGTCAGATCGCCTCTCGAACCCAAGTAAGACACTCCATCTGTCTCCCTGCCTGCGTCCGTTGGTGCTGCCTGAGAACAGAGGCATTCAGTATCCACGATAAGGCTAGAACTACTCGTGTATCACTCCCGGGGCACTTAGCTTCTTGAAGACATGGGACAGATTTCTTGCTGTCCTCTGTAGGAATTGGGTAATTCACACAGACCAAGCGCTACTTATTTTTATACTGAATTAAAAACCTCATTTGCAAACCAGGTGCTCAAGAAAACAAAAACAAAACCAAAAAAACCTAGCCATGTTTTCAGGTCGGCTTTATTATACGTAAGCTACAATGTGGTCTAACCAGACACTAATTATTAAGTCTCTGTATGCCACCCACTATAGGTTTTTGAAAATGAGATGATAGGGAGGGAACATGTTTTAATGTCTTCACATCTTTCCCAGGACTGAGAGCCATGTCTAGATGAAGACAGGAAAGGACCCTCGGTCTCTCTCCTCGAGAGGCTATCAGGTGCTCATTAGCCTCTCGAGGGCTCTGGGCTGCCTTCTCGCAAGGCTCTATCTCAAAGAGATTTCCACAGCTGGGCTCTGAGCTCTCCCTCACCCCTGCTTCCCTTCTTCCCATCCCTGGCCAACAGAACCTTGTGGTATCTTCACTTCAGGCCACTGACAAGGCTCCCACCTTCTTTCCACAGATGAGAGGCGGGAGGAGAAAGGAGTCTTGGTAGTGTGGCAGGGAACAAATCAGCGTCCCTACAATCCACAGATGGCTGCCCTCCACTAGCTTGAAGGATCCAGATCAGCTTCACGGGTAATTCTAAAATGAGTCTAAAGCAGGACTGAGCAGGTAAACAGCACGACATACTGTTGTGAAAGCTCCAGCTGCCAGAACTTTCGCTCCAGACTGGAGTTCGAACATAAACAGGACGTGCCTTTATGGCTAGAAAAAGCATATGTACGCACACAAAGATAACATTAAAGAATCCCAATTTCTAGATCAACTTCTTTATTTGACCTGATCACCTTATACCGCAATGTTCAGACACTGGATGGTTCCGAGACCCGTCAAGCACTCTAAGGGCCAGATACTCTGGCAAAGTCTCCTACAAAAGACCTTTATAGGCCTAATTCTTAACTATCTTATACATAGAGACAAAGAACTTTAAGTCTTCAGGAAGCGTCAGCATTAAATGAAGAAAGAAATCCGGCCTTGCCATAGGATGCAAATGACACCATAATCTTCAAAGATGGTGGTTCAATTTGTTAAGATGACAGCCCTTCAGATCGGAAGAGGTACACTTGAAAGCTAAAGGCATCCACACGTACACGGTTTGTGATAAACCATTAGAACAGGCAGCCATACCAATGTCATAGAACACACAAAGCCTTCAAAACATGGAAGAAACCAAAACATGTGCACACATACATGTGCATGCAGTGCTATAAAGAAATAAACATTTACATCCGTAAGACATGCACCAATCTACCTTGAAGCAAAAATCTTTACCAGGTTATAAATCCCTCCCCTATCAGTATGTACAGAATCACTTAAGTGTTGACCCCTAAATAACAAAATATAACTCATGTGCTCAGATTTAAAAAATTCTCTTTTCAGAAGGAAGATGAATCCATAACTAAAGCCTGCATCCCTGGGTTTGTAGTTTTTAAAAAATAAAAGGTATGTATCATACCACAGGCCAAAAAAAAAAAAAAAAAAAAGTCCATACTCTAATCCAGTTGGAAAATATGAAAATCTACTCACTGGCGCTCCCCTGGCACCCTCAGGACCACTTACTAGCAAAGGTTCTCTAGCATTCATATGGCCTCTGCTCTTCGGCTGACCCACATTAAGCACTCGTAACACACACACGTTAAAGACAAAGGGTACAGACAAGCGAGTCAAGATGGGCTTGACGACTCCCAGCTATTAAGACAAGAGAACCCCTGGATACCAGACACAGAAAAGGGATAACTGTGTCATTAATAGATCTCACCAACCCCCAGAGATGATGTGGCTTTTCATTTCCAAAGACCAAAGCTTCCTCCGCATTGGGAACGTAACACTCACTACTTCATTCAGTCCTGGCAACAACCTTCTAAGGCAGTGACAATGTCCTTCCCATTCTAGAGATGTGGAAACCCAGGCCCAGAACTAGGATTAAGTTAACGAAGTCACAGCCTATACCACAAGCGATAAGGAAATGGATTTCCCTCAGTGCCACTGTCACCTACAGATTCCCTGACCATTAGAAACGTACAAATGTTAACAGCAATTATCAAATTCTAGCAAATACCATGAGTACAGACACACACGTGGCCTGATGCAACAGGGCGTAAGATGTGGGGTGATGTGGGGGTCAGAAAGATGTGGGGTGATGTGGGGGTAAGAAAGCGTCACGTCTCCACCCACTACGCATCTCTGTGACTGGCACTGAATCAGGTGCCATAGAGATGTCAGACATCCTGCTGTTTCTCCTACAACTATTACCTGTGTTTCTCCGGCCAAGTTTCTCATCTATATAATGAAGCAGTTGTACTTACCCCACAGGAAGGTCGTGAAGATGAAACACGACCTCGCATAGCGCCTGGCACCAAGGAAAATGTCTTTTCCACTCTCCAGTCCGGCATAGACAGCCAGTAAATACTGTGAGAGTTCAGAAGGAACACACCAGCGTGGGGTAAGTAAGGAAGAGTTTCCAAGAGATCACAGAGTCTGAACCTGGTGCCGAATGCACTTTTGAATTTGTACTCGTGAAAGGGAGTTTCTCCTGAGGGGCGACGGGAAAGAAGACTGAAGGGAGAGGATGGGACGGCGCACGGAGGGAAGGCCTGGAGCCGCCGCGGGGGGAGCGGGCAGCCCTTGCGCTCTTGCACAGGCGCATTCTGACAGACACTCTCGGGCAAGTGGGTCCAGAACAGGACTTCTTTTTCCTTTTCACCTAGTTACCACGTATTCCTCCCTTCGCTCCTAGTTCAGACGTACAGAAATCCCCAACTACCACCCAGCCCTACCATCAGTGCCATGGTGGGTATCGTCACTGGCAAACAGGGCCTGCCAAACACAACTTAAATTTTTTTTTTTAACGTTTTTATTTATTTTTGAAGGAGAGAGAGAGAGAAAGAAAGAGCATGAGCAGGGGAGGAGCAGAGAGAGAGGGAGACACAGAATCGGAAGCAGGCTCCAGGCTCTGAGCCGTCAGCACAGAGCCCGACGCGGGGCTCGAATTCACCAACCGCGAGATCACGACCTGAGCCGGAGTCGGACGCCCAACCAACTGAGCCACCCAGGCACCCCAGGGCCTGCTGAACACAATTACAGGAGATGCTGATAAGATCAAGTCAATCCACAGGTTCCTATTTTTCTATATGTTGTATTACCAGCTACCGTCATCCTTTTTACTTTTCTTTCCTCCACAGGAATACGTGGATGGCATGCTTACAGTAGTCCCCCCTTATCCACGGGGAATATGTTCCAAGACCCCCAATGGATGCCTGAGACCATGGACAGTACCGAACTCTGTATATACTGTTTTTTCCTATATATGTACCTTTGATGAAGTGTAATCTATAAATTAGGCACAGTGAGAGATCAACAACTAATCACGAAACAGAACAATTATAACAAAAACTGTAATGAAAGTTACATGAATGTGGTCTTTCTCTCTCTCTCTCCAAATATCTTCTTGTGCTGGACTCACCCTTCTTGTATGATGTGAGATGATAAAATGACCATTGAGATGAAGGGAGGGGATGACGCAGGCACTGTGATGCAGCGCCAGGTTACTGACCTTCTGACATCAGAAGGATCATGTGCTTCCAGAATGCAGTTGACCACGGATAAATGAAACCGTGGAAAGAAAAACCGCAGAGACAGGGGGGAACTACTAGTTATTTCTGGGATCATGGTAACTTAGTTAAGCTATAACTGAACTTTTAAGGGTAGCAACACTCACCATCATTTGGGTAAGGTTAATAACCAAGAGTTAAATAGGTAAAAAGGGATCACTATCAGTGAGCATTCTCCCAGAGAAATAATAAGCTATTGTTTCCCCCCTCCCCCGCTCGCTCGCTCTCTCTCTCTCTCTCTCTCTCTCTCTCACACACACACACACACACACACACACACACACACACACACACACACACACTGGGGGAAAAGACTGCTAAAATGCAACCTGAAAAAAATGTAAAATTCACATTCTTTCTAGAAAGTAAACCTATTCTAGAATTTTAATCATTAATTGATAATAAAAGACAAAGCAATGGCAGTCAAAAATCATAAATAAAAAAGGAATAAAAATCATCTTCCAGGTTCCTAAAACGTTGGAAATTAGGTAAAACTCACAGTGTCAAACTACATGTGCTGCCTGTTCTCAAACTGGGTGGGAGCTCCGACAGAAGAGACTGGAGCTCAAGCATGACAGCCCAGCATAAAATGGAGTATCGCCTTTTCAAGTGTGCACTTGAAAAGCTGACAATTTCAAGAAAATTTAATGTCTAATTCACCTGAGTCTCAACTTCGGGCCCCTCTCTTCCCTTGTAAAAGCATCATTAGCTAGAGTTAGTACTTACTGGAGCAAGATGGCCTTTGAGAAGATATGGCTGCCTTAGAGGCAGCCACCCATCTGCTGCTCCAACACGGCACTCCTTTTTGGAAGGCCAGGTTAAATCTCAAAGGGGAAAGACCTCTTCTCTGACTCAGCATAAGTTCTAAGGTCCACATATAGAAATCTGCACAAGGATGGGGGAAATTCTTAAACCCACTGAACTAAGTTTAGATCACACATACTGAATTTGTTCCTTGATTTGTAAGTGACATAGATCACTTCCTGTGAATTCAAGTCAAAAGTCTACGGTCATGGCCATTCAACTGGGAGAATCTTGAACTGAACTCCACCCAGAGAACAAATGTAAAAATAAGAGAATTCTGAATCATTTCTCATAGAACAGTCAGATCCATCCTTCATTTTAGCTGACGTGCAAGACAGTCCACACAACAGTCTGACACCCACCAAGAGCCACTCCACGGGTTACTTGTGGGGCTATCTGTCACAGTAATCCCCTATCTGCAAACAACAACTAACACCTAGAGGTCTTCTACCGATGACTGGCTTCGGCATAAACAGACTGGTTACCAAATAAAACGTGTTGGTGGAAATGTGCTCTGGGCACGTTTAGGTTTTAATGTTCCCCTGCTCCTGTCAAATTACCTGTAATCACTTGCCATCACCACAGTAAGCCCTCTTTAAGGGTCTCTCATTTAGTTTAGTGGATGTCTTTAAAATGCCTTCTACTTCTATAGCAATTTAAATTATTACATTGACATTGCTTTTCTCACTCCCGTGAATAAAGTAAGAGCGTGTTCTTTATTAGAAAGTGACTACTTGCCATCAAAATTGTTCTCTGGTGTTCCGGTTTCCAAGACGTAACTATTAAAAGGCCAGGAACACGAGCTCAGGTGAAGGGAACTTGTTCGGTTTCCACTAAGACTAAATTTAAACTATAAACCTTCATTTAACATGGATTTTTGTACTGCTTCAAGTCTCAAAAGAGAACACTACAATCCCCTAAGACTAAATCACTTGTCTCTTTTTAAGAGTTATCAGAATAGCATGATGCTGAAAGTGACAGTCTGGCTATGTTCTGTTTGTTAATGCAGCACAGACGTGCTGGCCAACTGCATCGCAAATACAACTATTTCTGTGCCATTTCTATTTTTCACTTAAACGTCACCAGCTCTCCCAGACCCGGGACCTGTCAAGTGGTCTGTTGCCAAGACTCTGCCTGTCAGAAAGGTCAGCATCCAGTACCTTCCAGTTGGGTCCCAAAGGGCCTCTCTTGGTCTTGACTGACTGGAATAACGCTGGGTCTTCATCAGCTTTGTAGTCCTGCAAAGCAAAACAAAGTCAGAGGCAGAGAAGGAACCCAGAGAAATTTCTTTAACCTTGCCAGAACAGTTCTTTGCAGCTACTAAAAAACACAGGACAGAAACTGATTAGGCTTACTACTGTGCCTTTGCGGAAAAGTAGGAAAACACTTCGTTATGATAGTAACTTTTGGGTTTGGTTCTGTTTTACACTTTAAGGCAAGATGACTACACAATATTTAGTAACAGAAGTCTTGACGAGCAAGCCACTGGTTACTGAAGAGCTCCACAAACCTTCCCACGTCTTTTAACAGTTTCAACATGTCGATACACATACAGGCACATTCAAGAAATAAAACCATCCCGGTCTTGACAATATCCATCGGTGATGACTGAGAGCTACCACTGTGGCCGGGAACGCAGATCAGAACTATCAATCCTGCGGCAGCACCCCCCCAGCCCGGCCCTGACCTCTTCCATGGCTGGGTCTGTGCTGGGTGGCTCAATGACAAGGCCAGCCTGTCCACACCCTTGTTCAGAGACCCGTAGGGTGCAAATCCCTCGGCTTGCTAATGGAAGCCCCTCGTCACAGGAGGTGAGCGAGGGGTTTATGCCCCCATCATAGAACTACCTCAGTTGTATCACGTCACAGCGGAACGGCCTGAAGACTGGTTTTATGCAAAGTTCTAGCGTGTGTAAATTCTACTTCCCTAACATCCTCTTCCTTATAGAATGGAGGAAATGAAAGAAGTAATCTTTTTCAACCTGCCTGCTCTACACATACACACATATACACACAATCTACAGATAGGAAAAAAACTACCTTAAAGAGTAAAGTTCAGATTTAAAAAAAGAAATGAGTTTCAATGGCCACAGTGAGCAGAGGTCAGCTGGTGAGCTGAAAATACTACAAAGGGAGAGCCTTTGCCTTGTCACGCAGAATTCCTGAGCCCCTGAGCCTGGGGTCCTTCCCAACATTCATGGAAAGACCATGTACTTTAAGGAAAACACCCAGACAAGTCGTATGTGAAACATCACCGTTCTAGAGATAAAGGCAAGCACTGAACATCTCTAAGTATAACACAAACTTTCACAAATCAAAGAAAACATGTTGAGAGGCAGCCGCTCTGAGATTCAACATTTACTCAGTAGATGCACATGATGTGTAATTCCTAAAGAGAAAGTTAGACGTAAATTGTGTGAAGAAGGGAAAATGTGAGGTTCAAGTAGAAAACAACCATGCAAAAAGGGCCCAACAGTGTGCTAAAATTATTACACAAACATTTAGCTGGCTACACTGATGCTTACTGCTTTAAGATCTGCAATGTGGTAGTAGATATTAGGTCAGGCAGCACTATCCAGTTACGACAGACCAGAACAAGCCGCCTGCCAGGGGCCGGAGGACTTCTGGAGTTACATGTGTCTGGGCACATCACAGAAAGTTCAATTTCTGTCAACTAACGCGAATTCGTAAATTCCAATTTAGAGCCGCACCCTCAAAATTAACAACTTCACTGCTGAGAAAAGAATCCATCGTACAGGCAGTCTCAACACCAAGGTTAACAGTGCGCAACCAGCCGATATAAACCATCATGTAACGCCATCAAATGTTTTCTCTAAGTCTGAGGCTTGGAATTAAAATCTAGAGACAAGCTTACTTTTCCCCAAAATTGAAAGTATTTAACATCCTATCAAATAATCACTTCTGACACCATGTCCCTCAATCCAATCTATTTATTCAGTAGCCACCACGTAGAAGGTAGCGTGCAGGATGCTAAGAGGGGAGCCCAAGGGGTCTGAGGACACAAGGAGAACCAGCACCTACCTGGTGCCAGCTCCTAGGAAGTCGCAGTGGAGCTGGGAGAAAGGAAGAGGCAAACAAAGAACCGAAACCCCAGACAGTAGGGGTTAACCGCCAACAGAGAATGGAGAGAATGAGAGTCAGAACTGAAATCAACGGACACAAGCCAAGGAAAGGCATTTTTAAAATCAGTTTTAACATCGTGTTTAAAAGGTAGAAAAACCTTAACTGCAAAGGTAGATGTTAAAAATTCTTGTGATTCATTTTTAACTACCTGTATAACGTCCAGAGGCCTGGCCAGTGTTTACCATTTCAACCCACTTAAGTGGGGGGGGCGGGGGGGCGAGGGGGGGAATACTTTTTTATTTTTTTTAAATACCATCTCAGATGTGACCTCATTGTGGGCATGCCGTTCAAAATTTTTTCTTAATGCAAAATGTGAGATATGATGGAGCCTGGCACGGGCTGAATGGTAAATCGCACATTTCCTAAATCCGAGGGACTGTCAGAGCATGCTCTGCCATTTTATGTGACAAGAAGAAGGAACACACTCAAGCCAATAAAACATGCCATACCTGGCAGACAAACCCTAATTCTCAGTGTATTAAAACAGGCGGAAAAGCGGGCAGGGGAGCCTCAGAACTGATGAAATGGAGCCCACAGAACGAACTTCTGTACGATTATGGCACCGGTGGAGGTCAAAACGAACAGACGGATCGGGTGGGCTTTGCTGACGACACCCCTTCAGGTCCTTCCCGACCCCAGCTCCGTACCAGGGTGCCCACCTCCGGGCCTTTCGATGCCTGTCTGACATACTAACTGAAGAGGGCAGAGTAACGCCTCAGAGCTTCTCTGCTCTGCACCTGTCACACTGTGGCAGAAAAAGCCTGTTTCCGAGCCTTTGTCGTTACTACCACGTACATACCCTGCGACACCTTTCGGAACTAAAGGATCCACAGAATTACGGAGGGAAACCCGCCCGTGAAGACCATCCCAGCCGCCTCATTTGACAGATGAGGAAGCCACAGTCCCAACGACCAAGTGGTATGGCTCTCCTAGCCCAGGACTTAACTCCAGCCTTCCGGGCCTCTGTCCCCGGCTCATTCTAGTGGACCACACAGGAGGCAGCAGAAGGCTGTCCACAACTGCCAGATAAGCAAAACCCATTTCAAAAACACCAAGAAGCAGCAGCAGCAGAGGCATCAAAGTGGATTTGCCTGTAAGGCAGGAGTGTGTGCATATAAAATATCACACACACACACACACACACTCATGTATCTCCCAAGGTAAGTCTTCCCAGCTGTTTTCTCTTGACTAAAAAGCAGCAAACATTAAAGGTGTAACACTGAAAGTGTCATAAGACCCAATTATTAACAATAGCACCTTAACCCTGACAGATGAGGATAATGCATCTTGTCAAAACCCAGGAATTTTTTGTGTTTTAATGTTAGTTTGCATACGTAAATGTTTAATCAGTTGAATTAAGTGCCAAGGTATTACAAAGCAGGAGGCAGGTGTGGTTTTAACAACGTCGGTTTTGTACCTTTATAACAAAACACTTAATTTTTCTGAACAGCTACCTTCTTCGCTACGATTTTATTGTTGGATTGCTGGTTTGGTCTTTCTGCATTTGAAAACTGGCCGATTCATATCCGTATCACAATGAACAAATATATTCCTTCATGTATGACAGTTTCGGCATACAGAATGCAACCTCAGCTACCAATTATAGCTGCAAATGAGCAATAGTGTGGAATGAGACAGCCTGCTGGCTTTGTTAGTATTCTGTCTCCTTCGGGATCCCATGGGGAAAGGGGAGGCTCTGATGAAGAGAAGCCCTTGGCTCATGGTTTATTGTGCTTGCCACCAGCTGCAGACTTCTCATCTCATTAGTTCTTTTAGAATACTGTGGGTGAAGACAGCTGTAGCCTACTTGAGTCTTCAGCTCCTGGGTATTCTGAAGGCTGAATTTGCTATGCACTTTCTGTAATCCTTGGGAAAAAAAAAGCAAGCAAATTCACCAGGCCAAGGAAGTGTATTTTTAAAACGAGGTTTAAAATCGCGTTTAAAAGTAGAAAAATCTTATCGCTAAAGGTGCACTGTGTTTAAAAATTTTTAAGATCAAATTTTAATTATCTGTATGATGCCCAGAGGCCTGGCCAGGATAAGGGCTCGGTAAAACCATCATTATCAAGTTAGGTGTAATGTCCCCGGACACCGGTTCGCTCCACCAATACCAGGGCCTCGACGACAGAAAAACACAATGGTATCAGCATAAGGTACATTCGGATTAGTGGTAATACAACTCTATTTAATTGAAAACTCTCACTTAAGTAAAAAAGGAGGCAAGTGAAAGTCAAGATACCCTTTGGAGAACAAATAAAATATAATATGGGAAATAAATGGCTTACTGAGTCTCCATGCTGGAGCCACAGAGTACGTTCATTAAATTCTTATAAATAGCTGTTTTCTGTCACTGGAATACAAAAGTTGTGCTACCTCTTGGGTGTACATCTGTTAGCCTCTACAGCTCTCAACAGAAACTCTCAACAGAAACCAGATTCATTCTGAAGACAAAGAATATTAGTTTTATGAATCTCTTAGCAGAGTGGCTGTCCCCCCAAATGCAAGTACAAAATCTGTGCTGAGCCAACCTAAATGTCCTTGAGCCCAGATTTAACTCATGATTATGAATGGGAAGTGAGTAGGAGGGGGGGGACCGGCAGGAGATTCTTGACAGCTTGTGGAAAAATCGAGATGAGCGCCACACGCCAGAAACTGCTCGGAGAACCAGGCATGGGTTGCCACAGGTGAGGCGAAATGGAGGCTAAGAAGAGGGCCTAAGCCACAGCATTAGCAGCCTCCGCACCTGCTCCTAAAAGGGCACCCTGCGCGAACCCCCGCTCCCCCCGCCCCGCCCCGCCCCCAGCACAAAGAAACCATTCTGCGGGGTAAAAAATAAAAACTTGAGGGGCGCCTGGGTGGCGCAGTCGGTTAAGCGTCCGACTTCAGCCAGGTCACGATCTCGCGGTCCGTGAGTTCGAGCCCCGCGTCAGGCTCTGGGCTGATGGCTCAGAGCCTGGAGCCTGTTTCCCATTCTGTGTCTCCCTCTCTCTCTGCCCCTCCCTCGTTCATGCTCTGTCTCTCTCTGTCCCAAAAATAAATAAACGTTGAAAAAAAAAATTAAAAAAAAAAAACTTGAGAGAGATATTAGGATCCCGCAGCCTGCCGTAAAATGCTTTCCTTGAGCACAAGATGATTAATTAGGTGTCTATTCAAATAGCTCAAAGATAATCACGAAGTTGAGAATGCACGGGTATCGCCGCTCAACCTAGCAAAGCTTATTTCCTCTAATCACATCCTAAAAGTAAAGCCCAGGATGAGGGGGAGAAAACCAAATTAAATATGAAGATAAATAACAAACATCATCTATTAGCACTGCGCTTCATTTTTCAGTACGTATTGTGGCACTTGGAAAACAAGGCGTTCCTGGATCCTATCACCGCTGACCCCAGCGCATAACTAATTGGAGCTGACAAAATCCAAGCCAGACTCCAGAGGGGAAGCCCATGAAAAAAAAATGTTTGCATTAAATTTTGCAACAGCAAGTAACAGAGGTGTAAAGACAAATAACATTTACGAACTTGTTTAAGAAACTCATTTCAACAGTTATTTTCAAATAAGCAGCTTTCTTTCCTATTTTTAATTACAGCTCCCCAAGGACCCCTCACCCTTTCAGGTTCCCACAGAGCACCATTAATATAGTATAAGTAAATCTCATTAATTCAGGTCCTACCACCTTGGAATTTATAATAATTCGGACAGGGGCTGGACTGAAGTTTATCTTTGCGTGATCTATGAAAAAAAGATTTGCTACACAAATTAATAGAGTAACAAGATCTCAGGAGGGCTGTTTAAACAGTTCAGAAGTGTTTTAGAGCAATTCAGAAGCATTCATTTGCATATAATTATTATGCTAATTACAAATCATTCTTATCTATTCATTAAAGCAGATTCCCAAAGGACCACTAATTGTCAATAACTTGTTGGCCTAGTTTCTGTTACTGAATGTACCTCTGAGGAACAAAACTGCATTAAAAAATATTCTCTAATTCAGCCTTCTCATTAATCCTTACCGGCTTCCCACCAATGAATCCTAAAAGGCTAATTTTTAAACAACTGCACTCAGAACAGAGAAATGCAGTCAAACCTACAGGGCTGAAGAGAACACTTTTTTTGTGATCTTTTTAATCTCCTGGAGACCCTGCATAGAGATCTGGGGTGGGAGTAGCGGTGGGGCTGAGCATGGGAAGGGGGCAGAGGCTGTCAACAGAGCTCTATGCTAAAAGGTGGCCATAGCTTAGAATAGTCAGGCTAGGGCACAGCCAGGCTAGGGGCACAGTGGGCTGGGTGCCTCTTCCATTCTTTCAGAGACCGCCAACACTGTCACGCTTATGAAGGCAGACCCCGAAAGCCTTTGGAAGGCTACAAATTAATAGAGAAATAGAAAGAAATCAATTTCAGCCCTGAAAAGAAGTTGCAACCAAAAGCCTGATGTGACAGGGACACCTGGCTGGCTCAGTTGTTAGAGCGAGCGACTCTTGATCTAGCGGCCGTTAAATTTGAGCCCCATGCTACTTAAAAAAATAAATAAAAATAAAATGAAAGTAAAAAAAACAACAACAACAAAACAACCCTGAAGTGACAGACTCCATCTCCTCCTGCACACCTGCAGGGGAACCAGATAGTTGTGTTCTAGATGAGACTCGGGAAGGTGAGGTGCGGGGGAAAAGGAGTAAAGCCCTTGGCGGGCGGGAAAAGGGATTCCTGGATAGCCCAGGGCTGGTGGGCTACTCCTGAGCCCTGCCCTCAGATAAGTGGGCTACTGGTTTGGGTAAGCCTATGTTTCATGCACAAATATACAATATATTTGTTACTACCACCTATTTGCAGTTAAATACTGATTAGAGCATTTTAAAATGAATAACTCTTAATACTCTTGATACGAATGTTGAACATTACATTTTTAAAGATTAAATTGCAAATGCCTGAAATGTACGTAATATGTTCAGGAAAAGTCTTACTTAACACAAAATGTATTTATTTCTTAAATGACAACAGATCATAAAACCTATCATGTCAAATTCCTTAAACTAAAACCAGGGGAAAGCCCTAATGAATATTCAGGTGAGCCCTTTCCAGCAAAACGTCCATGTTGGTTTATGAGCTGACCTCAGACACAGCTGCTCCTAAGCCCCAGGACCCCCAGTTAACCCATTAGCACTAATTTAACAAACATTAAGTAGGAAATAATTGCAGGGAAACAATTTTTTTTTTTTTACAGCAAGAGCAAAATCCAATAACCAGCACTATTCTTGCTACTATGTTTGGAGAACTTGTTATATGCCAGGCACATGCATTCTCCCAGCTAACCGTCACAATGCTGGAACACAGGTGATCCCACCATTTCTGGGGGTGGAGAAGTGAAATCCCTTGCCCTTGCAGAGCAGACGGGCCAAGACTCAAGGCAGCTCTGTCAACAGCCTGGCCAACCACCACACTTTTGAATGCAAACATGTGATGTGATTTACGCTTTATCATCTGAGAGTACTCAAGTAATGAAGGGATCTTTGCTTCCCCTCTCCCTAAGAAAGAGTTACACTGCTGGGGTGCCTGGGTGCCTCAGTCGGTTGAGCGTCTGACTTTGGTTCAGGTCACGATCTCACGGCTCGTGAGTTTGAGCCCCAAGCCAGGCACAAGTCAGGCTCTGTGCTAACAGCCCAGAGTCTGGAGTCTGCTTCAGATTCTGTTTCCCTCACTCTTTGCCCCTCCCCAGCTCATGTGTGCGCGTGCTCTCGCTCTCTCTCTCTCTCAAAAATAAACATTAAAAAAAATTAAAAAAAAAAGAGTTGCACTGCTTTTAATAAAAAAAAGGGGGGTGGGAGGCTTTTATAAGGAATACACTTAAAAAAAAACTCGATTTGAAGCCATTTATGCGAATTTCTTTCAGCTGCTCAAAATGGCGTTTTCCCCCCAATCCAGAAACTGGAGCAACTCGACCTCACACCTCACCACCTCCACCGCCCCCCTACTTTTTTATTTTTAAAATATGGAAGAGATCAGAAGTAAACATTAAGTTAAGTTAACAGGTTTTAGTGAAAAAGCATTTTGTGCAAAATAGACTTGTATATGCAGATTTTTAAGGGAAATTTAAAAGTCCTTGCTAAGATTTAACCAAGCTTATGAACGAAGCAATATGTTATTTTCCCACAAGGGGGCACTGCCATGCAACTATGCCTTCAAATACACTAGGACATTCTCCAAATCCCTGGCTGGATGTAAATCTTCTAAGAGTTCCAAAAGTTGACCATGTAAGGGAGCAGAATAAAGTAGGGAACGTTTTTACATTTCTTTTCAATAAAAACCATGCCTATGTTTATTTGTATCTCCTTTAAGGATGGGGGGTAAACCTCTATAACTTACTACAAAAAGGATTTCGACAGTGGCTTGCTTCCCAGCATAGAAAAGGTGGGACAAGACGAGCATTTATTTGACAAGGGGAAATTTCTTAAGCAAATGCAAAATCACCGCTACCTTAAAAGCTATACTTGAGTTGTTTTGGTTTTTTCTCCCCCTCCCCCCCCCCCGAGTTCAAGGGGGCTACGATTACAGTGAGGAGCTGGGTCACACGTCTCCCCTCCTTACTCTGCACAGGCTTTAATAAGGAGCTCTTGGAGCTCTCGCACATACACCAAAGAGAAGTTTCTAACGCTTAGTCTACGTTCATTTTAACAGCAAAAGGAAGAGGTACTCTACTAGATCGAGTGTCTGCTCACGCCAAAGAGAACTGAAGCCGCATTTGGCAACCACAGGCTCTCCTTGGACTCGCTGGCTCTCAGTCACAAACTTCTAATAAACAAAAGCTCTTTTCAGGACTAAAGAATTAGGTAGCCCCTGCACAGCTCCGACAAGCAGAAAGCCCTTCTTAGGAAGCAAGCAGCTACAGCTGAAACAAAAGCAACATCTAGAATGCAGACCTTTTTGAAAAGCCGGGAGAGACGATGAAGTGAAGTAATGGTCGGTGCTGACTGCTATGGGTTATTATCCATCAAAGATTAATTTGGAAGGTCTATTAGGTTGACCCCAAAAATGTCATTTGTGTGGCTCAAAGCTGACAAATATGAACAATTTCACAAAGTTGGAGCTAATATTTAACTTTTTCTAGCCAGATTTCCTGTTTTTAGAAAAAATTTAATCTTTTAAAGATTACATAGAAAGCATAATTTATGATTCTTGCATTTCCTTAAAATTAATGAAGTTTTTGGGGCGCCTGGGTGGCGCAGTCGGTTAGGCGTCCGACTTCAGCCAGGTCACGATCTCGCGGTTCGTGAGTTCGAGCCCCGCGTCGGGCTCTGGGCTGATGGCTCAGAGCCTGGAGCCTGTTTCCGATTCTGTGTCTCCCTCCCTCTCTGCCCCTCCCCCGTTCATGCTCTGTCTCTCTCTGTCCCAAAAATGAATAAACGTTGAAAAAAAAAAAAAATTAATGAAGTTTTTTTCTAAAGGCAGTACAGTAAAGCATATGTTGCCAAGACTATGCACTCAAATGTGTAACATCTGGGCACTGTCCCACAGAATGCCTGATCAAAGAAAAAGATAGGCCCAAATCCTTCCTAGAGCACGAGAAACAAGCATTGCTTAAGGTGTGACCAAAACTTACATGCCTAAATAAACAAACCAAGTTTCATCAGCTTTCCAAGGCTGACATTCAGGAAAAAGTATCTTTAAAAAACAAAAAAACAAAAAAAACGGCAGTAACTAAACACAATATACACTCGTGGTTTAAAACAATTAAAAAGGGTCATTGTTCAGGGTGCCTGGGTGGCTCAGTTGGTTAAGCATCTGACTCTTGATTTTGGCTCAGGTCATGGTCTCACGGTTTGTGGCACTGAGCCCCACACTGGGCTCTGCGCTGGCAGCATGGAGCCTGCTCGGGATTCTATCTGTCCTGCTCTCTGCCCTCCCCGCTCCGCTCTCTAAAAAAATAAACTTAGAAGTGTCAGAATGTTACACACTCAAGGGAATGGTGCATTCAAAGTAAAAAGAGCTAAATGCATGGAAAAGCAAGTCTTAAATATTCATTTTTCAAAGGCAAATGGGATTCAGAAAACCAGGTACTGCTTAGCACATTTCTACTCTCAACTAAAACTGCCTACCAAAACATACCAAATAAATGCATCATAAACAAAGAACAAATGGCCAAGGCCAGAAAGAACAAGCAAAAAGCCCAAACTTGTTTCTCTGAACATCACAATCCTTAAAGGGATTACCATGGCTTAAGGGAGCAGTTTAGAAGAGCCCAACAATTCCATTATAATCTTTTGGTGTACAACTAAAATGGGCCAGAACTCTTCTTTTAGTAAAGTACAAAACTCCAAACCTCTAGGCTCTAGTCAGCCTTCGAACTCGGACTTTGGCTACAGCCTGGAGCCCAGCGCTGGTCTGTATCAGTTGTGTGGGTGGGGGTGGGGTGGGGGGAGGGGGGCGTCCTTTGGCACAGGGGCCCTTAGCACCACCACACTCACTACACAAGCAACCAACTCCAAGTCACTTAGGAACACTTTAATGTGTTTGCTGATTAAGAATCTTGCACTCCCTTCAGACAGATACAATTTCTCTTTATCTGGAAAAATATTTACCATACCAACACAGAGCAAACAGTGAGTTCCAAAAGATGTTAGCTAAGTGCACATAAGAGAAAACGTATGGTGCTCTCTGTAAGCGCCCACACCAAAAGACATCTTAGGGGCTCCAATCCTTTTTTGTTCTCTTGCACAGATGCAAACTTCCAAATATCCCAGCATCTAGCAGTTGCGGGAGGAGGTGACCCAGGCCACTAATGAAACTGCTATTTTGGGGAACCAGGGGAGATGGAAAGAACAGGTGGTTGATTGTTTGTTTTAAATAAATTAAGCATGCTCTTAACATATTGCAAAGGAAGGAACATCATATGGTGAGAAGATGCTCTAGAAAGACAAAAATAAGTCAGCAGCCCCACTTTTAAGTCCAGATTCCTCTTTCCAGTGCTTATGTGGCTCAGGGAAGTTACAGCACTTCCTCCTGGGCTCAAACTCCTTAACAGTGAAAATAAAGGCTGGGGTGAATGTTTTGGACCATGACCCTCAAAGAGTGCCCACTGTGCAATCTTCACTCTGTATCGTGTATACTTGAGCATGTCCCAAGTGTGAGCATGTACAGAAATCTCCTGGAGAGCTACGTGGAGCCCAGAGTGCTACCTGGACACTGACTGGGGAGGAAGCTAAAAATCTGCATTTCTAACAAGCTGTCCCTGGACAGACCAAGCTTGAAAGGAAAGGGACTTAAGCGTTTTGGCTGGAGTCCTAGCTAACGCACTGAGAGGCAGGCTTGGGAGTTAGTTACAAGGCTCCCCAGAAGGCCTCAGAAGCCCTGAAAAGAACCTCTTTGCTTCCAATGGTCAGAGAACTGGACCTGTGAGCAGATCCAGCCCACAACTGGGACTCCCACAAGTACAGACCTGCCCCCCTAGCCACGGTGGGGGGGGGGGGGGGGGGGGGGGGGTCTTCTCCAAAGGAAAACAAACAAGGGGGGTGAGGCCGAATGGGCTGGATTCCAGGAACTTCCAGGAAGGGTGAGCTGGACTGGCAGCCCACGCCCTCACCTGGGAGTGTCAGGGTCCCCTGGAGTGTGGAGGACCCCACTGTGACAAGGGAGTGGAGCCACGTGCTACTCCAGACGCTAGGCTGGAAAAGCTGCTGGGGAGAAGGGTTCTACTGCCAAGAGGTGGCCCAGAGGGCAGTCCAGACTTGAGCAGTGTGTGGGGACCCAAGGCCCAGAGCTCAGGATGTCCAGCTCTGTCAGGCAGGCATCAGGGCTGCAGAGCAGCTTCAAGTCACGACCTCCCCACCGCCCCCCAGGGGGGCATCTGCAAATGACAGGGACTGGGAGAAAAGGCGGAGAGTTGGGGTAAATCCGACGGGGCAGTTACACTCACAGGCAGGTCGGGATGAAGGGACTGAGGGTAATGAGTAACAAGAGGTTAAAAGGAAGGTCAGAAAGAACAAAAGAAAGAAGAGGCATGAAATCTGAGCTTTAGTTTAGGAGCACAAGCCTACTGGGTCACTCACATTCAAAGGGGCTCCTTCAAGCTCTCTAGGGAAGTCCCCGAGAAGAACCCCGAACCCCATCAGTCGGAGCACACCCTCCACATCCTTTCTGTGACCCAGACACAACCTGGTGTGGTGAAACACCACTACAGTCACAAAACTGGGCACGTCTTGGTTTTGAAATGCCTCATCTGGGAAAAATCTTTCACCACAAGTGGATACACTCCAACATGCTGAAATAGGAGGGAAAAAAAACTCATTCCCTCTTTATATGAGCTGCATTTTAACAGGGAATAGATCTGTACTTTTATACTACGTCTTCCAAACAATGCTTTCCTACAAGTATTCGCTTATTACTGACACTTAAAAAACAGATGTTCAACTAAGTCATTTTGAGACCTGTGAGCCTTAAAATCCTGATTTAAACACTACTTCTACTTAAATCAATTCTTGGAAATAACAATAAAGTCACAGCATATACTACAGAGGAAGCAGATACTACAGAGGAAGGCTGATACAGTCCTTTCTGGTTCCACATAAATACCTAAAAATGTGGTTCCAATTTCTTTCTGTTTTTTAAACCGTGCTCATTTTCTTTCAAATTACTTCCAAAAACGAAGGTCTCTCTGATGTTAATCGTGTGTACACTTCGGCTTACACTTTAAAGGGTCTTCCTCTCCTGGGAAGTGACTTTTGTATACAAATCATGAAAAGCTACTTAGACAAAGTGCTGGAGATGATTAAAAGGGGCCAGATTCACATTTATACCTTAAAAAAAAAAAAAAAAAAAAAAAAAAGCAGAAGCAGATGTCAACTGACTCATTTGTATATATTTTGGAAATGAGTTGAAGATATGCATGTGCATTTCATCAGGACATTTAAAGAAATCTCAACTTTTTTTTATTGTGGTTCTGTATCAACAACAACTGTAAAAATTAAAAAAAAAACATATACATATTCTGGTATCTTCCGTATGATAGAGAAAACCTTGATTCATTACAATGTGATCTAACTAAAACACTTTTCAATCTGACAGAAAGGTATTTGCTCATTCAGAAATGAATTTTTAGAACCGAGAGCATATCACCTACTTCATCACCTAAGATTAGTAAAGAAGGAACTAAAGCAGCATTTTGTTCATTCAATATTTGAATGATAAAAACATCAATTCCTCCAAACTGTCTTCTCCCCCTTCTTTTTTTTAGACAACACAAAGGAAAAAAATCTGCAAATTCTTTTTGATTCACCAAGCCTTTATTAAAAGTTCACTCAGTATCATGCACTGAGCATCTTGCTGGAAAGAAAGAGATGATGTCGTACCTCATCATCTCCTGGAAACACAGAGACGATGAGGTACAACAGAGTCTGGGCCCCCAAAGGGTACCCAATTTACTGTGGAATAGACGAAGGCTTTTCAGGAGCCATGCCAAGGTTAGAACTGAAATGGAAGAGGGGCTGGGACGGTGTGGGGATGGAGGAGGGGAGGGGGCTCAGGGATGTGTTCTCCTGGAATGGCTTGCCAAGCAGAAGGTAGCTTCGTTCTTAAGGGATGGAACACCTTAATACTTCACTACAATGCCTCTTTCCCCCAAAACAGGAAACCAGTTTTGAATAGTGGCCAAAGGAAACGGGGAGGGCGGAGAGGAGATGTTTATGCAGACATCCCAGAATCCTTAGCTTGTTTCATTAGGCAATCATGTATCTTCTAGGAAGCTACAGAGAATGGTGGCTATAGTAACAGTCCTATACAGACTTTCCATAAGTAATCAACAAAAAAAAGTGGATAAACCATATATTTATATATATGTATGTGAGTATGTGTGTGTGTGTGTATATATATGCAAATTACTGTGACCTTGGGTCAAATTCTTGTTCCTAGAGTTATTGTGACAATGTCACTCTTCAAATATGTAAATTATGTCAAAGGAGCCACTCAAATATTTAGTTACTCTGTGGGTCTTATCACATCCTTTCTGTGTACAGTGAGTACAGTTCATAAGCACAAGCAAAAAACAGCAAAGTCTACAACAAGAGTGATATATGAGCTGTCTGACACCAGCAACCCAGCAGAGTTGATCCTTAAAGTAATCAACAGTCACTCTGAATTAAACTGTCCAGGGCTGTATTTGTGTTAAATCCCCCTGCAGTGACAGAAACCCCCCACCAGGTGGAGTTAACAGTCAAGATTCACTTGCAAATTCTTGGGTTGGGTTTTTTTTTGTTTTTTTTTTTAAATAAAGCTGATTTTATTTACTTTTGAGAGAGCGTGCAGAAGCATGCATGCGTGAGTGAGGAGGGGCAGAGAGAAGAGAGAGAATCCTAAGCAGGCTCCACACCAGCAGCACAGAGCCTAACATGGAGCTCAATTCCACAAACTGAGATCATGACCTGAGCAGAAATCCAGTCAAACGCTTAACCGACTGAGCCACCCAGGCACCCCCCCAAATTCTTGGGTTTCCTGAACTCCCAACTATTTCACATTACTCCTGATTGGAGAGGAGACCTGGCTATTAATCCTCTCAAAATTACTAATTAACTGCTTTTATTTCTTTTAAAGCGTGTTAATAGGCAGGAAAGAAATTCAGTCATTCAAGAAGTTTTTAGAAAAACTAGCTCATTCAAGAAAAACCAGAGTTCATTACCAACCAGATGAAAATCATGGATTCAGTCAGACTGAGACCAAAACCTCCAGGGGTTAAGGTGCCACAGCCTGAACTCTTGAGAGATCACCACACCCTCACAAGGTCTCCCTACTAAAAATCCACATCGTTGGTCCATAGTTACTAAACTCTTGATTCTAGTGTTCACTTTAATCCTTGAAGAGCGAGGTTTAGGTACTAAAAATTGACCGATGGCATGGCAGACGTGTCCCAAGAGGACTCCCACAACGAGTCACACTCCTGTACAAGCTCCTCCCCCAAGCACTGGTGGAACCCATGACATGCTTCTCACCAGCAGACTACATATGTGCGGCACAAGGCTGGCACTCCTTCGATGAGGTTGCCTTCCCTGGCGGCCAAATTTGTGAGGCGTCGTGCAGCAACAGAAAACCGATACACTAAGCAAGAAGACGTCCCCCAACAGTTCGCTGCACACACGTCCGACAGACCTCGACTCTTCCACCCCGGTCCCCAGCCATCTGGCTCCCTCACCACCGTTCATGAAGGAATCACTACCGCCTTTCACTTTCTTCCCGACTGTCTCATACATGAGCAAGTACATGCATACAGATCTATTTTTCTCCCTTTTACGCTCTTACAAATGGAAGCATCCTATACGTACTCTTTTTTATCTTTCTCCCACATTACCTTGTGAAGGATTCCTGATCAGTACAAATAGAGCTCACTCCTCTTAATGATCAAACTGAACTCCACTAACAGGTGACCCATAAGGTTTTTAGTCCCTGTTGATGGAGAAACATTTAGACGTCAGACTGTTTCCAGTCATACGTTTATACCTCTGTCACTTCATACTGAGTAGGATCAATTCCTAGAAATGGAATCCTGCTGGGTCAAAGGGCGTGTACATTTGTAATTCCGCGAAACAGGCTGTGCCGATTTACACACCCAGGGGCAATGTAAGTGGGTGCCTGTTTCTTCTCCCTCCTTGCCAACCCAGGTGTCAAGTTAACATCAAACTGATTTTATAAAATGTCTTGACTCACAAAGATTAGTTTCATCATCATTCTCAAGCTCCTCGGGTTCACTCAACAAATGCTGATGAAGTCCTCACTCTGAAAAGGGGATGAGTTTGAGAACACGGAGACCAAGACACATCAATGAAACGAGTAAGAGCAGAAGGGTAGAGGATTCCAACGTGAACGAAATCTCCCTGGAAGAAATGCTGCCTGACCCTCAGGACACACAGGCCTCAGACAGAGAGGAAGGAGTAGCGGAAGGCAGAACAGAACAAACAGCGGGGAAACGAAGCCGGCAGCTCGACGAGTGACAAAGCGGGGCCTTGGCTCTGAAACGGAAGACTGGAAAATGGGTGGAAAGAACTCTGGATTGAGAGTCAGAATTTCCACTGCTGGCAGTGGTAAACGATCTTGGGAAAAGACTCGTTTACCTGGGCTTCAGTTTCCTGACTTGGAAAACAGGGTGGTTAGCCCCAAAATCAAACTTTCTGTGGCTGCAGAAGTGTGTGTTCAAAGTCCGTTTTATGGTGAAGACTAAGGTCAGACAGGCAGGACTATGCTGGGAGAGAGGGACAGAGGGAACTCCTCAGCCCCATGTTCTAGTCACTCCATCCTGACAGCCAGAGAAACTGGTGAGCTCCAAGAAATTCTTCGGATTACACAAAACACGGTCTGAAAGCAATGAGGCTGAGGTAGCTCAGGTCCCCTTCGACTCTAAAAACTATTCCAACTTTCCCCTCCGCGTCGGATAACGCACCTGCACCTCCACTTGCCTACAATGCCTTCATTCACTGACTACCTAGCATAGCTCAGGCACTGTTCAAGGAGCTGGGAAGACGACAGTTAAGAGTAAAAAAGACGCTTCCCTCCACGGTGCAATCTCTACTTAGGGAGAAGAGAAAAACAAACAAACTTACAATGTCAGAGTAATGAGGGTAAGAGAGAAAAAAGTAACGAGGGTGGGAGTAGCCTATTCCACCCATCAAATCGTACTTTTCCTCATGTTACGCCTCCTCCATTCGGTCTTCCCAGATTTTCGTCCTCACACACTGTTCTTCTCTCTGAAATCCTGCAGCACTTTGGGCCATGCATAAGGCTCTGCCGTTTGTTCACCGTTTCACTGCACTGGGCTGGTCTCAGTCAGATTGCAAGCCTCTGGGAGGTTCTGTACCACCCTGGACAGCTACTGCAGGGCTAGTCCAGCAGCACAGAGCAGGCACTCAGTACCTGTGGACTGCTAAGACAACGCTGTCATTTGAGAACTGCAAATGTGTACTTTTCCCAACACCACGGACCAGAATTTTTAAGGAACATGAAAGAGCAGAATCAAATGAACCAATCAAAACAGAAAACCAAAGTGGATCTGGTTAAGAAGTAAAGATGGCCAGGTGGTCCAGATGTTTGCATTAGACGCTAATCCTAGGACAAACATTAACTATTCATGGCCAAATAGATGGGGTGGAAGCTGAAGGGAGGGTGTCAGGGTGAATGTCTGTGCCTGAAGTGTGGAAAGAAGAAGAGTGGAAGAAAAGGGCAGACCCAGAGCCCCTGCCCCACTACGTCTCTTCCCTACCTCCTTGCTGGGATGGGCACCGGCCCCACAATTCACCCCCCGCCCACCAGGGCTTCACACACCCCTGGGTTTACAACTGCTCAGAGTATCCTCACCTCCCAGCACAGAGTTCCGTTCTCCCCTTTCACAGCAGTAAATGTGTATGTCAGGGTTCCTTTTGTGACGTCAAAAGGTCTGAGCATCCCTACATGGTATCAGCTGTATTTTTAGTATTCACAACTGACAAAACACATAAACAACTACTGTGACACAATGTCCACAGCAGCACCAGTTACAAGAGCCACAAGGTGGAAACAACCCAATGTCCATGCACAGATGAGCACATAAACAGACTGGACTGTCATCAGCCATAAAAAGAAATGAAGTGATGGCACATCCTACAACGAGGATGAAAACACGCCGAAGTAACAGAAGCCAGACACAGAAGGTCATGTACTGTTATGAAGTCCACTTCTATGAATTATCCAGCAGAGGTAAATCCATGAAAACAGAAAACAGATTAGTGGTAGCCAACGGCTGGGGAGAAGGCAGAGAAGGGAGTGACCGTCAATGGGTGCAGGGCGTCCTTTCGGAGTGATGAAGACGTTCTGAAACTGGGTGATGGCGATGGTGACAATATACTTGTACAAAATGCCACTGAACTGTCCATTTTAAAGTGGTTAAAATGGTAAATGTTATGTGTGCTTCAACTCAAAAGTACTGTGAATTCAGTAAACTTTAAAATAAATTTCTGGGGCGCCTGGGTGGCGCAGTCGGTTAAGCGTCCGACTTCAGCCAGGTCACGATCTCGCGGTCCGTGGGTTCGAGCCCCGCGTCGGGCACTGGGCTGATGGCTCAGAGCCTGGAGCCTGTTTCCGATCTGTGTCTCCCTCTCTCTCTGCCCCTCCCCCGTTCATGCTCTGTCTCTCTCTGTCCCAAAAATAAATAAAAAACGTTGAAAAAAAAAATTTAAAATAAATTTCTATCTTACTAATCTCTAAAACGTAACTTGGAAAACAGGAGCTACGAACACTGAGTAATAAAACCACATATACATATTTATTTACTCCCCAACAATGCTTGGTTTGAACACAGGTCTCAGAACTCCTGCACAACTGTGGACAATAATGGCGAACATTTATTAAACTAGGTGGTGCTCTAAGTGCTCACATTTAACGCTGTGAGATAATTAGGCAGAGAGAGAGAGTAAGCAACCCATCCGAGACTGAATAGCCAGCAGGTGGCAGAACCTCAAAATTTGAATCTGAAGCCAATCTAGTTTCAGAATGTATGTTTTTAGTCACGGCTCCATGGACTCACGATACAGACTCTTCTCATTTGGGCCCAATCCAGCTCTTTCCCTACGGATCCATCCTAAACAACATTCCACACAGGGAAGCACCCGCTCAGCCTTAGCGCAGCAGCTATCTCAAGTGCTGTTGTCATGTGTCCTCGGGGCCAACAGTGCCTTTTCTCTCCTCGCTGAAGGCTGGCCTGGGGTCGAAGGCATGAGACCAAGGGCCTCCAGGGTTCTTGCACAATCAGCCTTCACTGCTCTTCCCACTTGCATTCATGCCTGCAAACACTGAGCACCCATTTTAGCCTGAGAACAAGAACAAAGAACCGCTCTTATGACGCCAGCAAGACCAAAGGTGTCTTGTATTCTGCAGGAGAACAACCTGGAATGCAAACCCATGAACCACAAGATCCGATCATTTTGTCTGGCCAGCACAACTTTTCCAAACACCAACAATACCACCTGAATGCCTTCCCTGGGGCACCCGTACGGCTGCTCGGCATGATCTGGTGATCTGTCGGTGCAGGCATGTAGGTCAGCCTGCCCCCGCCCACTAACCGACTCACGCACTGCTCACTCCCAAGCACTGTCCTCCTACCACCATTCTTTCACACTCAGTGAATCGTGGCTGGAAAAGACACAGAGGGAAAAAAAGGCAAAACAGACGCTTGAATATTGTTTTTAAAACAGAAAATACATTCACTTCTGAGGATTAAAAAAAAAAAAAATCCTGTATCATTTCAAAGGTGGAATTCTCCTTAGAACTGAAAATAACTTCAAATCATAGCACAACTAAAATTTAAGAAGTTCTATGACAAGGGTCCCTCATTAGTGCTTACGTTTCTATTAAGGGAGGATATCCTAACAAAACAGGATCCAGTCTAGCAGGTCACTGCTGGCAGTCTCGACCCCAGTGATTGCAGAGAAAAGGTGGGAGACCTCTATTTTAGAAGGGTTACTTTTAAGTTGCAACAGCAAAACCAGACATTTAGTGTTGGGGTTGGTTTGTTTGTTTTTTAAGCTTATTTATTTTGATAGAGCATGAGCAGGGAAGCGCAGAGGGAGAGGGAGAGGGAGAGGGAGAGGGAGAGGGAGAGGGAGAGGGAGAGGGAGAGGGAGAAAATCCCAAGCAGGCTCCACGCTGTCAGCACGGAGCCCGATGCAGGGCTCAATGCCACCAACAATGAGATCATGACCTGAGCCAAAACCAAGAGTCAGACACTTAACCAACTGAGCCATCCAGGCACTTGTTGAGGTTATTTCTGTTCAACTTACAACGCTGCTCAGGTTCAGACAATAAGCAATGAAAATGAAACGGAAAGGCCATGAAATAAAAATCTAACTGAATACACTGGGCTTTCCCGTGACAGAAAGAAGGGATGCCTGCCACTCTTGTTTCAAAGCTTCTGCTCTCTGGACTAGCAGGAAAAGGGTCACTGGTTATCTTAACATATAAAAAGTCCACAACTGTGCCCTGCAAAACCAAGCAGCACCCAGCACACTCCAAGATAAGAACTGAGTTAATTTTCACAAGCTGCAGCAGAGTAATACAAGGGTCTTACTTTGGGAGAATGCAGGTCTTCACCTTTGGGGGCGGGGGGTGTTTTTATTAAGTCAAAAGCCTAAAGTACAAATATTTACATCTAGTAAAAATCAAGATTAGGAAGCTGTACAACTGTTAAGCTTTCTTAACCACACTTTAAATTTCTTTTTTTTCAACGTTTTTTATTTATTTTGGGGAGAGAGACAGAGCATGAACGGGGGAGGGGCAGAGAGAGAGGGAGACACAGAATCGGAAACAGGCTCCAGGCTCTCAGCCATCAGCCCAGAGCCTGACGCGGGGCTCGAACTCACAGACCGCGAGATCGTGACCTGGCTGAAGTCGGACGCTTAACCGACTGCGCCACCCAGGCGCCCCAGCCACACTTTAAAAGTATAAGGGACCCGCATTATTTATAGAAGTTCAAGGGAGAATTCTTTTGTAAAATAATGTTAGTCCCTTTCCCCCCCAATGAAAACAAACCTCTATATATCTCAGGTATACCAGCATTTCTCAAAGGGATCATTTGTGTAAAGGTGAAATCCACAATAAAGACAACCTTCTCTCCTACTCGCTGGTCTTTTTGTTGTACGGACCGACACCTGACCTCCAGACTCATTTCAGTGTAGAAATGCAGGCCGTAAAAGGAAGAGTGAAGATCATTTTTAGATTTAAGAGGCAGCAGGTTAAAATGTCACGGAGGACTATGCAGTACTTACTGCTGGTTCAACTTGACTTCGATCTGCAATATCTATGTGGACAATTTCAACAGTTTTCCACGTGTTCGGATCTAAACCGTGTACCTAAAAATGACAAAGATAAATGAGACACAACAAACTGTAGACTATTCTTACTAGACAAAACTACTACAGTTATATATATATTCTTTATCTGAGCCTTTTGGAGCACATTATGAAGAATAAAAGAAACCCAAATTCCTACCTCACTAAATTAGTTGTCTAAAGTCTTAAGGGATCTACAAATCTTTTACCCCCTGTAGCCCTAAAAGATAAGTGTGGGGAAGGGGGAGGTGTGAGGATCCTGCTGATTAACAGAAACCCATCACCATTACTTCCTGGTAGTCCTTAGACATGAGCCATATAACCAAATGTACCGAACCTATGTTCAACCCAACGATACACAACAATGTTCTTGCAAGCCTTGAGTCCTAGACAAACATAAGGTGACATATTAGACTGCAAGAAACTGCACTGTGTGGTTTAAAACCTATCCTGAATCTGATTATCCTAAAGCTTTCCAGTTTCAGTAGGATCATCAATTCCTCCATTCCTTGTGTTGATTAATCATTTATTTCTGAAACTCCCTCTATGAACCAATTAAGAACGGTTTAAAAACCGCCACAGATACGCCCATTTGAGAGCTGGAAAAGGTACGTGAACTCATACACTGACTGCAGCATACCAAATCTTCTCATTTAGACTCGAAATTTTAGAATCACTATGAAAAAAACAACAGGAAATGTCAAATCATCTTCAGGAAGAACAACTCAAATCAAATACAAGTCATAATTCAAAAGCTCTATTAATTGGCACCAATCACATAAAAGCAGAATCTACCATAACATGAACTTTCTCTCCTGTAACAGTGCAGCACAAGGCTGGACAGTAGTTCTCAAACTGGAGCGTGCACCACAACACAGAGGACGCTGGACCCCCCAACCGGGGATTTTAGTTCAATAGGTATGGGATGGAGGCTGAGAAGGTGCACTTCTAACAAGCTCCCAGATGCTGCTCCTGGTCCAGAGGCCACACTTTGGACAGCCACTGGGCCAAGGGCATCAATCTATACCAGACGCCTCCCCAAATTCTTTGACAAGCCTCATCAAAAGTTAATGATTACATTGAGTCCTAAATAGTAATTTTCTTGAAATTTATTTTAGGGATAAATGTGCACCAACTTGTGAAAACCAGAAGCTTGTCAACATTTTTATAAAATATTGAAAGCTGCTCTTCCCTCTCGCCTTTTGGCCATTTCTCTGACATCAACCCAGCCCCAGCCAAGTGGAGCAGAGGTGAAAATTAAAGCAGTCAAATTTGCTTTGTAGAGTAGCTCTGGCAAACATAGAGATGAAAAGGTGAAAAAAACCTGAAATTAATGGCTAAAATCGGTTTGGGGATGATCTGTGAATTTTATCTCTGCTCTCCCTGTCCCAGATAAAAAACGGCAACCTCACCAGTCCACTCTCTCACCAAAGCAAGGGGACTGACAGGGAAAGCCCGTCTGTCGGTGGCTGCTTGCCTGCCTCACCGCAATCGAACGCACCCTGGTGTGTCCAGGTAGGTCTAAGGTAGATCACCCTGGTGACAAATGGTCTGTCCATGACAAAATGGACTACGTTATTCCCATTTCCAGGGGCTTCTGCACTGAAAGCCCAGAGTTGAAACTTACATTTTCTAATGTTCCCAAGTCTGGTTTGTGCCATGTTTCAATTTTAATGAAGAAATCATCTTTCATATATTCATTCTGTAGAAAACACAACAGCAAAATAACAGTGATCTTTCACCGGTTCTTTGGGGCTTTTGTCTGCGGGAGCCTTCCCCAGCGTAAGCATCTGCGCTTTGACTCTCTAAGACTGATCCTCAAGTGACAAAGAATCACTAGCTGCCTATTTTTATAGACTCACCAGGCAAACCAAATGCTGCATGCTTTTAAATAATTTAAACAACTCTACTTGTCATGCAGCATACAGGGCTAATATTAAAGAAGCTGAGAGGTTTGGTGAGCAAATACGGCATTCAAAGGAAGTAGCAGAAGCACAATAAAGTCAACGGGGAGAGTTTGAGACAAGGCTGGAAAAAAAACCCATTAACTGGGAACATGCGGGAGAGTGTGGGCTGGTGGAAAGAGCACAGAGGAGCCATGCAGCGTTGGACAGTTTTAATTTGAAAAGTAAGCAATGACTGAAAATAAACTATGTAAAGCAAAATTTAAAGATGCAGAGTATGTGACACGAAAATAGTTTTACTCACCGTTACAACTGAGTCATAATGGGCAGGTAGGCAATAAAAGGGGAAAAATTTCAGAATATTAATCAAAGTCAAAACAATCTGTCATATTACTTAATATCACGCAGATTAAACTACCTGAAAACACAGAACAATTAGTAGTTCACGTCTGCAAAGTTTCTACACGAGTGACACTACAGGATACCTTAGGTTATGAAATTAATAATATAATTTTAAAACAATGGTAAAAGGAATAAGGTCACAAAAGCAATACATCACTTTAAGGCTAATTTAGCAAACAACAGGAAACTGTTTCAGAAGTCTGCCATATTCCTCCCCTATTATGTGGCAAGATGAGTACAATACTATTGAAACTACACCGAAAGACATTTTTGAGTGCGGATGACCTTTAAGGTCTCACCCCTGGAGCCAGTGCCATCAGCAAGGACCTCCAGGTGGCTGTCAGCAGGGAATGAATCAATGCCCCTCACAAAGGTCTCAGGAGAGGAACGCAGTGCAATCTCTCCTCTGCCACAGCACCTGCCGTGACTCCCCAAGAACCCCACAGAGGGCTTTCTCAGGTGTCACCCTTCTCAAAGGCCTCGATACTGGGAGTCCCTCTCCCCCTGAGCAGTGGGGCGGAGGGGTAGAACGGCTGCCATGGACCAGGCTTACTTGTTCTACAGTAGGGGTATGCGTTCCAGGCTTTCTCGTGAAATACCAAGGAGCCCTCTGGAGCAATCATCCTCACGAATGCAGGAACTTTGCTGTGAGGAGAGAAACAGTGAATGTATTTTCAGTACTACCATTCCTTCTTTGTTGGCATCCACAGGGCTAGTTCAAGGAGTACCATCGTCAACAGTGATTACGTTCTGAGTTTCATAATCCATGTTCAAGACTGTTATCAACAGTTTTATTTTCAATCCCAAAGTAACTAAGTGGAAAATTAATGTAAAAACAACAAAATGATTAGGAACATTTAACTGTATGCAGGATTTAAGGGGGGAGAAAAGAAACAAGTTTGTGTTGGGCTTCTGCCCTACTCCCTGATATGAAATCCAAAAGTTAACTGAGGCTATTCAACCTGCATATAATACAGCACAGAAGTTCTCTTACGTGGTTTAGATAGACCACACTCACTGTGGAACACAAAACAGCCCCCAGAATATTGGAGTGTCTCTGAATAAAAGCTTTCAAGTACATTGTACAGAATAAACCTAAAGAAAAATGACAATGTGAAGGACCCATGTAGAAATGTGATAGTAAAACATATCGAGTACAGGGGCGCTTGGATGGCTTAGTCAGGTAGGCGTCCAACTTCAGTTCAGGTCATGATCTCACAGTTGGTGAGTCTGAGCCTCGCACTGGGCTTGCTGCTGTCAGTGCAGTCTGCTTCTGATCTCTGCCCCTCCCCTGCTGATACCCTCCCTCTCTCAAAAACAAAATGAAAAACATCTAAAGCATATCAAATATAAAATTTTATATGTCTGGAAGATGAATGTTATTTGCTGCCTCAAGTATAGCTGGAAGAAGGTTAAGTACATAATACAGGAGTTTGTGCCAATTCATAGGACAGTGAGCAAAGATCCCAACAGTAAGTGGGCAAAAGACACGCAGGGATACATTACAAATAAAAAACACAACTGGCTAACCAACAAATGGGAAAATCAGTCTTTCCAGTCCTCAAAGAAATGTACATGAAACGACCACTTTTTTATTTTTTATTTTATTTATTTTGAGAGATAGGGGGTGGGGGGAGCACAAGCAGGGGAGGGGCAGAAAGAGAGGGAGAGAGAGAATCCCAAGCAGGCTCTGCACTGTCAGCATAGAGCCTGATGCGGGGCTTGAACTCACAAACCATGAGATCATGACCTGAGCTGAAATCAAGAGTCCAGACACTTAACCAAGACTGAGCCATCCAGACACCCTTGAAATGACCACTCTTAATGGCTCAAGCCTACTGTAAAGAAGGCAGTTTTATGGGCACAGGCTTTTTATCCAGATCGGATTTAAATCCCAACATCACCACTTAGAAGCCGTGGGACACCGGACACATTACTTGGCTCTCTGAACTTGCTCATGAGTTGAACAGAGTCCCTATTACCTAACTTTGCAGGGTTATTGGGAGGATCCAATCAGATAACACCTGTAATGTGTTCAGCACATTGCATAGTACAGTGAGAGCCCAATTAACAGGACGTGCTGCTTTTTAATTATCAGTTGACCTGGAGCTGAGTACTTTCAACATGCCTTTCTTCTCTTATATCCAATAGCGCTGTGAGGTACATGTTAATTTATTATTTCATATAACCAGCATTTAAGTGGCTAATTGCAGGTCAAAACTATATCCTCCAACTTGAAGTCCTATACACTCTCTTCTGCATCCAAGTTGCTTCTCTGAGAACTTTCAAAACACAACTTGATTTCCTAAAGTAAGAGAAAGAACAAACTAGGGAAACTTGGGCCCCAGAGAGGACTTCTGTCTCCTAAGAATCAGCAGTTGACCAGAGGACCCCCCCACACACACCTGTTGAATTCTGGAAGCTAAGCAAGGTCAATGAAAGGAACCCCACCAGCCAGAGAGCCATGCAGTGACAGAAGAGGTGGACAGCCCTTCCACTGTCTCCTCAGTACATAAGAATGTGCATATGACTTGGAGCTTCCCCTCCTGTGGCACATTAAACCACTGGAAAAGAAAAGCTGAAGCACCATGACATACAACATTAGAGCAAGATTCCAAAGGCATAAAGAGATTTACCTGTGCCTTTACATCCCGAAAAGATAGTAATAAGGAGGAACTAATTCTTTGAGCACTCATTCTTTCCAAATCTTGGGAAGACTCATGTACAGGGGCATGACTTCATAAAAAAAAAAGCTAAGAAACCGAAAATACTTTCACCTAAAAAGTCAACAAGTCCATATTACTTCTTTCATTGCTGAAGAACTGGTACCAAAATCCCTTCAACTGTGGGAGAGGTCCATTCGGGGTATAATGTAACACACATGGGTGATTTTCTAAACACAGCTACCAGATTACCTATCCATCTGAGTATGACAAAAAGATCTATCACGGATTCATTTGGTCAACTTGCTCAGAAACATATTTTAACTATCCTATTTATCCCTATAGTGCCCAAAAGTCTAAAAACTTTAAACATTCATCCAAAGTTCTAAAACTTGCTGACCCAAACAGAAGAAAATCGGTAGTCACGAAAGGCCAGCAAGAACCAAATCTACAAGAAAGTTTTGACATTTCTTCATTTTCCTCCCGAATGCCTATTACCTTATTTCCAGGATACTTTTCCACGATACCACTTCTAACAACAGATTTTGTTCTGACTTGGTTAAGAATGACCAAACCTTTGAGCCAGTTGTTTCAAACTGGCTGGCTTTTTACATTTAATACTAACAAACATCTTTCCTCAGTGAATCAAAATTATGGACTAAACAGAGAAAACACATAAACAGGGTAAGTAAATTTCAATTCTGCTTTAAGGGAGAAAAATCTTCACTGGTGGCAACTTTAAAATTTTCCTAACAAGGTGGTTCAAGCGTACCATTTATATGTAATTGGCTTTTCTACCTCACTTATCAACCTACCTAGCAAGTAATTTGTTTTGGAAGCTCAGGGTCTCACAAAAGGGACATATATTTACTGAATTACCAAGATGCAGGTAGGCCTTAAACAAATTAACAAGGACATTCCTCCTCTTGTTTTCCCAACTATCATGAAATGTTCTCTTGTGATAAACCAACATTCATGACAGGGCTTAACTCAAGACAGACACCTCTAGATTCAGCTGTTTAAGAGTCAGGCATAGAGGTGCCTGGGTAGCTCAGTCAGTTGAGCATCTGACTTCGGCTCAGGTCATGATCTCAAGGCTTGTGGGTTTGAGCCCCACATCAGGCTTTGTGCTGACAGTGCAGAGCCTACTTCAGATTCTCTGTCTCCCTCTCTCTCTGCCCCTCCTGCACGTGCACACACACGTTCTCTCTCTAAAATAAACATTAAAAAAAAAAATTAAGGCAAAAAATAATGTCCAAGAGCACAAAACGTTGTCATACATAGCCCTTTCCCCACCCCAATTCTAAATGCACACGAAGGATATCCAACTTCAGGGAAAAATTCAACCAAAATGTGTCATCAATTGTGTTGACAACACTAAGAGACAATTGTGGAGACAACTGTGGAGACAATACTAAGATCTGACGTCACTATAACAATGGCTGTGAACCTATTAAGTGGTTAAGACAATTCTGTCATAGTGGTACGGGAAAACAAAGGGCTTATGTGGTTTAAAAGATATGTAATAAATGACCATAATGTATACTGAACTCCTGATCTAGGAGCATAGTTTTTTTAAAAAATCTTGTTCCTGATATATGTAATACCTTGGCAAATCATTTCAAACTGCACTTTTCCCATCAAAGTTTTATACCTACTTATAAACAAAATGAGCAAAACTGTTCATTTCTATTTTTCCATCCTACATCCTACTGTGGATAAACACCAAAATGTAGAAAAAACCTTATGAAAAAATCTGAAGACCAGATTAATGTGTCACAAATAAAATAATCTTTCATTTTATAATCAACTGAAACATACCTTAAATACATTGGGCACCTCACTCATTCATTCATTCACTCAAGTATTTACTGTCCATTGTATCAGGGGCTATGTAAATAACAGTACACAAACAATTCCTACCCTGAGCTCACCTTCCAGGGAAAGCAGCAGGAAACAGAGCAGTATATAACCAAAGGCAGTGAAATACCTCTCCCGAAGTGCAGTGAAGGAACAGAGAACTGGACAATTACGTACTGGGGTAAGGGTGCTCAAGGCCTCCCCGAGGAAGTGACACTACAACAGTGATCTGAGGGTGAGGAGGGCCAGCACATGAAGAGACAAGCCCCAGAATCCCATCAAATAGCAAAAGCCGTGGCCTACTTGGGTCCCTCTGAGGCCTCTGGCATGGCTAGCCTATAGTATAGGAGAGGGACGGACACAAAATGATGATGGTGAGGTGAGCAGAGGGCAGACAGATCACACTGAGGCCCATTTTATAGACTAAAAGCATTGGGTTTTATTCCTTGTATGATGAGAAGCTACTGAAGGCTTAAAGAAGGAGAATGACAAAACCAGATTTAAATTTTCAGAACTTAAAACTTTGTCACTTTAGTAGAGTCACGTTAGTAAATGAAAATTAACTGGAGTGCGCAAGAGTGGCAAAAATTAACTCAAAACGGATTAAAGATCTACACATAAGAGCTAAAGCTATAAAATTCTTATTAGAAAACGTAGATGGGAAATCTTTGGGACCTTGGGTTGGACGATGGTTTCTTAAGTATGGCACCAAATAACAACAAAAGAAAAAATAAGTAAACTGGGCTTTTTCAAAATTATCAACTTTTTATGCTTCAAAGGATACTATCAAGAAAGTGGGAAGAAAACTCACAGAATGGGGGAGAAAAAAACTGCACATCATATATCTTATGGAGCTAGTTTCTATAATATATAAAGAAACTCACAACAAAACAGGCAATTAGAAAACAGGTAAAATATTTTAACAGATATTTCTCCAAAGAAAATCTACAATTACTAGTAAGCACAGAAAAGATGCTCAACATCATTAATCAGCAGAGATATGCAAATCAAGACCTTGAAACACCATCTCACACCCATTAAGATGGCTATTACCAAAACAAAACCTGAAAATAACAAATATCATCAAAGATACGGAGACAAGGGAACCTTCACTCACTGTTGGTGGGAATGTAAAATGGTGCAGTGGCTTTGGAAACAGTCTGATAGTTTTTCAAAAAGTGAGGAGTGAACATATGACCCAACAATTTCAACTGTAGGAGAATGCACGCATGCATGTATGTACACACCCTAAAAACATATGGCTACACAGAAACTTGTACCCAAGTGTTCACAACAGCATTATTTATAAGAGCCAAAAAAATGGGTAGCAAGAGATCAGTCTGGAAGCAACTGGAAAAGTTCAAGAGAAAACAGACAATGATAACTTGCATTAACGTGGTGGGGATGGAGATGGAAAAAAATGGGTAGATTTAACGGGGAAAATTTACAAAATGAGTTAAAATCCTGATTTGTGGGAAGGAGTAAAATCACCGGACACAAATTGGCTAACTTTCAGGAGGTAGAACAAGGCTTTAAAGTTTTGAAGAAATATAGGGGCACCTGGGTGGCTCAGTCGGTTGAGCGACCGACTTTGGTTCAGGTCATGATCTCACAGTTTGTGAGTTCGAGCCCCGCGTGTTGGGCTCTGTGCTGACAGCTCAGAGCCTGGAGCCTGCTTTGGATTCTGTGTCTCCCTCTCTCTGCCCTTCCCCCACTCATGCTCTGTCTCTGTCTCAGAAATAAACAAACATTAAAAAAAATTTTTTTAGGGGCGCCTGGGTGGCGCAGTCGGTTGAGCGTCCGACTTCAGCCAGGTCACGATCTCCCGGTCCGTGAGTTCGAGCCCCGCGTCGGGCTCTGGGCTGATGGCTCAGAGCCTGGAGCCTGTTTCTGATTCTGTGTCTCCCTCTCTCTCTGCCCCTCCCCCGTTCATGCTCTGTCTCTCTCTGTCCCCAAAAAATAAATAAACGTTAAAAAAAAAAAAAAATTTTTTTTTAAATAATAACTAAAATAAAGTTTTGAAGAAATATCAAAAAGAGAGAGGGAAGGAAGTGTTTTTCACATAACAAAAGACAACAGCCATAAGAAACGTTAACATACAATGAGGAAACAATACACAACAGAAGTTATTTCTGATAATCTTCTGGAACAGGATCATTCTTGATTTAGAAGTGTGAAAACTGTGCAGGGGCGCCTGGGTGGCTCAGTCAGTTAAGCGTCCAATTTTAGCTCAAGTCATGATCTCACAGTTAGTTCACTGGTTCAAGCCCCGCACTGGCCTCTGTGCTGACGGCTCAGAGCCTGGAGCATGCTTCAGAGCCTGTCTCCCTCTCTCTCTACACCTCCCCCAATCACCCGTGCACTCTCTCTCTCTCTTTCTCAAAAGTAAACATTAAAAAAAAATTTTTTTTAAGTGCAAGCTGTGCAAAATTTAAGACTTAGAACTATATACAAAGAAAAAATTTTGTGTTGATGTCTAATTCTGGACTCAAGAATGAATTACTATATTTGCCTGATATTTATCAATCTCATACTTATTCAAAGATGCTCTCTGATGTGAATCATCTCATATAATCGATCTTTGTATTCTCAGGTGACTTTAAACTTCTCATTTTTAAACATGAACATAACTTTAGTTCCTGGCAAATGACTCTTTTTTGCCTACAAAAATGAGGTCTTTACTGGAACCACATGAAATTTTAAAATGATGTTCAATTAAACCTCTGCTGTTCCAATCTTTGGGGAATAAGATCATTCAGGAGTTGGCACAACTTTAAGAATTCTGCATCATCCAGGACTGACTGGAGATGGTGAAGACATAATGCTTACTATGAAGAATAAAAGAGTAAAGCTGATCTTCCCCAAGAAGGGAGAGAAAACAAAAAACAAAAGGACTGGTCAGTGTGTTCCTTCCTACAAAGTCTCAGGAGAGCTGCAAGTTTTTCTCTGAAATAACCATCTCAAAAGTTGCAACACACTTCCTTGCCTTGCTTCAAAATTCTTTGCCCAATAAAGTCTTTTCTCCCTCCCCACCGTCCACTGTTAAGTGTATATTAAACATCATAAGGAAACATACTCAAAACTTTTATGGTAAATGGGGTACAAGACAAATACGTACACATGAAACACATGGTCGGGTGTCAAAATGAGTAGATGTGACAAAAAGTAATGGGAAGAATAAAAGTAGTCAAGGGATGTCTCTGCAAAGGACAGCGCTGACTATGTGTGGGAAACTGAGGTTATGGGCAAGCCCGTATCACAAGAAAAGAACCTAACCAGCTGAACATGGCACTTCTGAAGGACAATGAAGAGACGGGCTTACTTAGATCCAATAGTCTGCACTCTGGACAGTTGTAACGGTTGAGAGGCATGGAGAAGTACACCTTGTTAAGCTTAACTTTATTCTGAAAGAAGGCTGGAGACTTTAAAGAGTTACAAGAACACGGGATATGGTGAAACCCATCGTCTTGGAAGAATTTCTCAGTCAACTCCTTTGGTGTTCACTTCAGAAAATGGAAAATATTCTAACCCTCCCACAGAACTCAGCAGTAGAGCAAAGTGGTTAAAAGGGTAAGTTCTGGAATCACAATGCCTGCCTGGGCTCATGGCCTGTCTCTGCTACCAACAGTAGTGACGCAGGGGCCAGTTACTTACACTTTTCTGGACTTTCGTTTCCTCACTAGAAAAGGCTGCTACGGGGAATCAATGAAGTCCCACCTACAATACTTACAGTGACCAGCACACAGTAAGAATACAGTAAGGAAGAAGATCTAGTATTCTGCTAGATTCTAGATCTTCTGCTTACAATTACCATGGGTAACTATTTACTGTAAGTTTTCAAAGGACATGGAAAGAATCTCATTATCCTGTAAAAAGATTACTATTTGAGATTCAAGGAAAGAAAAGTCCCCTGCAATGGTCACTAAATTATGGGTTTTTTAATACCTTGCCAAGACTGTTTCTCAATCTTCTGGTTAAGATGAAGTGTACATATCTTACCAAGAAGTGTCTTGCTGAAATGGGAAAGCATACTGGCCAGGGAATCCAGAGACGTTGATTCCACTGGGTAAAGCAAACCTCAAATTTCAAGTATCTCAAACGTAAAATAAGGTGTTGGCGGCCCTGGGCAACAAATTTCGCCAGCCAGGTTTGCAATTCTAGTGATGCTATCAAGTGAGAGTGCACATAGCACTAGAGATTACCCAGTGGAGCAAATGCCAAAAAGGGCAACAGGGATTACTGGACACAGCTTCCTCAGGGAAGGAACCCTAAAACTCTCTAGGAACTGTGGGTAGGTCTTCAGCATGTTAAACCTGCAGGATGCCCGCACAGGATACACAAGTCTGACAGGCTATGCCGCCAGCCCTGTGTCGTGACTGCCTTCTTTCCTATGGCCCAGCGAAGGCCCGGGCACTTACTGCTAAATGATTCTTTGCCCTTCCATAAAATAATTATCCTGTGGCTACTGTGCCATCGGCATGACACTGCTGACTCTGAGTGTGGACATCTGACTGCCTTGCCCTGGACCATTCTCTCCCTTGGACTACAGCAAAATCGGTTCTGGTTTTGTCTTTATTCCCAGACAGGTTTTCAGTGGTTCTTCACCACTGCCAGAGAGGCTATTACCTGCCACACTGACCGAGACCCATTAGTGCCACCCTCTTTCCTTTTCCTTTCCTGTTTCAGGCCTCTCCATGCTGCTGTCCACAGCTGCTATGTTTGTGCGACAAAATCAGCCTTCTATGGGCATCAGATAGCCCTTACCATCCAATCAGACCCCCTTCCTCCCTTCTCACAGGACACCTGTGCTCTTGAGGTCCTGAGCGCTTGTTGTCCAGGACTTGGGACTGCCTACTTGTGACCAAAAGACCATGGGATCAGAATCCAGAAAATCCAGGTCTCAGTCACCATTCTGCCATCTACTAGCTGTGTGACTTTGGGTAAACACGCACTTCAGTGTCCTCTGATGTACAACACGTACATTGCTTATTTTTCAGGACTGCCGTGAGAAGTAAATGAATACGTGACAGGGTAAAACCAAAGGGCACTGTGGAATGATTTTAGCTCTTTCTAGGAATGAAGAAGCCGTAAGTTCACTGGGAGGCTGGCCTCCGGAGAGCCGGTTTTCCTTTATTTAATCTATTAAAAGCCTGAGAGAAGTTCTCAAAGTCACCCCCAAATAAGCTCTTCAGAATATTAACAACTCTTGCACTACCCGTATTTATATGGCCCTCTTCAACTCAAAAGATTTCCTATTTATGGCTGGAATGTCATCTGAATCAGATGTTTCAAAACACTTATCATTTTTTCCCTAATTAAACAATATAGGAGAGCAAAACAAATTTAAAAAAAAAATTTTTTTTTTCAACGTTTATTTATTTTTGGGATAGAGAGAGACAGAGCATGAACGGGGGAGGGGCAGAGAGAGAGGGAGACACAGAATGGGAAACAGGCTCCAGGCTCTGAGCCATCAGCCCAGAGCCTGACGCGGGGCTCAAACTCACGGACCGCGAGATCGTGACCTGGCTGAAGTCGGACGCTTAACCGACTGCGCCACCCAGGCGCCCCAAAACAAATTTTTTTAAATCACCCATAATCCCACCACCAAGAGAAAAACATTCTTAACATTTTAATGAATCTCTTTATAGACTGTTTTCTGATTAGTTTTTTAAAAATATATGCACTGCATATTCATATTTACATACATATCTAGCAACTAATCTTTTCCATGTAATGATATATCAAACATTTCCCCAATTGCCCACTCTCAGTTTTCAAATGAAGGGTATTTTGAATCTGTTTCAAGACTATTCACATATAGATATCATACAGCAACAGAAAGTTTTATGTATCAAACATTCTGGTTAATTTTAGAATCCCCAGAGAGTTAAATGTTTACAATAAAAAAAAGTTTTACATGTTGGTAAAATTCAATTAATGAGGAAGTGTACAATACTCTAAAAATAAGACTATTCAATATTACAAATGTTATGTAGATCATAACATCTAGAATGCCACATTTTTCTCTCAACTGACACATTTTTTTAGGTATACTTAGGGCACTAATAAATTAACAGGAACCATGAATAAGGCAGTCTCTATGGACAACTGATTGATCAGAATTATTGCCATTGTTCAAACCTGCATCAGAAACAAAGAAATGTTGTGTTCTAGGAGAAAATAAATAAATAAATAAAATTTAAGATTCGATAAAGTCATAACCTTCTTTATATTCACGTGTCAGTATAAATCAAGCAGCTGTCTTAAGAAACAACAGGAAAAATACTGATCATCATAGCTCATCTACAACTTTGAGGAGCTCTACAAAAAACATGGGTGTTATTCATTCCAGTATGAAAAGAATAAAGGCAAGAAAAGATCAAAGATCTCTCCTACCTTTAATAAATTAAGGGGGAACTACTGAAAAAACGGACTCTTAAAAACCATTGATGATCTTTTGCCTTCCTTGGACAAACACTGGTATGCTTTTTCGGTTTTAAAATATTTATGCCAAAGATAGAGATCAGATGGCCAAACTTAGGAGAATGCAGAAAACAACTTCTATCAACCAAACAGATAAAAACAATGAACAAAAAAGATTTGAACAGTCAAGTCACATAAGAAATTCAAATGGTCCACTGATATAAACATTCAACTTCGCTAATAAAGAAATGCAAATTGAAACAAGAAACTATTTTTGTATATCTAACTGGCAAAAAACTAAAGAGAGAAAATTATGGAAAATGAACACTATCAAATTCTTTGGGGGCAATCTGGCAGTAATATCAAAATTTTAAATGAACATGTCCTTGCAGCAATCCCACTTTTATACATTTCTCCTAGAGAAACAGTTACCGAAGGCATGAAGGCATGTACAACCACGTTCCCAGAAATCTTGTATGTAACACACAGAAAGGAAAATACCTAAAGCACTTATATTGACTCATCATTTACAGAATGGGTAAGTCAACTATGCTTTGTTCACCCTAGGAAATCTCACTCAGCCTTAAAAAAAATGCCACAGACATTAAGGACGTTCACGATGTGTCACTGCACAAAAGGCAACTGCAGAAGTGTACGTATAGTATGATCCCATTTGTCGTAGAAAACAAAAAATAACACAAGTAACCGAGCTCTCAGTATATTTGTTTTTAAAGGCTTATTTGCATATGTATAGAAAATGATTCGGAAGGAGAAACTGCTTCTAGTGTTTCTCCCTGGGGTTACGGATATGTGATGGCAAGAGGTGAGGACTAAGTTTTTATTTTATAACCTTCTGTGTTGTCTGAATTTTTTAATAAGCAGTCATTACTTTTATAATTTAAACATAACCAATAAATGGGGAGGTTCTCTCAAAAAATTAAAATGCAACGCATTGTCGGAGTGAAATTTTAAGAAATACCTCAACACACCTGCCAGGAAGTTAAGGGGTTACATGACCAACAATAAACTGGATAGTTAAGGCATCATTTTCAATAGAATGACTAAGCATCAAATGTGAACAATCAGCTTACCTTTTTAGGTGATAGATTTTGTGTGTATACTGTCCCTTTTCTCCATCTTTCTCGTAAGGTTCATTTTTTAAGACTTCGATTCCTTCTCCACCGCCAGTTTCATTCTTACTAGCTTCGGCAACAGAGTAAAGCTGTCCAACCTGATACTGGAATTTCAGAGCACAGAATTTCAGTAAGCTAGTAGTAACTGTGGAAACTTCCTATGCTAAAATAGTACCATATATGATACTGAAAAGCATATCCAAAGCACTCAGCGCATTTGTTCCATGTGACAACAGGACTCAAATTAGCAATCAGTATGTTTAGGAAGACAAACACTAGATGATCATACAGCTTTAAGAAACTCTGTAATATTTTATAGGATTTCCATTATTTGAGAAAACTGCTAGTTACAAACACTCTGGGGCGCTTTAACATGTACCATTCACTTATCAAAAAAACACCTTGATGCTTGGCCCAATTTTTTGTATAATATACATTTGTGTTTTCCAAAGCACTTTCACATCCATTTTATCTCATTTAATTTCACAAAATTCTGAAAATGACAGGAATATAATTGTTGCTCTGCCAATTAAGAAAGCTCAGCAACCAAAATACTATTCTTAACGATAAAGAGGAGATACATGAAGTATAATAATAAACCCTGAAAACGCAGAGAACCATTACAGCCCAAATTCTGGTGGACCTCTGGGGTCTTTTTTTCCCCCGTAACTTCTGCCTGACATGCCCAATTTGGCCCTTGTCCACCAAAACAGAAGCGATGGTGGGTACTCAGGATCAAAACTGTTTATTGTAAAGTTCTCCAGTAAACAGAAATACTTTTTAAGGATTACACATATACAAGAATTACTATAAAAGGCAAGGAACTGCTGACAGTAGTTTCTATTTCATTAAAAAAAATTTTAATGTTTATTTATTTTTGAGAGAAAGAGAAACAGAGTGAGGGCAGGGGAAGAACAGAGAGAGAGAGGGAGACACAGAATCCGAAGCAGCTCCAGGCTCTGAGCTATTAGCACAGAGCCCAACGCAGGTCTCGACCTCATGAGCTGTGAGATCATGACCTGAGCCGAAGTCAGACCCTTAACCAACTGAGCCACCCAGGCGCCCCTACTGCATTTTAAAGTGAACCAGAATTCTCAATGGCCTGGACCAATACCTGTGAGTGGGGAGTATTGTTCTGTGTCAATTTGGAGCTGCTAACAGTTCCAACAAATAATAAAAAACAAAGTTCTCATGTTCTAATTTGTTCTAGTGACTAGACCATGGCGCTATCTCCAATCTCTTCAAATTCGGCTAAATTTCTTCCTCCTGGTGAGGAAGGCCTAAAGAAGCGTTTTTTTCTTTTTAAGTATGTTTTCAAAGCAAAGCTATCTCTGAAAATGAAATCATTCAAAATGAACATTTTATTTGAGACAAAAATAGGGGTAGTGGTAAGCTCAGTAAACACTCATTATCTAAAAAGCCCATGGGAGTTATGACACTGTCTTAAAGGTTAATTTAAATATACACTAACTCAATCACTCAATTTGGGTTTAGGAAGCTAGAACCAAACACGTTTCTTAAGAGCAACAAAAATAATTTCTATAGGGGTTTTAGACTGCAGGAGGAGATGTTTCTTCTCTGGTTTTTGTAATAACACCACCAGGGTTGGTCCAGTAAGTTACAATCCTTAATTAAGTCCTTCAAAATGTACTTCTCAACACTGTCATATTTTTAAAGGAGGATTAAAATGTCTCTAAATCAGAAGATAAATTTAATCTCAGGCAGGAACAGAGTAACAAAACTTCACACAGAAACAACTAAACAGTATCCAAAAAAAATACATTAATGAACTGATATTCTATGGCATGCTACTAGGCTTTCATTCTCATTTTTAAGAGTAATTTAAAGACAGACAAGAGAGGTGTTTAGTAAATCTGAATAGAGGAAAAAGCCGAGATTATTTTGGATGACAACATCAAGACTCAAAAAGATTTCAACAAATTGATCTGACCAACTGAAACCAAAAGAAAAAATTTAACCAAAACAAACGTCAATTTCCACATTCAAGTTCAAACAATCAATCGCACAAGTAAAGCACAGGGGTGTTTGGCTTGAGTATTTTTATACAGGGAAACCTGAGGCACTACTGAGATGTATACAGCTGTGTTCAAGACTGCTTTGAACTATGCCAGCAGCTACTCATTTTTTGTTTCTGCATTTTTTTTTCCTTTCTGTCTTCTGTCAGCTGTCACTTCTTAGGTTATCAGTTTGTTTTGTCCCACTTCCAATTCACTGCTTCTAATCTACTGTCAGCTCTAGGAAAACAAGAAAACTGAGCCAGTGCAAACTGTATGCGAGTTCTAGAAGGACCCAGCGGGCTTTGTGGGGTTTGCTACACAGATGTGTCTCCGCTTTTAGCCTCATTCCCAGCTATGCCACAGACAGCTACCGCCGAAGGATGTACGAGTTCTGGACTGGATGTGTACTTCTGTACCATGTGCAGATCAAGGGAGACGATAAGCTCTCACAGTTACGTGCCGGTCAGGCTGTGTTTGGAATAGTGGTTTCAGCAGAGCAACAACTACGACGCATGTAGTGGGAGCAGCTGGTGAGGAAGTCTAGAGGTCATGTTAGACCAGGCCAAATGAACGCACTGGGAATGGTTAACCCTGTGACCTCATGTGGAGGAGAAGGAACAAAAGAACTCAAGGGGAGGAGCCAGAATGGCCCAAAGAAAACCTGAAGGGCTACCAATATGCCAGTCAGAATAGGCTTATTTCCCCTGCACGAGTGGAAGGGACTGTAGACAACAAGCCTTACAGGAAAGCAGATTTGGGCATAAAGTCAAAGGTTTGAAATATCCAACAGTAAAACTGACTGTTTCTCTAAGCAGCAAGTTTCTTAGCCTTACAGTGCTCACACTGAGGTCGGAACCTCCTTTCTCTGGGATATTGTAGCCAGAATTCCTGAACTGGGCAGGAGACTGAACCACATTGTCTAGAGCCTTCTGAAACAAGGCAGTGTAACAGAATTCATTTCTAATTAAGCATCTGTGATACACTATAATTCACTTGTACGAATGTAAAGGTAAGCGAACACAACAAGAATATGATTTGAGATTAATGTACCAAAACACAATGTATCAACAAGACAAACAGAAAACAAGCGAGACTTACCTCCTGAACAGAACATGGCAAAACCACACGGCTAAAACGACAAAAGAAAAAAAAAATATTTATCATGTATGAGAACACAGGTCTCTAGGTTTACAATAACTTTTACTTGAATTCAATGACAGCAGATCGTCCAATACAAGAACGTCATTTAGAGAAGAGGGTCTTCACGATGTTTACAGCTCTAAATAAGAATTTTTAAACTGGTGGGGCGCCTGGGTGGCTCAGTTGGTTGAGCGCCCGACTTCAGCTCAGGTCATGATCTCACAGTTCGTGGTTCGAGCCCCAAGTCAGGCTCTGTGCTGACAGCTCGGAGCCTGGAGCCTGCTTCCGATTCCGTCTCCCTCTCTGGTCCTCCCCAGCTTGTTCTCTGTCTCACTGTGTCTCTCAAAAATAAATAAACATTAAAAAAAAATTTTTTTTTTAAATAAGAATTTTTAAACTGGGGAAGTAAGATTACTGTTTCTGGGTCTCAATGATGATTCCCATTTAGTGTCCTCATTGTACCAGGACCCCAAATGCAGTTGCAGAGATTCTGGTGAGGAGAAAAGGAACAAGTGAAAACTCATCACTGAAAGTTGCAGGGTGCCGAATATATTATCTTTGGACTGTGTGGTCAGGTTGCCCCCAGGCAATTTTTGGTATGGTTTCATTCTCCATCTCTACACTACGAATTTTGTTTTCATGGTATGTCTCATTGGACATAGGTCTTGAACCACTTGAACGAACACTTCCAAAAATCGTTCCCCACGACCCAACTATTCCTCAGTTTTACTAAGAGAAAAACAAGTAAAAAGGTCCTTTAGACTTAAGAAGAATAAACTTTACCAAGGAAAACACTTTAAACTTTATAAATATAACCTTTCCAGGGTAGATTCAGTTTAAGGTTGACAGATGTTTGATCCTGTCCAAGAGTTTGTTACTGGACATACAAAAGGACCTAAAAGGAGGCTAATGCTCCTGAAAATATATTCCAAAAAAGAATACTGGGGTGAATTATTTTATGTCAGAATATTGCATTTTATCACCAGATTTTTATATGGAAGTATCTTCACTTATTTCCAGCATAAACTCTGAAAATCCCTGAGTATCAACTGTCTCGTGAGAATAGCTGGTGTCCAAGATAGCAACTTTTTTTTTTTTTTGGCCTGATCCTTTTCAGACTTTTCCCTACTAATCGTTAAATGACACAGCAACGTCATTTAAAAAAATTTTTTAACTCTATTAAAAGGAGAGAAAAATCTCACAGCGGTCACCTCGATTTTCATTTTATAGAAAATTCACAACTTCTTCCTCATTCCAACTTCTCTTTGGCTGCACTGCCCACCCACCCCTCTTCCTATCCTCCTCAAACAGCTATGCTGGAGTGCTCAAATCACCTTGATTTCCAATAGCATAAAACATGCCTCCTGTTATTCTCCACTCCTTCACTAGGGGATCACTCAGCATTCTTTGTCTTTCTGATAATGGTCACCTAAAGACAAGTCACCAAGACTACTAATTCTTATTCTCATCAAGGATAAACTTGTTATACAAAAACTCCTTCCATACCTAATCCTTTTAACTGTCTCTTCAGAGTACACACTAGCTTGCTATCTCAGTCACGCAAAATAAACTAGGGCCAAGCGGGTGCAGTGGTCAGAGGGGAAATAAGATACAGATGGAGAGTATATTTCGAAAGATAGAGAAAAATACAAAGATACAGGTTGGGAGCATATTTTCAGGACCTGGAATACAATGGTAAGAAATCTATTACATTTATTAGGCAACAAGGAATCCAGGAAGGTTGCTCCAAAAGAGAAGTGACATGACTACAGTTAATCTGAAGAAGCCATCTGTAGGTAATTAAAAACCATTAAGAAGCAGGATGTGGGGGAAAAGCCATCTTTGGGAAAGCTGGGCAAGGGTGTACAAAGGCCTGAACCAAGAAGATGGGCTGCAGAGGAAATTAAAGGAATAGAGAGGAAAGAGTTAAAGACTTCCCTGAACTTCCACAAAACCAAAGAATCACTGCTGAGTAATTTTAACAACTACTCACTGGTAGGAAGATCCCTATTTTTATACAACAGCACTTTCAGGGACTTATTTCACAAAATCTAAGTTGACTGATCAAGACATTCTGGATGAATGATGAGTCAAATAAATTCTTCAACATTTGCTTAATGAAAAGTGAAAGGAATAGATAGGCTCTGATTTTCTCTTCTTCTCAAAGTAGTATTCAAACTTAGAGTGATTTGGAAATTTCCAAATTCTCTGAAAATCATCAGGAAAATAATACTCCAAATAAAACTAACAACTAGTTCTTTAAAATCAGGCCTTTCCGCGAACGGCAACTTCATCCATTGCTCAAGTAACAACTTGAAGGGAACTCCCCACCCTGAGAAGTCATTTTTAAACTTTTAATCCATGTCAAAAATAGATGACATTTTTTTTAAGAAAACAAACATTCGCCAAAGTATTTTACGGTTTACCAACATCTTCACATAGGAATGACCTATCCATTGCTCCTGACCAAAAACAATTTTAGAAAGTTGACTTGGAAGCAGGAAGAATCATTTTTTCTTCGTCTAACAGCACTGAGCACTTACAGTATGCTAGCCTAGATGCTATGCTGGATACCAGGAATACTTAGAACAGTCTCTGCTCTCAAAAAGTTTAAGAGGAAAAAAAAAGTCTAGGGAGACACACATGAAGAGTGAACATCAAATGTAATTTATAACTCCGCAGGAAAAAAATTACACTTGGGCACATTACAGCATTCATTACCTCGGTGCATTTAAACTTTTATAATGGAAGTAATGGTTCACAAAAAGCGTATTGTGCAGATTCCCAGTGGGAACTGCTTTCCATGAGTTAGGTGGATACTCCTCACATAACTGTCAAAGGGATCTACTGAACACTTAATTCATATTTTAGGAAAGAGGAAATAACTCTAATAAAAATGACGAGATCGGTGATCTAAGATCAGTTCGGCAACCCACTTGCTATGTGACTTGGGCCAAGTCAATTTCCTTCTGTCTTGTTCCCTCCATTTGTCTTAATTTCTGCCACCTACCTACATTACAAAGATGTCAGAGTAATAAATAAAACTTTCATGATACAGTGTATAAATGACTTGGAAGAAAAGGTTTATATAAATCCAAAATTCAATACTATAAACTTTAAGTGAAAATGTGTCTTTTCTCAGGACCCCGTCACTGATTAAAGTTGTAATTTTTCATTAATTTAACAAGTACTATTGAGCCCTTACTATGTTCCAAGGACTATTCTAAGAGCTGGGGATGTGGAAGTGAGCAAAAAGGAAAAATTCATGGAGCTTACATATAGTAAAAGAACACGTGTAGTAAAATAGATTTTAGAAAAGTATGTTGCACGTTAGACAGTGAGAATTGCTACTGACAACAATTACACAGGAAAAGCAAATACCAAATGGTGGGGATTGCAATTAGGTTTTCAGAGAGAGACTCCCTAAGAAGGTGATACTTAAGCAAAGACCTGAAGGAGGCAAGTTAGTTAATGAGATGAGGGAAGAGCACTTCAGGCAGAGAGAACAGCAAGCAGAAAGGCCCTGAACCAAGCGTTTTCCCTGAACTAATGAAAATGATAAGGACGCTTGCGAGCTTGGAATGGGCACAGGAAGGGTAGTAAATGTGATGAGAGCAGAAAAGAAAATAGTGTAAGACTTCCGTGCGCTATTGTAAGGGCTTTGTTTTTTATACACAGTGAAATGGGGGGGGGGGGGGGGGGGGTAAGTAAAGAAATGACAGGAGTGACTTTTTAAAAGAAGTTTGAGAACATTAAAAATAAAGTGTCTGGAGATGGCTAAATTAAGCTGAAATTTGTTTAAGAATTTATAAAGAGAAGAGCAATTGAAAAGCCAAGGAACGGGCCACACTCGAAATCCCTAGTTGCCCACAGGATGCTGACGATACGAACCAGCTGTGACAGCTCAACAATCATGCCTAACCAGATTTCCTGTGATAGTCACAGCCCTTGTCGGTGGGAAATGCCGTAACTTTTCAGCAAAATCACTTTGCCCGTCCTGATGCACCTGAAAATCATTCCATTTGACAGACCACGTGTTAACTCCTCGTCTAAACCCCGTGAAGTAGGTGGAACCCAGAGTATCACCCCATCTTAAAGATGTGAAAACTGAGACTCAGAGCAGAGAGATGGCTCTCCTGGTAAGTCAACACAGCTGCCCTGGGGAGCGCACTTTTGCCAACTCCCAGCTCCTGCTTGAACTTCAGGGTGCCTACGTCCCACCTCGAGTCGCGGCACCAGGGCTGTCTTCACCTGGCAGACCTGTCTCCCGCGGGTTACAGGTAGGCTCCATCCCAGACGACAAATCACTGTCAGACCCACCGCGCCTCCCCATCCTCGGGGTCCGGCCCGATCCCACTGGCGGGCCTGCGGGTGGGCCCAGACTGAGACTGGGGTGGGGGGGTGGGAAGAAGGCGGGTCCCAGCGGAAACTCCCGGCCTCGCCTTCCCGAGCCACGCGCTCCGGCCGGGAACCCAGGCGCCTCCGCCCCAGAGGAGAAGGCGGCGGTGTTATCACGGCAACCTCAAGGGAGCGGGTCTGGGGGCGCGCAGTGGAAAGGCCTTCAGTGGGGCCGGGGGCGCGGGCCGGGGGGAGGGAGCGGCCACCTCGAGGTTCGTTCCTTTCTAGGAATATTCCGCTTCCGCCACTCCTCAGTCAATGAGTCTCCCACCACCGAGGTCCCGTAGCCCCGCACGCGCCCACCGACCCACTCACAATTCCTTGATCAGCACCATCTTCCCGGAACCCCCTCACAGCTGCCGCCGCTACCGCCGCCGCCGCCGCCGCTACCGCCCCTCACGGCGCCTGCGCGGCCCCGCCTCCTTGCCCCCACCCGAACCACTGCGGCGCCTGCGCGTCCACACCCTTCCGCCGCGACTCGTCGCGTCAGCGCGCGCGAGGGGCTAGCTCCGCCCCAGTCCCGCGCCCCACCCTAGGCTCACGGAGCCTCCACTGCGGCTGCGCGGCTAGTCGGAAAGCGTGCACCTTCTACTGCGGTTGCGCAAACTGGGCTCGCGCTCGCACGTCCCTTAGGTGCCACTCCTCCCTACAGTCTAGTTTCCTCCGGTCGTGTGTGCAGCCTACGGTTTCTGGTGAGTTTTCTAGTCAGTTCCCTGGAAGTCGTGTTCTGGTAACCAGCGCTAAGCTTTCTCTCGCTGCTTTTGAGAAGAGGCCCTGTCCTTGACTGGCATGTCGTTCCGACGTCTACAGGAAAGTCTTGCTGACGCGGTGGGGAGGCCGACGCCACCGCGTTCTGTTCCCGTCGCGGGCCCCGTCGGATTGCGCGGGACACACAGAGGCTCACCTGGCTCACTGCTCACGTGCATGTACGAGCAGCTTCGTGAGTGCAGCCAGGGCCAGCAGGTGTGGCCACAGAGCTCCCCAACGCCCGAATCCACCCCCGAATCCAGTGACCCGATGGGAGGAGTGCCCACCACTCGCAGCGAGGGCCCCCGCGGGGAATAGAGGTGCTCGCCCTTAAGACCCAGGAAAGGGACTTGGGCTGGGAGGACAGTCGCGCGGCCATAGGGAACGCCCACGTGACCCCTTCCCCCCCTACCCCCCAGGCGCCCTTCTGCCCGAAAGCCTAGGAGGAGTGGTGGCCCCAGGAGTCATTCGCGCCAGGCACTGATCTAGGCGCTGGGGATACACCTGGAAACAAAATCAGAGGACACGCCCCCTGACCTCCCTTGGAAACAAATGAGAGAATTTGGCTTCCTATAAATAAGCTAAAATAGGGTAATGGAGGAGGCAGGCTCATCAAGGGAAGGACTCTGGGGAGGCTATGGTTGAGCCTAATGGTATAAATAGCCTAGCCTGTGAAGATAGTGGAGGAGACACTCCAGTTGGAGAAAGAAAGTCCCTGAGGCTGGAATAAGCTTGGAGTATTTCAGGGCTGGTGGAGGGTAGGTGTGGCTAGAACATCTTAAATGAGGGGGCAGAAATAAGCTGGGACTAAATAGGTCACTGGACCATAGTAAAGAATTTTAATTGTATTGTAAGAACCACGGGAAGCTGTTAAAAGGTTATCAAAAGAATTACATGAACGTTAAAACTGTTCTATTATCTATATGATAGATGTCGGATAGTATAGTATCTGATACTGGAATACACTCAATGGAGTTAGGGCTGTCTTGAAAGTAATAGAAGTGAAATATTTACCAAAAAGCTAGAGATTTCCTCCTAAAGCAGTATCTGGGGATCATTTTCGTGATGTATGAAGCCCTTTGCTAGTTACTATGATTGCGAAGGTTCACGGAAACCTGCCCTTTTCAGGGAGTTCAGAAGTTGGGAGTAGCTTCCATCGATTGCGCACCTATTATATGCTAAGTATTGTGCGAGATGATGGAGATGCTTTATCTCATTTCCTCCTTAGAGCAACGTTATAAGATAGGTATTTTAGCATGCTTAAGAAAGGAAAGAAAATGAGGTACAGAGCGCCAAATTAAGTGAACTGTGCAAAAATCACTCAGCCAGCTTGTTTACAGAACTAGTTTTCAAATCCAGGTGTTAAAACCTTCAAAGTCTGGTCTTTCCACTGCACTTTTTCTTTTTCTTTTTTTTTTTTTTTTTTGAAAAAAGTAAGAGGTTGGGGCATGCAGACAATCTTTATAACAAATCATTGTTCTCAGTTATGGAAAAAAGAAAGTTACCAAATCTAGAAGATACTTAGAGATGATAATAAAGTACAAATTTGAACAGTATGCTCCTGTACATATATATACATATATGTATTAGAGTTACACACAAACACACACAGAAATATGTTAGAAAATGTCCAAGGAGATAAATATTAATTGCCAAACTTGTAAGTAATCATTTTATGTAGTAATTTCTCCCCAAATGTTATGCATGCTGAAAATATGCATAACAGCTTTAAAATATTTGGATGAGGGGCACCTGGGTGGCTCAGTCAGTTAAGCCTACAGCTCTTAGTTTTGACTCAGGTCTCAATCTCACAGTTTGTGGGTTCCAGCCCTGCATCGGGCTCACTGCTGTCTGTGTGACCTTGGGATTCTCGGTCCCCCTCCCTCTCGGTTCCCCCACTTGTGCGCTCTCTCTCAAAAATAAATATTTGAAAAAAAAATTGTGGATGAATTTGTGGTTGACCTGCTTTTATCAATCATTAAGAAAATTAGGATGTTGCATAACTCTTGGAGTCTTCCCACAAGTGTGTGCTAATTCCATTATTGTCTGCTTAGCACAATTGCTGCTCATAGTTAGCACTCAAATGTTTGTAAAAGTGTGCTGGATGGAGCATAACTTTGAACCAGTATATCCTATGCATATTGTTTCAGATTCTATTAAAACATTCAATTACAGACCACAAGGATAAATTAAGAAAGTAACCAGTTTAGATGTATTTATTGAGGGAAAGAAACATACTAATTAAAATTAGGTTGACAATACATGAAATCAAGATATTGTGCTTTATATCTGCTTTAGAGATAAAAGTGGGAGAATGAGGGAATATTGAAGAGAACTAGAAAGCAGCAAAGACATGAACCATTACCCCAAAATGAAAAAGGACATACAGAGAAATTACAAATAAAAAGGATGTTACAAATAAACAACAGATTGCGTGGCATAGTCTTATTTTAAAACTAAAGATGTTAGATCTTATGCATTTTGCAAATATGGGCGTGATACGGGATATAACTTCTAATTGGATGTAGAAAAAAAAATCCAACTTAAGCCTGATGTCTCTTGTTCTTTGTTCTTTCAGCCCTCAACAAAGGTAACCTTTACACACAAGATGTAGAATTAGTTAAATTCAATTGTACAAGCCTCCTATAATCACCAGTCTCATTTCTTGTATTGTTCTGGAGCAAAGAGCTCATTATAGTAAGAATAATGGTAGATTTTATTGAGGCAAATCAGATTTCTGACCATGAGCAATGTTTGGAACACTTCTGCAGTAGTTGATAAAGTACAATTCTGGTCAAAGAAATTTGGTCTTTCAAATATTATAATTGAATTTCCCCTCTTTTTTTTTTTTTTTTCTTCCTAAACCAGATGTTCTTAACCAAAGGCTTTTTAGCGGGTGCTCAGGGAATTTGTGAACCACTGATAATATATATGTAATTTCACATCTTTTTTCTGGGGGAGAGGTCTGTAGCTTACATTCGCCTTGCCTACTCTGCATTGGGTCTGTCCCATTTTGCTGCCCTCCCATTTTAGATTTCTCTTGATTGAGACTCTCTATGAAAACTAGAAATATTTCCAAGAATGCCTTAATTTTGTCAAACCTTAGGGCATTGGTCATAATATTTTACCACTGTTGGTGACAGGATTGAGCTTTGCAGTAGAAAACCCTTGACCTGAATCCAGGCTCTGCTGCTGTGTCTGTACCTTGAGCGTATTATTCAATTGTTCGGAGATACTATAAAAGGAAAATCTACAACATAGGTTTGTTGTGGGGAGTAATTTGTTGTGAGTTCCTCCCAACCATCTCCTTTCATCCCTGGAGGTAGCTACTATCATTAATCACTATTGATCCTAATGCATGAATAAAAATGCATGTATGTATACATGCATTCTTATACATTCATATATGGCTATAACCCTTTCACTGCATATTCATATGTCGTTCTAACCTTTTCACCTGCAATGCATACTACAGATTTCTGTATCATCACAGACATTTGGCATTGTCAGAATTTTTCATTTTTGCCACTTTATTGGTTTTAGAATGCCATCTCACCTATTCACTTGGCAATTCCCTGCAGGGTGTGGATCTCACTGTTTACTATACATGTTCATGGGTTTTTTTTGTTTTCCTATTTTTTTCTTCTTGATTTGTAGAGGATATATATATTTGTGTGTATGTGTGTATACTCATATACACAGTCATTTTGCATTTGAATTTTGTGTTGATTAGGTGCATTTTATATATACTTTTTCTATCTGGGGTTTGTTGTATCACTTTGTTTACAGCAGGGCTTCTCAACCTCTGCAGTATTGACATTTTGGGTCAGATTATACCTTGCTGTGGAGACTGTTCTGTGCCTTGTAGGATGTTTAGCAGCATCCCTGGCCTCTATCCACTAGATGCTGGTAGCACCTCTCCAGTCATGACAATTAAATATTTCTCCAGACATTGCCCAGTATCTGGGGGGAGGGGGCAAAATTGCCCGAGTTGAAAACCACTGGTTTATAGTGACTCTTGTGCAGTTATTTATCTTTAACAAAAGTTTATCTCACTAACATTTTTTTTTGAGTTTTTATATTCCAGGCCCTACATGTTTCACATGACCTAACCCTAACCTGTTTACTCATCGTCGCACATATATAAAATAGGTACTCTTATTACCCCTATTTTAAAAAGGAGAAACCTTGTTTATGTCTTCTAATGTGCAGAAAATGTTAACCAACTATACTAGGCTGTAATTTACATACAATAAGACGCATCCATTTTGAATACACAGTTTCAAGAATTCTGTCAATTGCTTTCATAATCCTTAAGGCAATCAAGGTGCAAGACATTTGAGTCTGTATAAAAGGTTTCCTCTTGTCTTTTTCCTGTCAGTCACCCCACAATTGCAGCCCCAGGCATGCGTAGAACTGCTTTCAGTTGCTGTAAATTAGACATTTTTTAGCATATCCTATCATTGAATCACATAGTGTGTAGTTCACTACTTAGCACAGCTGAGTGATACTCCTCTGTATAGATAGATCAGATTTGGTTTATCCATTTACTTGTTGTTGGACTTTAGAGTTCTTCCTAGTGTTTGGCCATTATAAATAAAGTTGCTATGAATATTTGTGCAGAAGTCTTTCTGTAGATAGGTTTTCATTTCTCTTGGGAAAGTTTTTCTTGGATCATAAGGGAAGTATATGTTTAATTCTAGCAGAAACTGCCAAATTGATTTGCAAAGTGGTGGTGCTATTTTACATTCCCACAAGCAATGTATGAGTCTGATTCCTCCACATCCCCACCAACACATTTTAGGCATTCTAGTGGATGTGTTGTGGTATCTCATTGTAGTTTAATTTGCATCCCCCTGAAAACTAATGACATTGAGCACTTTTTTGTGTGCTTATTGGTCATTTGTGTAGCTTCTGTGTGAAGCATCTGTTCAGATCTTTTGCCCATTTTTTTTAAGTTTATTTTGAGAGAGAGAGAGAGACAGCACAAGTGGGGGAGGGGCAGAGAGACAGGGAAGAGAGAATACCAAGCAGGCTCTGTGTGGTCAGCTCAGAGCCCGAAGAGGGGCTTGAACTCATGAAACCGTGAGATCATGACCTAAGCCAAAACCAACAGTTGGACACTCAACTGACTGAGCCACCCAGGTACCCCTGCCCATTTTTAAATTGGTTTTTCTTTTTATTGTTGAGTCATAATAGTTCTTAACATATTCTAGATAGAAGTACTTTCTCAGACGTAGGTGTTGCAAAGAGTTTCTCCCAGTCCGCAGCTTGCCTTTTCATTTTCTTGTCGGCATATTTCAAACAGCAGAAGTTTTAAATTTTGGGGAAGTCTAGGTTATCAAGTTTTTTTGTTGTTTTTTCTTTTAAGCATTTTTTAATGTTTATTTTTTGGGGGGAGGGGCAGAGCGAGTGGGGACAGAGGTTCCAAAGCAGACTGGCGCTGACAGCAGAGTCTGACGCAGGGCTTGAACTCACAAACCATGAGATCATGACCTGAGCCCAAGTGCGGCACTTAACCAACCAAGTCACCCAGGTACCCCAATCAAGTTTTTTATTTTATTATCCGTGCTTTCTGTATCCTGCCGAAGAAATCATTGTTTATCCTACCCCCAAAGTCCCAAAGGCTTTATGTTACTATGTTTTCTTCTAGAAGTTTTAAAGTCTTTTACATTTAGGTCTGTGATACATTTCACGTTTTTCTCATTCAATTTTTTTATTGTGAAATACACATAAAATTTACCATCTTAACCACTTTTAAGGGTACAGTTCAGTAATATTAAATACATTCATAATGTTACACATCCATCCCCTTAGCTCTTTTCATCCTGTAAAACTGAAATTCTATTCCCATTAAATAACTCCATTCTTCCCTCTCCCTAGTCCCTGGCAGCCGTCATTCTGCTTTCTGTCTCTATGATTTTGACTACTGTAAATAGCATATAAATGGAATCATTCAGTATTTGTCCTTTTGTGACTGGGTTATTTCACAGAAAAAAGGTTCGTATTGTAACATGTATCAGAATTTCCTTCCTAAGGCTGAATAACATTCCATGTTTGTATGTATAGACCATGTTTTGGTTATTCATCCTTCTGTTGATGGGCACTTGAGTCACTTTCACTTTCTGGCTATTGTAGATAATGCTAGTATGAACATGGGTGTACAAGTACCTCTTAGAGACCCTGTTTTCGATTCTGTTGGGTATATACCCAGAAGTGAAATTACTGGATCATATGGTAATTCTGTTTTTAATTTTTTGAGGAATCACCGTCCTGGTTTTCATAGCTGCTGTGCTAGTGTGTGTTTCCAACACTAGTGTGTTAAGATTCCAATCCTCTCCAACTCTTGTTATTTTCGGGTTTTTAGACAGTAACCATTATAATGGGTATGAGGTGCTATCTCATTGTAATTTTGGTTTGCATTTCCCTAGTGATCAGTGATGTTGAGCATCTTTCCATGTATGTGTTGACCATTTGAATCTCTTTTGAGAAATGTCTACTCACATCCTTTATTTTCAAATTGGGTTTTTTTGTCATTACTGTTAAGTTTTAGGAGTTCCTTATATACTCTGGATATTAATTCCGTATCAGATAGAAGACTTACAAATATTTTCTCCCAATATGGGCTGCATTTTTACTTTGTTGATATTGTCTGCATGTGCCCAAAGTTTTGTTTTCATGATGTCCAGTTTATCTTTTTTTTTCTTTAATTGCCTGTATCTTTGGTGTCATATCTGAGAAATCATTGCTAAATACAAGGTAATGAGGCTTTTGCCCTGTGTTTTCTTCTAAGAGTTTTTAAGTTTTAACTCTTATCTTTAGATATTTGATTCATTTTGAGTTAATTGCTATATGTTAAGTAAGTTCTGACTTCATTCTTTTCCATGTGGGCATCCAATTTTCCCAGCAACATTTTTTGTAAAAACTCCTTTTTCCATGGGATGGTCATGTACCCTTGTCAAAAGTCATTTGACCATATATGCAGGGGCTTATTTCTGGGCTCTTTTCTGTTCATCCATCTATCTGTCTTTATGCCAGTAATACACTGTTTTGATTACTGTAGCTTTGTAGCAAGTTTTGGCTATTTGGGATCCCTCTGTATGAATTTTAGGATAGGTTTTTCCTTTTCTGCATTGGCATTTTGATAGAGATTGCACTGGGTGTGTAGGTGACCTTGGGTTGCTTCATTTTATGGGTGGGTACATGATAATTCCATTGTATAGTGCACTATAATTTCTTACCTGGCCTCACTGGGTTGTATCCAGTAGTTTCCCTTTACAAGAGTCCTGCAATAAATTGCCTTTAACATCACACATGTAGAATAGTAACTGTAAGGTATATTCCTGAAAGTGGAATTAAGTCAAGAGTATGTACTTTTGTAATTTTTACAGAATCTGCCAAAAAGTTCTCCATAAAGACTACCAATTTATGCTCCTACCAGGAGTGTATGAGAGTACCCATTTCCTCAAATTTTCCCAATGTATTTTTAAACATTTTAAAAAACTTTTAATTGTAAAATAGAGTACAGATAAAAATTTTTACACAAAACAGATTAATTACAAATTGTAAGGAGAACAACACTTGGTTATGTCTGCCAGACCAAGAAATAGAACTTTGCCAGTCTCTTCATAAGTTCTCCATGTACCTGTTCCAGCTACAACTCCCTTCTCCCTCCTTGACTTTTACAGGAATCACTTCTTTGCCTTTGTTTATAGTTTTGCTCACCTTAGTATGCATCCCTCAAATTCTGTTGTCTAATAATTGCTTCTTTTAATCTGCATGTAATCCTATCCTGTTTCCCCCCCCCATGCAGTTTGTTCAGGAAATCGTGTTTGATCTGTAGAATTTCCCCCACTCTGGATTTTGCTGTTCTCGGCAAACTGAGAGCTGACCAGGTTCAGCTGCGATATTTTTTGGCAAACTTACTTCATAGGTGGTAGTGTGTTCTTCCATTAAAAGAACATGGATATTTTCTCTTTTTGCAGTGATAGTAGGCGTTTCCATTATTGCTAAATGCTTAGATCCACTAATTTATCAGGGATTGCAAAATGGTGATTTTTTTATTCAATCATTTCTTGATGTGTTGGCTGGAATGCTTCTATAAAGAGAAACTGGCCATCTAGTGGTAGGTACAATTTATGTAGGAAAGGCAGGAAAGAAACCTTTGATTTTTGCCCATTTTTTTAACCACTTTTCAAAATGAGAATTTGTGTTCTATCTTCCCCTAAAAGTGATCAATTACTATTTTTTAGTGTAGATTTAAACACATTTGAAGTACTGCTTTCTATACTATTTTTATTGTTGCCCACACTGTCCTATCTTGGGCCAGCTGAGCCTCTTCAAGTCGTCTCTGAGTCCTTTTGAGTGTTCCGGGTAGTCCTTGATAACTTTCTCTGTATCTCATATGGAAGGATCTGGTATGAAAAGACCAATCTTGTACATTTTCTGCTGCCCCAGACTGGAATCTCCCATTTTGCCAAGAAACTTTGGTTTCTTTTGATGGCAAATAGTATTTCCAGAATGTAATCTTTTTGCTTGGGTAAGTCATGGCTAATGGGCTAGTAATTGTTTTTTGGCCTTTTTGATAGGTATAGCTAAAAGACTTTGTACATTTGAAAGCATAGATAACATATAAATGTATGAATCAGAAAAATAGAACATGAATTCTTGTTAGTGCAATTATGTAAATAAGATTTGTATATCATCTAAATATAATTTAACATATTTTGTTAGGAATAGGTATTATGTATAAGTGATAGAATTTCCAAGCGTACAAACTATAAATTATATAAATATGAAAATAGCTTTTTGAAGATAAAGTACCTTATGATTTGATACTAATTAAAATCCAGGACTATAGAGTTTTTACTTAACCTCTTTTGTATCTTTATCTCCTCAACACTGAAAATCCTGGTTCCCACTGAAGAACTTACTATCTTCTATTTCTCCATTCCCGTTCTGCTTACAGTTCTCTTCCACCAAATTCTATTAGCTTTCAGTTTTATTACTTTTATGATTTAAAGGATTCAGAATTTTTGTCACTAAATTATTTGATTTAAGTGTATATTTTGAGGTATACTGACTTAAAAAGAAACCATAGAATTTAAAAAGCTTTAGTGGACCTTGAGCATACCCAAGGTTTTCCCAGTGTAGAAGAGTGGTACCACTGAGAATTACCTGGGAACCTTGGCGAACTAGAATGAAAGTGGGAAGGCCAGTTTTGATGTTTTATGTGCATTCATTCATTTTCTGTTTTATTTATTTACCTTTTTATTTTAGAGAGCAAGAACGAACATGCAAGCAGGGGAGGGGGCAGAGGGGGAGAGAGGGAGAGAATCTGAAGCGGTCTATACACTCAGCACGGAGCCCAACGTGGAGTTCCATCCCACAGCCCTGGGATCACGACCTGAGCCAAAATCAGGAGTCAGACACTCAACTGACTGAGCCACCCAGGCTCTGTTTTATTCTTTCATTGAGTTAACACTTATTAAGGCCCTCATGTAGCTGACGGTACTTATTGACATAGTCAAATATCCATGAAAAAGGATTCAGATGCCTCAATATTCTATTGAAGGAAATATTCGTAACTATTGAAACAGATGCTGAATTTTCCCTATTTCATATTTTATGGCAGAATGTGGTTTAAGACAACTAGTAGTAGTATGATATTCAGGCAGTACTTTAGAAAGAGGGGCAAATGATACCTAAAGGTGTATCTTGAGAAGTTTTATTTTTTTTCCATTTAGAACTATGCTAGGTTGAATAGCCTCCAAAATCTTGTGAATGTTTCGTTGAGGCTGGTTCTATAACTAGATCCCAGTGAGGCAACTAACACTACCGTACTCAAAGACCATATAATTTTTGTTCTATGCAAACATCTTTTGAAGACTATTTAATGATCGTGCATATATGTGCATGTGTGCTAGCTTCCCCTCTGGACCATTTCTGTTAATGCCAGTGTGTTATAATGGAAGGGAATATTGGCTTTGGAGCCAAGAAAACTGCACCATTTATAGTATCTTAGTCCTATCTGTAATATAGTAATAATACATAATTTGAAATGGTAAATGGAAGATTTTTTTTTTAAGTAAATAGAGTGGACAGTATTCAAAGACTGAATTTCCACTCATTCTCTTGGTCTCCATATCTGAAGAGATGTTCTTAATTACTCCCATTTCCTCTACCTTCTAACTAGGATTTCCTTTAAGTTTTTCACATTATTTTCTTTTCCATTTACATGGATACTATCTAATTCACCTTAGTCTCATGATTGAACTGGTTAGTATCTTTTGCTTGGTGTACAAGGGTGTTTGTTTTACATTTAAGAATTCCTCGTATGGGTGCCTGGGTGGCTCAGTCGGTTAAGCATCCGACTTTCACCTCAGGTCATGATCTCGTGGTTCATGAGTTTGAACCCTGTGTCAGGCTCTGTGCTGACAGCTCAGAGCCTGGAGCCTGCTTTGGATTCTGTGTCTCCCTCTCTCTCTGCCCCTTCCCTGCTCATGCTCTGTCTCTCTCAGAAATAAGCATTAAAAAAATTTTTTTAAAGAATTCTTTGTAAAATACTTCTGACATGAAGATAAAAGACTAATCTAATGAATATATGCCTACCAGCTACTGAAGCAATCATTGCCAGTAAAGTTCAAGCCCTCATGTATATCTATATGATTGTATCTCCCTTTCTTATTTCTTGCCTTCTACCCAAAGAGTCACCATCCTGAATTATTATAGATTCAAAAATACCACATTTCTCTATCCAGAGATGATAAAGATATTCTAAAAGTTTTAAAGCTTCACATTTTGTATTTGGGTCATTAATCTACCTGGGACTTTTTTTTTTTAATGTTTACTTATTTATTTATTTTAAGAGCGAGAGAATGAGCAAGCAAGCAGGGGAGGTGTAGAGAGAGGGAAGAACAGAATCCCAAGCAGGATCCGCACAGTCAGCACAGAGCCCGATGCGGGGCTCAAACCCACAAACCATGAGATCACGACCTGAGCCAAAACCAAGAATCAGACATTTAACTGACTGAGCCCCCCAGGTGGCCCTACCTGGACTTATTTTTTGTGTATGGTGTGAGGTATAAGGATCCAATATTTTCTTTCCCCACATGGATAACAATCTTACCATAATTTATAGTCTTTCCTCCAATATATATGCTAACTCTGATGTATATCAAACTTTTCCCGAGATCTCTTTATGTGTGACATTTTTGTAAAATGTGTGACTATTCTTGAAAAATAGGTTTTCTCCAGTTTTTGGACTATATTAGGCTAAACTTATTCATTGTGTTGTTCATATTTTCTAACTCGTGTGTGTGTGTGTGTGTGTGTGTGTGTGTGTGTGTGTGTGAGAGAGAGATACAACTGCTGACAGAGATGTGTTAAAATTTCCCCAATATAGTGATTGATGTATTTTTCTTTCCTTGTAGTTCTTTCAATTTTTTCCATATATTTTTGAGCCCATATGATTAGGTGCATAAAAAGTAGAACGTTTACATCTCTTAGGTGAATTGATGTTCTTACGATCTGTGATACCCCTCTAGCAATGCTTTTACCTTTCATCTGATGCTTATATAGCTATGCCAAGTTACTTTAGGTTAGCATTCTTTTGGAATATCTTTTTCTGTGCCTTTTTAAACTTGTTTGTTATTACAAAAGCAATTTTGTAATATCCAAGTTGGAAGACTGGAATGAATTCTCATGTGTGCATCACCTACCTTCAACAATTATCAATTTGGCATTCTTGTTTCATCTACTCTCCCTCCCCAGTTCATTTTGGTGATTTTTTTTTAATTTTAATTTTAATTTTTTAACGTTTATTTATTTTTGAGACAGAGAGAGACAGAGCATGAACGGGGGAGGGTCAGAAAGAGAGAGAGAGAGAGACGGAGAATCTGAAACAGGCTCCAGGCTCTGAGCTGTCAGCACAGAGCCCGACGCAGGGCTCAAACTCAAGGACCGCGAGATCATGACCTGAGCTGAAGTCGGCCGCTTAACCGACTGAGCCACCCAGGCACCCCACACTTCGGTGATATTTTAAAGCAAATCCAAGCTATCATGTACTTTTCCTACAAGTGTTATTGTTTTCCATTTCCTGACTGTTCATCCTTACCTTCTATGTGGCTCTTGTTGACAGATTATAGCCAGATTATTGGGTTAGCCTTTATTTTGTGATTTTTTTTTTAATACATTCTAATACTCTTTCAAATGGTGGATTTTTCCATTTTACTCTCTCTTTGTATTCCCTGTCATCTTTTGGATTGAAGGAGTTTTCTGCCCTTTTTCTTACTCGGTTTTGTTCAGCCAACTTTTTTGGAATTTATATGTTTTTGTCTATTTCAATTTTTATCCTAGCTTTTATGACATGAATGTTTGAAGCGAGGGAGAGAGAGAGGAGAGAGCGAGAGGGAGAGCGAGAGCAGTAAAATTAAGCAGTATTTTTACTCTCCTCATGAATAATACAAGGACCTTAGAATAGTTTAACTTTGAACAAGAGTTTGAACAATTATACTGGACTTTATATTGGTCCCATCCTTCTTTTCTCTTACAAATCAAACATTTTTGTACCCATGTCATACAATCAACATTTATTTGGATTTGCTTATATATTTATCAGTATGTCTGCTCGTCATTCCTTTTGCATCCCAGCCCTACTATCTTGGATAATTTAAAATTTTTTTCTTTAACATTTATTTATTTTTTATTTATTTTTTTAATTTTTTTCTTTTTAACGGTTTTATTTATTTTTGAGACAGGGAGAGACAGAGCATGAACGGGGGAGGGTCAGAGAGAGAGGGAGACACAGAATCGGAAACAGGCTCCAGGCTCTGAGCCATCAGCCCAGAGCCTGACGCGGGGCTCGAACTCACGGACCGCGAGATCATGACCTGGCTGAAGTCGGACGCCCAACCGACCGCACCACCCAGGCGCCCCTAACATTTATTTATTTTTGAGAGACAGAGCATGAGTGGGAGAGGGGCAGAGAGACGGAGACACAGAATCTGAAGCAGGCTTCAGGCTCTGAGCTGTCAGCACAGAGCCCGATGCAGGGCTTGAACCCACAGACCGCGAGATCATGGCCTGAGCTGAAGTTGGACGCTTAACCCACTGAGCCACCCAGGTGCCCCAATCTTGGATGATTTTACTTTTCCCTGAAAGTCATGTTCTAAAGGATCTCTTGGTGGTAAATTACATATTTTTGGCTTGAAAATGACAGTATTTGAAATGAAAATAGTCTATCTTCATTCTTAATACTTTGATGTAGAATTCTAGGTTGAGATTTCAGAGTTTTGTTGTTGTTTTGGGGGGGAAGTTTGGTTTTCCTTTTTTTGGCTTGTTTCAGATACCACGGCCCTGTCTCTAGCTCTCATTATTGAGGTAAAAGATGTTTGTCATCTAACTCCTGATCCTTTGTAGGTGGTTCATCTTTCCTCTCTAGTTTTTTTTTTTTTTCAATTTTTTGAAATGTTTATTTATTGGAGAGAGAGAGCCCAAGCGGGGAAGGGGCTGAGGGAGAGGAGGACAGAGGATCCGAAGCAGGCTACACGTTGACAGAAACGAGTCTGATGTGGGGCTTGAACTCACAACCGTGAGATCATGACCTGAGCTGAAGTCAGATGCTCAACCAACTGAGCCACCCAGCTGCCCCTTTCCCCTCTAGTTTTTTAAGGAAAGTTTTATTAAAATGTAACTTGCATCAAAAAAGTACAAAAAATCATAAATCTATCTCTTGGTGAGTTTTTAATAATTAACAACCACTCACATAAACACAGCTAGATCGAACAGAGCCCCAAAGTCCCTCTTGCAGTCCTTCCCAGGATTTACCATCCAGAGGTAATCACTCTCATCTTTTATCGTGATAGATTAGTTTTTCCTTATTTTGAACTTTTACATAGATGGAATAATAAAAGAAGCTTTCTTTTGTGTCTGTCTGGCTTAGCACTGTGTGAGATTCCTCTACCACTGTTCATTCCCATTGCTGTAAAATATTCCATTATAGGAATATATACCATTTAGCCATTTAACTGTTAATAGTCATTTGAGTTGTTTTCAGTTTTTGACTATTACAAATAGTGACACTATTCTTTAGTGACATTTGTACTAATTCTATTGTATATATACATAGATAGAATTGCTTACTGTAGTAAGAAACTGCCAAATTATTTTCAAAAGTGGTTGTGTCATTTTATGCTCCTAACAGAAATATACGAAAGTTCTGCTTGCTCCGTAAACTCATCAGCATCGGTGTTCTCAATCTTTTTAATCTTAGTTATTGTGGTGGATGGATAATGTTATCTCCCTGTGGCTTTAATTTGAATTTCTCTGATGACTAATGTGCTTGTTGGCCATTCATATATCTTCATTCGTGAAGCATCTGTTCAAATTTCTTACCCATTTTTTATTGAGGTACAGCAACATATAACATAGTAATTTGAGGTATACAACATAATAATTTGACATTTGTATAGATTGCAAAATGATCACCACAGTAATTCTAGTTAACATCTGTCACCATATATACAGTAACAACTTTTTTTTCTTGTGATGAGAACTTTTAAGATCTACGGTCTTAGCACCTTTTGAATATGCTATACAGTGCTATTAGCTGTAGTTACCATGCTGTATATCTCCATGACTTATTTATTTTATAACTGGAAGTTTGTACTTTTTTTTAAAGTTTATTTTGAGAGAAAGAGCATATGTGAGCAGGGAAGGGGTAGAGAGAGAGAGGGAGGGAGGGAGGGAGAATCCCAAGCAAGCCCTCACTGTCACCATAGAGCCCAATGTGGGGCTCCAACCCCATGAACTAAAATCAAGAGTTGGATGCTTAATCATCTGAGCCACCCAGGTGCCTCTGGAAGTTTGTACTTTTCAATCCCCTTTGCCAGTTTGACTCCCCCTCTTTCCCCTGCCTCTGGCAACCACCAGTCTGTCCTCTGTATCCATGAACTAGGTTTTTTTGTTTGTTATTTTTTTAAGATTCCACATATAAGAGAGATCATATGATGTTTGTTTGTCTTTCTCTTGCTTCCTTCACTTAACATAGTGCCCTCAGGATCCATCCATCCATGTTGTTGCAAATGGCAGGATGTCATTATTTTTATAGCCAAGTAATAGTTCTTTGTGTATATATACACCATATTTTCTTTGTCCATCGATAGACCCTTAGTTTGCTTCCATTGTAACCTTGGCTATTGTAAACAATGCTGGCAGTAAACCTGGGGGTACATATGTGTTTTTGAGTCAGTGTTTTCATTTTCTATGGTAAATGCCCAGAAGGAGAGTTACTGGGTCATGTGATAGTTCTGTTTTTAATTTTTTGAGGAACTGCCATATTGTCCTCCATAGGGACTGCACCAGTTTACTTTGCTACTAACTGTACAAGGGTTCCCTTTTCTCCACATCTTTGCCAATGCTTGTTATTTCTTGTCTTTTTAATATAATAGCCATTCTAACATGTGAGGAGATACCTCATTGTGGTTTTGATTTGCATTTCCCTGGTGATTAGTGATGTTGAGCATGTTTTCATATACTTGTTAGTCATCTCTGTGTTGTCTTTATAAAAATGTCTATTTGACTGAGCCAACCAGGTGCCCAAATCCTCTGCCCGTTTTTCAATAAAGTTTTTTGGTTTTTTGCATGAGTTCTTTGTTTTTTAGAGGTTAATGGGGATAGATAATTATTTTATTTTATTTTTTTAACATTTATTTACTTATTTTGAGAGAAAGAGCTAAAGAATGTGAGCTGGGGAGGAGCAGAGAGAGAGGGAGAGAGAGAATCTCAAGCTGGCTCTGGGTTGTCCGCGCAGAGCCCAATGTGCGGCTAGAATTCACTAACCGGAAGATCATGATCTGAGCTGAAATCCAGAGTCAGATGCTTGACCGACTGAGCTACCCAGGTGCCCCATGAGTTCTTTATTTTGGATATTAACCCTTTGTCAGATATATGATTTACAAATAATTTCTCCTATTTGGTATGTTGCCTTTTTATTTCACTGTTGGTTTCCTTTGCTCTCCAGAAGCTTTTTCGTTTGATTTAGTCTCACTTTTGTTGCCTTTGCTTTTGGTGTCAAACACAAAAAATCATTGCCAAGACCAAAGTCAAGGAGCTTGCATGTTTTTTTCTAGGAATTTTATGGTTTCAGATGTTGTTTTCAAAGCTTTGATCTATTTTGAGTTAATTTTTTGTGTTTGGTATATATAAGGCAGTGGTCCAGTTTCATTCTTTTGTGCTTTGGCTGTCCAATTTTCCTAGCACCATTTATTGAAGAGACTGTTCTTTCCCCATTGTGTTGTTTTCTGGTTGTTTTTGTACCTCTTCTCTGTTCTTTTCTTTCTCTCTTTCCTTGTGATTTGGTGACTTTGTGTTATGTTTGGATTCCTTTGTGTGTGTGTGCACGTGCATGCAGTTATAGGTTTTTGGTTTGTGGTTACCATAAGGTTCATCTATAATACCCTCCTATATAGCAGTCTATTTTTTTTTAATTTTTTAAATGTTTGTTTGTTTTTGACAGAGAGAGAGAGAGACAGACAGACAGAGACAGAGCATGAGCAGGGGCGGGGCAGAGAGAGAAAGGGAGTCACAGAATCCGAAGCAGGCTCCAGGCTCTGAGCTGTCAGCACAGAGCCCGATGTGGGGCTCGAACTCACGAACCGGGCGATCATGACCTGAGCAGAAGTCAGACACTCAACTGACTGAGCCACCCAGGCACCCCAGCAGTCTATTTTTTGATGGTCACTTAAGTTCAAACACATTCTGAAAGTGCTACATTTTAATCTTCCATCTTATGTTTTTTATATCATTTTACATCTTTTTTATTTGTGAATACATTATTATAGTTGTTTTTACTACTGCAGTTTTTAATTTTCATGCTAGCCCTTTAAGTGGCTGGTCCATTACTGTTATTATATCTGTTAGGTAGATCAGTTACAACTCCAGGTCTTGAAGGAGTGGTCCTATATAGAAGGTGTCCCGTGGAGCCCGAAAGGACAATTCCCTTTGGCCACCGGAACCAGGTACTCCAAGAGTGGCCCTTGTGTGGGCTCTGTGCACCGTCCTGCTGGCTGCAGTGCCCAGCAACAACTGCTGCAAGCACACTGCGGCGGTGGGGGGCAGTGGGGGGCGGGTGCTCTTGGCACAGCTGGCTGAGGGGCCCAGCCTCAGTTACTGTGGGTATATTGGTGTGCAGGGCTAGCCCCTGGTGTGGCTGACCGCAGGGCCCGCCACAATTATTGCAGGTGTGCTGGTGGGTGAGAGCCACTTGGGGGGTGAAGCAGTCTCAGCCAAGGCTCCCTACTGTGCAGCAGCATGGGAACACATTGGAGGGGCACCTGCTAGGGTGCATGGGTTGGCTGCACGGGTCCACAGGAGGACACCAGGGCAGGAGAGCAGTTCTAGCCGGGTAAATGGAAAGTGTTAGAAATAGCACCCACCATTGCTAGACCAGCTAGGTAGAAGGAGGGTAATGAAAATGGTTCTCACCAGCACTTTTGTTCCCAGAAAAGGTATCCTACAGATCCCTGTCCCACCTGCACATGCCCTAAACTTACTAGATCATCACGTAGGCTCAGGTGCTTTTCAAACTGCTGCCTCTGTGCTAGGTCTCGGAGCTAGTGAATTTGTGTGGGATACTTTAAGAGCAGAGTCTCTGTTTCCTGTAGACGTCCAGCTCTCCCACTGTTAAGACCCACTGATTTTCAAAGCCAGACAGGGGTGCCTAGTGTGGGGCTTGAACACTTCACTCTGCAGGGAAGGCTTTTGTACCTGGGGTATCCCTCCCACTTGGGTTGTTGGTTCTGAGCAGACCATGTCTCTGCCCTTCATACCTCTTTCGATGTGTCATTTACTTTATATCTCTAGCTGTGGGAGAGCTGTTCTGCCAGTCTTTAGGCTGACCTCAGAGAGAGTTGCTCTCTATATAGTTGTAGTCTTGGTGTGTCTGTGGAAGGAGGTGAGCTCAGGATTCTCTTATCCTGCTCTCTTGATTCTCTTCCCATCTTTATTGTTTCTGATAAGAAATCAGCATTTTGAATCATTCATTATTCCCTTATGTATAATGTATTTTCCTCTGGCTGCTTTCAAGATTTTTCTATTTAATTTTGGTGTTCATCATTTGTGACTAGGCATATTTTTCTTTATATTTATCTTTGTTGGGGGTTTCTGAATTTCTTATAAGTTAATGTCTTTTATGGCACAAAAACAGACACATAGACCAATGGAATAGAATAGAAACC